>NC_133134.1:91009829-91337772 GCF_048418815.1 Hemitrygon akajei | reverse complement strand
CATTGGTCTGTAAACATTTTACAGAGGAAACAGCAGTGAGTTCATGGAATGTACACAGATTACAGAGGAAAGAGCAGCGAGTTAATGGACTGTACACAGATTACAGAGATAACATGTAGTTCATGAAGTGCACATAGATTACAGAGGACACGGTAGTTAGTTCATGGTCTGTAAACATATTACAGAGTAAACCAGTGAATTCATGGACTGTACACAGATTACAGAGGAGACAGCAGGGAGTTCAGTGACAGTACACTGATTACAGAGGAAAGAGCAGCGAGTTAATGAACTGTACACAGATTACAGAGATAACAGGTAGTTCATGAACTGTACATAGATTACAGAGGACACGATAGTGAATTCATGGACTGTACACTGATTACAGAGGAAAGAGCAGCGAGTTAATGGACTGTACACAGATTACAGAGGAAACAGGGAGTTCATGGACTGTACACAGATTACTAAGAAAATTGGGACTTCATAGACTGTACACAGTTTTCAGAGGAAACAGGAAGTTCATGGACTGCCATCTGATGACAGAGAAAAGAACAGGGAATTCGTAGACTACGCTGATTACAGAGTACACCGTTCTCAGTTCATGGAGTGTCACGGATTATAAAGAACACAGGGAATTCATGGACTGTACCCAGATCACAGAGGAAACGAAAGGGAGTTTTTGGACTGTCCATAGATGATTGAGGAAACAGCAGGGAGTTCAGTGACAGTACACTGATTACAGAGGAAAGAGCAGCGAGTTAATGAACTGTACACAGTTTACAGAGGGAACAGGGAGTTCATGGACTGTCCCCTGATGACAGAGTAAAGAGCTGGGTATTCATAGACTACGCTGATTACAGAGGACACAGTTCTGAGTTCATGGACTGTACACAGATTACTGACGAAACAGGGAGTTCATGCGTTGTACACAGATCACAGAGGAAACAGCAGTCAGTTCATGGAATGTATACAGATTCCATTGTTTAAAAAGGGTTCTAGAAGTAAGCCTGGCAATTATAGACCTGTCAGTTTGACATCAGTGGTGGGTAAATTAATGGAAAGTATTCTTAGAGATAGTATTTATAATTATCTGGATAGACAGGATCTGATTAGGAGTAGCCAGCATGGATTTGTGCGTGGAAGGTCATGTTTGACAAACCTTATTGAGTTTTTTGAAGTAGTTACGAGGAATGTTGACGAGGGTAAGGCAGTGGATGTAGTCTATATGGACTTCAGCAAGGCCTTTGACAAAGTTCCACATGGAAGGTTAGTTAAGAAGGTTCAGTCGTTAGGTATTAGTGCTGGAGTAATAAAATGGATTCAACAGTGGCTAGATGGGAGATGCCAGAGAGTAGTGGTGGATAATTGTTTATCGGGATGGAGGCCGGTGACTAGCGGGGTGCCTCAGGGATCTGTTTTGGGCCCAATGTTGTTTGTAATATACATAAATGATCTGGATGATGGGGTGGTAAATTGGATTAGTAAGTATGCTGATGATACTAAGGTAGGAGGTGTTGTGGATAATGAGGTGGGTTTTCAAAGCTTGCAGGGAGATTTATGCCGGTTAGAAGAATGGGCTGAACGTTGGCAGATGGAGTTTAATGCTGAGAAGTGTGAGGTTCTACATTTTGGCAGGAATAATCCAAATAGAACATACAGGGTAAATGGTAGGGCATTGAGGAATGCAGTGGAACAGAGAGATCTAGGAATAACAGTGCATAGTTCCCTGAAGGTGGAGTCTCATGTAGATAGGGTGGTGAAGAAGGCTTTTGGAACGCTGGCCTTTATAAATCAGAGCATTGAGTACAGAAGTTGGGATGTAATGTTAAAATTGTACAAGGCATTGGTAAGGCCAAATTTGGAATATTGTGTACAGTTCTGGTCACCGAATTATAGGAAAGATATCAATAAATTAGAGAGAGTGCAGAGACGATTTACTAGGATGTTACCAGGGTTTCAGCACTTAAGTTACAGAGAAAGGTTGAACAAGTTAGGTCTCTATTCATTGGAGCGTAGAAGGTTGAGGGGGGATTTGATCGAGGTATTTAAAATGTTGAGAGGGATAGATAGAGTTGACGTGAATAGGCTGTTTCCATTGAGAGTAGGGGAGATTCAAACGAGAGGACATGATTTGAGAGTTAGGGGGCAAAAGTTTAAGGGAAACACGAGGGGGTATTTCTTTACTCAGAGAGTGATAGCTGTGTGGAATGAGCTTCCTGTAGAAGTAGTAGAGGCCAGATCAGTTGTGTCATTTAAGGTAAAATTGGATAGGTATATGGATAGGAAAGGAGTGGAGGGTTATGGGCTGAGTGCGGGTAGGTGGGACTAGGTGAGATTAAGAGTTCGGCACGGACTAGGAGGGCCGGAATGGCCTGTTTCCGTGCTGTGATTGTTATATGGTTATATGGTTATTACAGAGGAAAGAGCATCGAGTTAATGAACTGTACACAGATTACACAGATAACAGGTAGTTCATGAACTGTACATAGATTACAGAGGACACGGTAGTGAATTCATGGACTGTACACAGATTACAGAGGGAACAGCAGGGAGTTCAGTGAGAGTACAGTGATTACAGAGGAAAGAGCAGCGAGTTAATGGACTGTACACAGATTACAGAGGAAACAGGGAGTTCATGGACTGTACACAGATTACTGAGAAAATTGGGAGTTCGTGGACTGTACACAGTTTTCAGAGGAAACAGGAAGTTCATGGACTGCCACCTGATGACAGAGAAAAGAGCAGGGAATTCGTAGACTACGCTGATTACAGAGTACACCGTTCTGAGTTCATGGACTGTAAACGGATTATTAAGAACACAGGGAATTCATCGACTGTACACAGATCACAGAGGATACGGCAGGGAGTTCATTGACTGTCCATAGATTACAGAGGAACCAGCAAGGAGTTAATGGACTGTACACAGATTACAGAGGAAACCACAGTGAGTTCATGGACTGTACACAGATTACAGATGAAACAGCAGGGAGTTAAGTTACAGTAAACAGATTACAGAGGAATCATTGAGTTCATGGACTGTACACAGATTTCAGAGGAACCAGCAGGAAGTTCAGTGACAGTATAGTGATTACAGTGGAAGGAGCAGCGAGTTAATGGACTTTACACAGATTACAGAGGAAACATGGTGTTCATGGACTGTACACAGATTTCAGAGGACACAGCAGTGAAATCAAGGGCTGTACACAGATTAGCGAGGAAACTGGGAGATCATGGACTGTACATAGATTACCGAGGAAACTGGGAGTACATGCTCTTTACACTGATTACGGAGGACACAGCAAATTCATGGTCTGTGCACAGATCACAGAGGAAATGGCAGGGAATTCATGGTCTGTACATCGATCACAGAGGAAACAGCAAGGAGTTCATGGACTGTCCACAGATGCCAGAGGAAATAGCAGGGAGTTCATGGACTGCACACAGATTACAGAGGAAACAGCAGTGACTTCATGGGCAGTACGCAGATTACAGAGGACATGGTAGTGAGTTCATTGGACTGTAAACATTTTACAGAGGAAACAGCAGTGACTTCATGGGCAGTACGCAGATTACAGAGGACATGGTAGTGATTTCATTGGACTGTAAACATTTTACAGAGGAAACAGCAGTGAGTTCATGGAATGTACAGAGCTTACAGAGGAAAGAGCAGCGAGTTAATGGACTGTACACAGATTACAGAGATAACATGTAGTTCATGAAGTGCACATAGATTACAGAGGACACGGTAGTCAGTTCATGGTCTGTAAACATATTACAGAGTAAACCAGTGAATTCATGGACTGTACACAGATTACAGAGGAAACAGCAGGGAGTTCAGTGACAGTACACTGATTACAGAGGAAAGAGCAGCGAGTTAATGAACTGTACACAGATTACAGAGATAACAGGTAGTTCATGAACTGTACATAGATTACAGAGGACACGATAGTGAATTCATGGACTGTACACTGATTACAGAGGAAAGAGCAGCGAGTTAATGGACTGTACACAGATTACAGAGGAAACAGGGAGTTCATGGACTGTACACAGATTACTAAGAAAATTGGGAGTTCATGGACTGTACACAGTTTTCAGAGGAAACAGGAAGTTCATGGACTGCCATCTGATGACAGAGAAAAGAGCAGGGAATTCGTAGACTACGCTGATTACAGAGTACACCGTTCTCAGTTCCTGGAGTGTCACGGATTATAAAGAACACAGGGAATTCATGGACTGTACCCAGATCACAGAGGAAACGAAAGGGAGTTTTTGGACTGTCCATAGATGATTGAGGAAACAGCAGGGAGTTCAGTGACAGTACACTGATTACAGAGGAAAGAGCAGCGAGTTAATGAACTGTACACAGTTTACAGAGGGAACAGGGAGTTCATGGACTGTCCCCTGATGACAGAGTAAAGAGCTGGGAATTCATAGACTATGCTGATTACAGAGGACACAGTTCTGAGTTCATGAACTGTACACAGATTACTGACGAAACAGTGAGTTCATGCGTTGTACACAGATCACAGAGGAAACAGCAGTCAGTTCATGGAATGTATACAGATTACAGAGGAAAGAGCATCGAGTTAATGAACTGTACACAGATTACACAGATAACAGGTAGTTCATGAACTGTACATAGATGACAGAGGACACGGTAGTGAATTCATGGACTGTACACAGATTTCAGAGGAAATAGCAGTGAGTTCAGTGAGAGGACACTGATTACAGAGGAAAGAGCAGCCAGTTAATGGACTGTACACAGATTACAGTAGGAACAGCAGGGAGTTCAGTGAGAGTACACTGATTACAGAGGAAAGAGCAGCGAGTTAATGGACTGTACACAGATTACAGAGGGAACAGCAGGGAGTTCAGTGAGAGTACAGTGATTACAGAGGAAAGAGCAGCGAGTTAATGGACTGTACACAGATTACAGAGGAAACAGGGAGTTCATGGACTGTACACAGATTACTGAGAAAATTGGGAGTTCGTGGACTGTACACAGTTTTCAGAGGAAACAGGAAGTTCATGGACTGCCACCTGATTACAGAGAAAAGAGCAGGGAATTCGTAGACTACGCTGATTACAGAGGACACCGTTCTGCGTTCATGGACTGTAAGCGGATTATTAAGAACACAGGGAATTCATCGACTGTACACAGATCACAGAGGATACGGCAGTGAGTTCATTGACTGTCCATAGATTACAGAGGAACCAGCAAGGAGTTAATGGACTGTACACAGATTACAGAGGAAACAACAGTGAGTTCATGGACTGCACACAGATTACAGATGAAACAGCAGGGAGTTAAGTTACAGTACACAGATTACAGAGGAATCATTGAGTTCATGGACTGTACACAGATTTCAGAGGAACCAGCAGGGAGTTCAGTGACAGTATAGTGATTACAGTGGAAGGAGCAGCGAGTTAATGGACTTTACACAGATTACAGAGGAAACATGGTGTTCATGGAATGTACACAGATTTCAGAGGACACAGCAGTGAGTTCAAGGGCTGTACACAGATTAGCGAGGAAACTGGGAGATCATGGACTGTACATAGATTACCGAGGAAACTGGGAGTACATGCTCTTTACACTGATTACGGAGGACACAGCAAATTCATGGTCTGTGCACAGATCACAGAGGAAATGGCAGGGAATTCATGGTCTGTACATCGATCACAGAGGAAACAGCAAGGAGTTCATGGACTGTCCACAGATGCCAGAGGAAATAGCAGGGAGTTCATGGACTGCACACAGATTACAGAGGAAACAGTAGTGACTTCATGGGCAGTACGCAGATTACAGAGGACATGGTAGTGAGTTCATTGGACTGTAAACATTTTACAGAGGAAACAGCAGTGACTTCATGGGCAGTACGCAGATTACAGAGGACATGGTAGTGATTTCATTGGACTGTAAACATTTTACAGAGGAAACAGCAGTGAGTTCATGGAATGTACACAGCTTACAGAGGAAAGAGCAGCGAGTTAATGGACTGTACACAGATTACAGAGATAACATGTAGTTCATGAAGTGCACATAGATTACAGAGGACACGGTAGTCAGTTCATGGTCTGTAAACATATTACAGAGTAAACCAGTGAATTCATGGACTGTACACAGATTACAGAGGAAACAGCAGGGAGTTCAGTGACAGTACACTGATTACAGAGGAAAGAGCAGCGAGTTAATGAACTGTACACAGATTACAGAGATAACAGGTAGTTCATGAACTGTACATAGATTACAGAGGACACGATAGTGAATTCATGGACTGTACACTGATTACAGAGGAAAGAGCAGCGAGTTAATGGACTGTACACAGATTACAGAGGAAACAGGGAGTTCATGGACTGTACACAGTTTTCAGAGGAAACAGGAAGTTCATGGACTGCCATCTGATGACAGAGAAAAGAGCAGGGAATTCGTAGACTACGCTGATTACAGAGTACACCGTTCTCAGTTCATGGAGTGTCACGGATTATAAAGAACACAGGGAATTCATGGACTGTACCCAGATCACAGAGGAAACGAAAGGGAGTTTTTGGACTGTCCATAGTGTATTGAGGAAACAGCAGGGAGTTCAGTGACAGTACACTGATTACAGAGGAAAGAGCAGCGAGTTAATGAACTGTACACAGTTTACAGAGGGAACAGGGAGTTCATGGACTGTCCCCTGATGACAGAGTAAAGAGCTGGGAATTCATAGACTACGCTGATTACAGAGGACACAGTTCTGAGTTCATGAACTGTACACAGATTACTGACGAAACAGTGAGTTCATGCGTTGTACACAGATCACAGAGGAAACAGCAGTCAGTTCATGGAATGTATACAGATTACAGAGGAAAGAGCATCGAGTTAATGAACTGTACACAGATTACACAGATAACAGGTAGTTCATGAACTGTACATAGATGACAGAGGACACGGTAGTGAATTCATGGACTGTACACAGATTTCAGAGGAAATAGCAGTGAGTTCAGTGAGAGTACACTGATTACAGAGGAAAGAGCAGCCAGTTAATGGACTGTACACAGATTACAGTAGGAACAGCAGGGAGTTCAGTGAGAGTACACTGATTACAGAGGAAAGAGCAGCGATTTAATGGACTGTACACAGATTACAGAGGGAACAGCAGGGAGTTCAGTGAGAGTACAGTGATTACAGAGGAAAGAGCAGCGAGTTAATGGACTGTACACAGATTACAGAGGAAACAGGGAGTTCATGGACTGTACACAGATTACTGAGAAAATTGGGAGTTCGTGGACTGTACACAGTTTTCAGAGGAAACAGGAAGTTCATGGACTGCCACCTGATTACAGAGAAAAGAGCAGGGAATTCGTAGACTACGCTGATTACAGAGGACACCGTTCTGAGTTCATGGACTGTAAGCGGATTATTAAGAACACAGGGAATTCATCGACTGTACACAGATCACAGAGGATACGGCAGTGAGTTCATTGACTGTCCATAGATTACAGAGGAACCAGCAAGGAGTTAATGGACTGTACACAGATTACAGAGGAAACAACAGTGAGTTCATGGACTGCACACAGATTACAGATGAAACAGCAGGGAGTTAAGTTACAGTACACAGATTACAGAGGAATCATTGAGTTCATGGACTGTACACAGATTTCAGAGGAACCAGCAGGGAGTTCAGTGACAGTATAGTGATTACAGTGGAAGGAGCAGCGAGTTAATGGACTGTACACAGATTACAGAGGAAACATGGTGTTCATGGACTGTACACAGATTTCAGAGGACACAGCAGTGATTTCAAGGGCTGTACACAGATTAGCGAGGAAACTGGGAGATCATGGACTGTACATAGATTACCGAGGAAACTGGGAGTACATGCTCTTTACACTGATTACGGAGGACACAGGAAATTCATGGTCTGTGCACAGATCACAGTGGAAATGGCAGGGAATTCATGGTCTGTACATCGATCTCAGAGGAAACAGCAAGGAGTTCATGGACTGTCCACAGATGCCAGAGGAAATAGCAGGGAGTTCATGGACTGTACACAGATTACAGAGGAAACAGCAGTGACTTCATGGGCAGTACGCAGATTACAGAGGACATGGTAGTGAGTTCATTGGACTGTAAACATTTTACAGAGGAAACAGCAGTGAGTTCATGGAATGTACACAGATTACAGAGGAAAGAGCAGCGAGTTAATGAACTGTACACAGATTACAGAGATAACAGGTAGTTCATGAACTGTACATAGATTACAGAGGACACGATAGTGAATTCATGGACTGTACACAGATTACAGAGGAAACAGGGAGTTCATGGACTGTACACAGATTACAGAGGACATGGTAGTGAGTTCATTGGACTGTAAACATTTTACAGAGGAAACAGCAGTGACTTCATGGGCAGTACGCAGATTACAGAGGACATGGTAGTGATTTCATTGGACTGTAAACATTTTACAGAGGAAACAGCAGTGAGTTCATGGAATGTACAGAGCTTACAGAGGAAAGAGCAGCGAGTTAATGGACTGTACACAGATTACAGAGATAACATGTAGTTCATGAAGTGCACATAGATTACAGAGGACACGGTAGTCAGTTCATGGTCTGTAAACATATTACAGAGTAAACCAGTGAATTCATGGACTGTACACAGATTACAGAGGAAACAGCAGGGAGTTCAGTGACAGTACACTGATTACAGAGGAAAGAGCAGCGAGTTAATGAACTGTACACAGATTACAGAGATAACAGGTAGTTCATGAACTGTACATAGATTACAGAGGACACGATAGTGAATTCATGGACTGTACACTGATTACAGAGGAAAGAGCAGCGAGTTAATGGACTGTACACAGATTACAGAGGAAACAGGGAGTTCATGGACTGTACACAGATTACTAAGAAAATTGGGAGTTCATGGACTGTACACAGTTTTCAGAGGAAACAGGAAGTTCATGGACTGCCATCTGATGACAGAGAAAAGAGCAGGGAATTCGTAGACTACGCTGATTACAGAGTACACCGTTCTCAGTTCATGGAGTGTCACGGATTATAAAGAACACAGGGAATTCATGGACTGTACCCAGATCACAGAGGAAACGAAAGGGAGTTTTTGGACTGTCCATAGTGTATTGAGGAAACAGCAGGGAGTTCAGTGACAGTACACTGATTACAGAGGAAAGAGCAGCGAGTTAATGAACTGTACACAGTTTACAGAGGGAACAGGGAGTTCATGGACTGTCCCCTGATGACAGAGTAAAGAGCTGGGAATTCATAGACTACGCTGATTACAGAGGACACAGTTCTGAGTTCATGAACTGTACACAGATTACTGACGAAACAGTGAGTTCATGCGTTGTACACAGATCACAGAGGAAACAGCAGTCAGTTCATGGAATGTATACAGATTACAGAGGAAAGAGCATCGAGTTAATGAACTGTACACAGATTACACAGATAACAGGTAGTTCATGAACTGTACATAGATGACAGAGGACACGGTAGTGAATTCATGGACTGTACACAGATTTCAGAGGAAATAGCAGTGAGTTCAGTGAGAGGACACTGATTACAGAGGAAAGAGCAGCCAGTTAATGGACTGTACACAGATTACAGTAGGAACAGCAGGGAGTTCAGTGAGAGTACACTGATTACAGAGGAAAGAGCAGCGAGTTAATGGACTGTACACAGATTACAGAGGGAACAGCAGGGAGTTCAGTGAGAGTACAGTGATTACAGAGGAAAGAGCAGCGAGTTAATGGACTGTACACAGATTACAGAGATAACAGGTAGTTCATGAACTGTACATAGATTACAGAGGACACGATAGTGAATTCATGGACTGTACACTGATTACAGAGGAAAGAGCAGCGAGTTAATGGACTGTACACAGATTACAGAGGAAACAGGGAGTTCATGGACTGTACACAGATTACTAAGAAAATTGGGAGTTCATGGACTGTACACAGTTTTCAGAGGAAACAGGAAGTTCATGGACTGCCATCTGATGACAGAGAAAAGAGCAGGGAATTCGTAGACTACGCTGATTACAGAGTACACCGTTCTCAGTTCCTGGAGTGTCACGGATTATAAAGAACACAGGGAATTCATGGACTGTACCCAGATCACAGAGGAAACGAAAGGGAGTTTTTGGACTGTCCATAGATGATTGAGGAAACAGCAGGGAGTTCAGTGACAGTACACTGATTACAGAGGAAAGAGCAGCGAGTTAATGAACTGTACACAGTTTACAGAGGGAACAGGGAGTTCATGGACTGTCCCCTGATGACAGAGTAAAGAGCTGGGAATTCATAGACTACGCTGATTACAGAGGACACAGTTCTGAGTTCATGAACTGTACACAGATTACTGACGAAACAGTGAGTTCATGCGTTGTACACAGATCACAGAGGAAACAGCAGTCAGTTCATGGAATGTATACAGATTACAGAGGAAAGAGCATCGAGTTAATGAACTGTACACAGATTACACAGATAACAGGTAGTTCATGAACTGTACATAGATGACAGAGGACACGGTAGTGAATTCATGGACTGTACACAGATTTCAGAGGAAATAGCAGTGAGTTCAGTGAGAGGACACTGATTACAGAGGAAAGAGCAGCCAGTTAATGGACTGTACACAGATTACAGTAGGAACAGCAGGGAGTTCAGTGAGAGTACACTGATTACAGAGGAAAGAGCAGCGAGTTAATGGACTGTACACAGATTACAGAGGGAACAGCAGGGAGTTCAGTGAGAGTACAGTGATTACAGAGGAAAGAGCAGCGAGTTAATGGACTGTACACAGATTACAGAGGAAACAGGGAGTTCATGGACTGTACACAGATTACTGAGAAAATTGGGAGTTCGTGGACTGTACACAGTTTTCAGAGGAAACAGGAAGTTCATGGACTGCCACCTGATTACAGAGAAAAGGGCAGGGAATTCGTAGACTACGCTGATTACAGAGGACACCGTTCTGAGTTCATGGACTGTAAGCGGATTATTAAGAACACAGGGAATTCATCGACTGTACACAGATCACAGAGGATACGGCAGTGAGTTCATTGACTGTCCATAGATTACAGAGGAACCAGCAAGGAGTTAATGGACTGTACACAGATTACAGAGGAAACAACAGTGAGTTCATGGACTGCACACAGATTACAGATGAAACAGCAGGGAGTTAAGTTACAGTACACAGATTACAGAGGAATCATTGAGTTCATGGACTGTACACAGATTTCAGAGGAACCAGCAGGGAGTTCAGTGACAGTATAGTGATTACAGTGGAAGGAGCAGCGAGTTAATGGACTGTACACAGATTACAGAGGAAACATGGTGTTCATGGACTGTACACAGATTTCAGAGGACACAGCAGTGATTTCAAGGGCTGTACACAGATTAGCGAGGAAACTGGGAGATCATGGACTGTACATAGATTACCGAGGAAACTGGGAGTACATGCTCTTTACACTGATTACGGAGGACACAGGAAATTCATGGTCTGTGCACAGATCACAGTGGAAATGGCAGGGAATTCATGGTCTGTACATCGATCTCAGAGGAAACAGCAAGGAGTTCATGGACTGTCCACAGATGCCAGAGGAAATAGCAGGGAGTTCATGGACTGTACACAGATTACAGAGGAAACAGCAGTGACTTCATGGGCAGTACGCAGATTACAGAGGACATGGTAGTGAGTTCATTGGACTGTAAACATTTTACAGAGGAAACAGCAGTGAGTTCATGGAATGTACACAGATTACAGAGGAAAGAGCAGCGAGTTAATGAACTGTACACAGATTACAGAGATAACATGTAGTTCATGAACTGTACATAGATTACAGAGGACACGGTAGTCAGTTCATGGTCTGTAAACATATTACAGAGTAAACCAGTGAATTCATGGACTGTACACAGATTACAGAGGAAACAGCAGGGAGTTCAGTGACAGTACACTGATTACAGAGGAAAGAGCAGCGAGTTAATGAACTGTACACAGATTACAGAGATAACAGGTCGTTCATGAACTGTACATAGATTACAGAGGACACGATAGTGAATTCATGGACTGTACACTGATTACAGAGGAAAGAGCAGCGAGTTAATGGACTGTACACAGATTACAGAGGAAACAGGGAGTTCATGGACTGTACACAGATTACTGAGAAAGTTGGGAGTTCATGGACTGTACACAGTTTTCAGAGGAAACAGGAAGTTCATGGACTGCCACCTGATGACAGAGAAAAAAGCAGGGAATTCGTAGACTACGCTGATTACAGAGGACACCGTTCTCAGTTCATGTACTGTACACGGATTATAAAGAACACAGGGAATTCATGGACTGTACACAGATCACAGAGGAAACGGCAGCAAGTTTTTGGACTGTCCATAGATGACAGAGGAAACAGCAGGGAGTTCAGTGATGGTACTCTGATTACAGAGGAAAGAGCAGCGAGTTAATGAACTGTACACAGTTTACAGAGGGAACAGGGAGTTCATGAACTGTCCCCTGATGACAGAGTAAAGAGCTGGGAATTCATACACCACGCTGATTACAGAGGACACAGTTCTGAGTTCATGGACTGTAGATGGATTATAGAGGAACAGCAACTGTCGGTGGACTGTACAGAGATTAAAGAGGACACAGCAGTAAGTTCAAGGGCTGTACACAGATTACAGCAGAAACTGGTGTTCATGGACTTTACACAGATATCACAGGGAACAGGTAGTTCATGGACTGTACACAGATTACTGACGAAACAGGGAGTTCATGCGTTGTACACAGATCACAGAGGAAACAGCAGTCAGTTCATGGAATGTATACAGATTCCATTGTTTAAAAAGGGTTCTAGAAGTAAGCCTGGCAATTATAGACCTGTCAGTTTGACATCAGTGGTGGGTAAATTAATGGAAAGTATTCTTAGAGATAGTATTTATAATTATCTGGATAGACAGGATCTGATTAGGAGTAGCCAGCATGGATTTGTGCGTGGAAGGTCATGTTTGACAAACCTTATTGAGTTTTTTGAAGTAGTTACGAGGAATGTTGACGAGGGTAAGGCAGTGGATGTAGTCTATATGGACTTCAGCAAGGCCTTTGACAAAGTTCCACATGGAAGGTTAGTTAAGAAGGTTCAGTCGTTAGGTATTAGTGCTGGAGTAATAAAATGGATTCAACAGTGGCTAGATGGGAGATGCCAGAGAGTAGTGGTGGATAATTGTTTATCGGGATGGAGGCCGGTGACTAGCGGGGTGCCTCAGGGATCTGTTTTGGGCCCAATGTTGTTTGTAATATACATAAATGATCTGGATGATGGGGTGGTAAATTGGATTAGTAAGTATGCTGATGATACTAAGGTAGGAGGTGTTGTGGATAATGAGGTGGGTTTTCAAAGCTTGCAGGGAGATTTATGCCGGTTAGAAGAATGGGCTGAACGTTGGCAGATGGAGTTTAATGCTGAGAAGTGTGAGGTTCTACATTTTGGCAGGAATAATCCAAATAGAACATACAGGGTAAATGGTAGGGCATTGAGGAATGCAGTGGAACAGAGAGATCTAGGAATAACAGTGCATAGTTCCCTGAAGGTGGAGTCTCATGTAGATAGGGTGGTGAAGAAGGCTTTTGGAACGCTGGCCTTTATAAATCAGAGCATTGAGTACAGAAGTTGGGATGTAATGTTAAAATTGTACAAGGCATTGGTAAGGCCAAATTTGGAATATTGTGTACAGTTCTGGTCACCGAATTATAGGAAAGATATCAATAAATTAGAGAGAGTGCAGAGACGATTTACTAGGATGTTACCAGGGTTTCAGCACTTAAGTTACAGAGAAAGGTTGAACAAGTTAGGTCTCTATTCATTGGAGCGTAGAAGGTTGAGGGGGGATTTGATCGAGGTATTTAAAATGTTGAGAGGGATAGATAGAGTTGACGTGAATAGGCTGTTTCCATTGAGAGTAGGGGAGATTCAAACGAGAGGACATGATTTGAGAGTTAGGGGGCAAAAGTTTAAGGGAAACACGAGGGGGTATTTCTTTACTCAGAGAGTGATAGCTGTGTGGAATGAGCTTCCTGTAGAAGTAGTAGAGGCCAGATCAGTTGTGTCATTTAAGGTAAAATTGGATAGGTATATGGATAGGAAAGGAGTGGAGGGTTATGGGCTGAGTGCGGGTAGGTGGGACTAGGTGAGATTAAGAGTTCGGCACGGACTAGGAGGGCCGGAATGGCCTGTTTCCGTGCTGTGATTGTTATATGGTTATATGGTTATTACAGAGGAAAGAGCATCGAGTTAATGAACTGTACACAGATTACACAGATAACAGGTAGTTCATGAACTGTACATAGATTACAGAGGACACGGTAGTGAATTCATGGACTGTACACAGATTACAGAGGGAACAGCAGGGAGTTCAGTGAGAGTACAGTGATTACAGAGGAAAGAGCAGCGAGTTAATGGACTGTACACAGATTACAGAGGAAACAGGGAGTTCATGGACTGTACACAGATTACTGAGAAAATTGGGAGTTCGTGGACTGTACACAGTTTTCAGAGGAAACAGGAAGTTCATGGACTGCCACCTGATGACAGAGAAAAGAGCAGGGAATTCGTAGACTACGCTGATTACAGAGTACACCGTTCTGAGTTCATGGACTGTAAACGGATTATTAAGAACACAGGGAATTCATCGACTGTACACAGATCACAGAGGATACGGCAGGGAGTTCATTGACTGTCCATAGATTACAGAGGAACCAGCAAGGAGTTAATGGACTGTACACAGATTACAGAGGAAACCACAGTGAGTTCATGGACTGTACACAGATTACAGATGAAACAGCAGGGAGTTAAGTTACAGTAAACAGATTACAGAGGAATCATTGAGTTCATGGACTGTACACAGATTTCAGAGGAACCAGCAGGAAGTTCAGTGACAGTATAGTGATTACAGTGGAAGGAGCAGCGAGTTAATGGACTTTACACAGATTACAGAGGAAACATGGTGTTCATGGACTGTACACAGATTTCAGAGGACACAGCAGTGAAATCAAGGGCTGTACACAGATTAGCGAGGAAACTGGGAGATCATGGACTGTACATAGATTACCGAGGAAACTGGGAGTACATGCTCTTTACACTGATTACGGAGGACACAGCAAATTCATGGTCTGTGCACAGATCACAGAGGAAATGGCAGGGAATTCATGGTCTGTACATCGATCACAGAGGAAACAGCAAGGAGTTCATGGACTGTCCACAGATGCCAGAGGAAATAGCAGGGAGTTCATGGACTGCACACAGATTACAGAGGAAACAGCAGTGACTTCATGGGCAGTACGCAGATTACAGAGGACATGGTAGTGAGTTCATTGGACTGTAAACATTTTACAGAGGAAACAGCAGTGACTTCATGGGCAGTACGCAGATTACAGAGGACATGGTAGTGATTTCATTGGACTGTAAACATTTTACAGAGGAAACAGCAGTGAGTTCATGGAATGTACACAGCTTACAGAGGAAAGAGCAGCGAGTTAATGGACTGTACACAGATTACAGAGATAACATGTAGTTCATGAAGTGCACATAGATTACAGAGGACACGGTAGTCAGTTCATGGTCTGTAAACATATTACAGAGTAAACCAGTGAATTCATGGACTGTACACAGATTACAGAGGAAACAGCAGGGAGTTCAGTGACAGTACACTGATTACAGAGGAAAGAGCAGCGAGTTAATGAACTGTACACAGATTACAGAGATAACAGGTAGTTCATGAACTGTACATAGATTACAGAGGACACGATAGTGAATTCATGGACTGTACACTGATTACAGAGGAAAGAGCAGCGAGTTAATGGACTGTACACAGATTACAGAGGAAACAGGGAGTTCATGGACTGTACACAGATTACTAAGAAAATTGGGAGTTCATGGACTGTACACAGTTTTCAGAGGAAACAGGAAGTTCATGGACTGCCATCTGATGACAGAGAAAAGAGCAGGGAATTCGTAGACTACGCTGATTACAGAGTACACCGTTCTCAGTTCCTGGAGTGTCACGGATTATAAAGAACACAGGGAATTCATGGACTGTACCCAGATCACAGAGGAAACGAAAGGGAGTTTTTGGACTGTCCATAGATGATTGAGGAAACAGCAGGGAGTTCAGTGACAGTACACTGATTACAGAGGAAAGAGCAGCGAGTTAATGAACTGTACACAGTTTACAGAGGGAACAGGGAGTTCATGGACTGTCCCCTGATGACAGAGTAAAGAGCTGGGAATTCATAGACTATGCTGATTACAGAGGACACAGTTCTGAGTTCATGAACTGTACACAGATTACTGACGAAACAGTGAGTTCATGCGTTGTACACAGATCACAGAGGAAACAGCAGTCAGTTCATGGAATGTATACAGATTACAGAGGAAAGAGCATCGAGTTAATGAACTGTACACAGATTACACAGATAACAGGTAGTTCATGAACTGTACATAGATGACAGAGGACACGGTAGTGAATTCATGGACTGTACACAGATTTCAGAGGAAATAGCAGTGAGTTCAGTGAGAGGACACTGATTACAGAGGAAAGAGCAGCCAGTTAATGGACTGTACACAGATTACAGTAGGAACAGCAGGGAGTTCAGTGAGAGTACACTGATTACAGAGGAAAGAGCAGCGAGTTAATGGACTGTACACAGATTACAGAGGGAACAGCAGGGAGTTCAGTGAGAGTACAGTGATTACAGAGGAAAGAGCAGCGAGTTAATGGACTGTACACAGATTACAGAGGAAACAGGGAGTTCATGGACTGTACACAGATTACTGAGAAAATTGGGAGTTCGTGGACTGTACACAGTTTTCAGAGGAAACAGGAAGTTCATGGACTGCCACCTGATTACAGAGAAAAGAGCAGGGAATTCGTAGACTACGCTGATTACAGAGGACACCGTTCTGCGTTCATGGACTGTAAGCGGATTATTAAGAACACAGGGAATTCATCGACTGTACACAGATCACAGAGGATACGGCAGTGAGTTCATTGACTGTCCATAGATTACAGAGGAACCAGCAAGGAGTTAATGGACTGTACACAGATTACAGAGGAAACAACAGTGAGTTCATGGACTGCACACAGATTACAGATGAAACAGCAGGGAGTTAAGTTACAGTACACAGATTACAGAGGAATCATTGAGTTCATGGACTGTACACAGATTTCAGAGGAACCAGCAGGGAGTTCAGTGACAGTATAGTGATTACAGTGGAAGGAGCAGCGAGTTAATGGACTTTACACAGATTACAGAGGAAACATGGTGTTCATGGAATGTACACAGATTTCAGAGGACACAGCAGTGAGTTCAAGGGCTGTACACAGATTAGCGAGGAAACTGGGAGATCATGGACTGTACATAGATTACCGAGGAAACTGGGAGTACATGCTCTTTACACTGATTACGGAGGACACAGCAAATTCATGGTCTGTGCACAGATCACAGAGGAAATGGCAGGGAATTCATGGTCTGTACATCGATCACAGAGGAAACAGCAAGGAGTTCATGGACTGTCCACAGATGCCAGAGGAAATAGCAGGGAGTTCATGGACTGCACACAGATTACAGAGGAAACAGTAGTGACTTCATGGGCAGTACGCAGATTACAGAGGACATGGTAGTGAGTTCATTGGACTGTAAACATTTTACAGAGGAAACAGCAGTGACTTCATGGGCAGTACGCAGATTACAGAGGACATGGTAGTGATTTCATTGGACTGTAAACATTTTACAGAGGAAACAGCAGTGAGTTCATGGAATGTACACAGCTTACAGAGGAAAGAGCAGCGAGTTAATGGACTGTACACAGATTACAGAGATAACATGTAGTTCATGAAGTGCACATAGATTACAGAGGACACGGTAGTCAGTTCATGGTCTGTAAACATATTACAGAGTAAACCAGTGAATTCATGGACTGTACACAGATTACAGAGGAAACAGCAGGGAGTTCAGTGACAGTACACTGATTACAGAGGAAAGAGCAGCGAGTTAATGAACTGTACACAGATTACAGAGATAACAGGTAGTTCATGAACTGTACATAGATTACAGAGGACACGATAGTGAATTCATGGACTGTACACTGATTACAGAGGAAAGAGCAGCGAGTTAATGGACTGTACACAGATTACAGAGGAAACAGGGAGTTCATGGACTGTACACAGTTTTCAGAGGAAACAGGAAGTTCATGGACTGCCATCTGATGACAGAGAAAAGAGCAGGGAATTCGTAGACTACGCTGATTACAGAGTACACCGTTCTCAGTTCATGGAGTGTCACGGATTATAAAGAACACAGGGAATTCATGGACTGTACCCAGATCACAGAGGAAACGAAAGGGAGTTTTTGGACTGTCCATAGTGTATTGAGGAAACAGCAGGGAGTTCAGTGACAGTACACTGATTACAGAGGAAAGAGCAGCGAGTTAATGAACTGTACACAGTTTACAGAGGGAACAGGGAGTTCATGGACTGTCCCCTGATGACAGAGTAAAGAGCTGGGAATTCATAGACTACGCTGATTACAGAGGACACAGTTCTGAGTTCATGAACTGTACACAGATTACTGACGAAACAGTGAGTTCATGCGTTGTACACAGATCACAGAGGAAACAGCAGTCAGTTCATGGAATGTATACAGATTACAGAGGAAAGAGCATCGAGTTAATGAACTGTACACAGATTACACAGATAACAGGTAGTTCATGAACTGTACATAGATGACAGAGGACACGGTAGTGAATTCATGGACTGTACACAGATTTCAGAGGAAATAGCAGTGAGTTCAGTGAGAGGACACTGATTACAGAGGAAAGAGCAGCCAGTTAATGGACTGTACACAGATTACAGTAGGAACAGCAGGGAGTTCAGTGAGAGTACACTGATTACAGAGGAAAGAGCAGCGAGTTAATGGACTGTACACAGATTACAGAGGGAACAGCAGGGAGTTCAGTGAGAGTACAGTGATTACAGAGGAAAGAGCAGCGAGTTAATGGACTGTACACAGATTACAGAGGAAACAGGGAGTTCATGGACTGTACACAGATTACTGAGAAAATTGGGAGTTCGTGGACTGTACACAGTTTTCAGAGGAAACAGGAAGTTCATGGACTGCCACCTGATTACAGAGAAAAGAGCAGGGAATTCGTAGACTACGCTGATTACAGAGGACACCGTTCTGAGTTCATGGACTGTAAGCGGATTATTAAGAACACAGGGAATTCATCGACTGTACACAGATCACAGAGGATACGGCAGTGAGTTCATTGACTGTCCATAGATTACAGAGGAACCAGCAAGGAGTTAATGGACTGTACACAGATTACAGAGGAAACAACAGTGAGTTCATGGACTGCACACAGATTACAGATGAAACAGCAGGGAGTTAAGTTACAGTACACAGATTACAGAGGAATCATTGAGTTCATGGACTGTACACAGATTTCAGAGGAACCAGCAGGGAGTTCAGTGACAGTATAGTGATTACAGTGGAAGGAGCAGCGAGTTAATGGACTGTACACAGATTACAGAGGAAACATGGTGTTCATGGACTGTACACAGATTTCAGAGGACACAGCAGTGATTTCAAGGGCTGTACACAGATTAGCGAGGAAACTGGGAGATCATGGACTGTACATAGATTACCGAGGAAACTGGGAGTACATGCTCTTTACACTGATTACGGAGGACACAGGAAATTCATGGTCTGTGCACAGATCATAGTGGAAATGGCAGGGAATTCATGGTCTGTACATCGATCTCAGAGGAAACAGCAAGGAGTTCATGGACTGTCCACAGATGCCAGAGGAAATAGCAGGGAGTTCATGGACTGTACACAGATTACAGAGGAAACAGCAGTGACTTCATGGGCAGTACGCAGATTACAGAGGACATGGTAGTGAGTTCATTGGACTGTAAACATTTTACAGAGGAAACAGCAGTGAGTTCATGGAATGTACACAGATTACAGAGGAAAGAGCAGCGAGTTAATGAACTGTACACAGATTACAGAGATAACAGGTAGTTCATGAACTGTACATAGATTACAGAGGACACGATAGTGAATTCATGGACTGTACACAGATTACAGAGGAAACAGGGAGTTCATGGACTGTACACAGATTACAGAGGACATGGTAGTGAGTTCATTGGACTGTAAACATTTTACAGAGGAAACAGCAGTGACTTCATGGGCAGTACGCAGATTACAGAGGACATGGTAGTGATTTCATTGGACTGTAAACATTTTACAGAGGAAACAGCAGTGAGTTCATGGAATGTACAGAGCTTACAGAGGAAAGAGCAGCGAGTTAATGGACTGTACACAGATTACAGAGATAACATGTAGTTCATGAAGTGCACATAGATTACAGAGGACACGGTAGTCAGTTCATGGTCTGTAAACATATTACAGAGTAAACCAGTGAATTCATGGACTGTACACAGATTACAGAGGAAACAGCAGGGAGTTCAGTGACAGTACACTGATTACAGAGGAAAGAGCAGCGAGTTAATGAACTGTACACAGATTACAGAGATAACAGGTAGTTCATGAACTGTACATAGATTACAGAGGACACGATAGTGAATTCATGGACTGTACACTGATTACAGAGGAAAGAGCAGCGAGTTAATGGACTGTACACAGATTACAGAGGAAACAGGGAGTTCATGGACTGTACACAGATTACTAAGAAAATTGGGAGTTCATGGACTGTACACAGTTTTCAGAGGAAACAGGAAGTTCATGGACTGCCATCTGATGACAGAGAAAAGAGCAGGGAATTCGTAGACTACGCTGATTACAGAGTACACCGTTCTCAGTTCATGGAGTGTCACGGATTATAAAGAACACAGGGAATTCATGGACTGTACCCAGATCACAGAGGAAACGAAAGGGAGTTTTTGGACTGTCCATAGATGATTGAGGAAACAGCAGGGAGTTCAGTGACAGTACACTGATTACAGAGGAAAGAGCAGCGAGTTAATGAACTGTACACAGTTTACAGAGGGAACAGGGAGTTCATGGACTGTCCCCTGATGACAGAGTAAAGAGCTGGGAATTCATAGACTACGCTGATTACAGAGGACACAGTTCTGAGTTCATGAACTGTACACAGATTACTGACGAAACAGTGAGTTCATGCGTTGTACACAGATCACAGAGGAAACAGCAGTCAGTTCATGGAATGTATACAGATTACAGAGGAAAGAGCATCGAGTTAATGAACTGTACACAGATTACACAGATAACAGGTAGTTCATGAACTGTACATAGATGACAGAGGACACGGTAGTGAATTCATGGACTGTACACAGATTTCAGAGGAAATAGCAGTGAGTTCAGTGAGAGGACACTGATTACAGAGGAAAGAGCAGCCAGTTAATGGACTGTACACAGATTACAGTAGGAACAGCAGGGAGTTCAGTGAGAGTACACTGATTACAGAGGAAAGAGCAGCGAGTTAATGGACTGTACACAGATTACAGAGGGAACAGCAGGGAGTTCAGTGAGAGTACAGTGATTACAGAGGAAAGAGCAGCGAGTTAATGGACTGTACACAGATTACAGAGATAACAGGTAGTTCATGAACTGTACATAGATTACAGAGGACACGATAGTGAATTCATGGACTGTACACTGATTACAGAGGAAAGAGCAGCGAGTTAATGGACTGTACACAGATTACAGAGGAAACAGGGAGTTCATGGACTGTACACAGATTACTAAGAAAATTGGGAGTTCATGGACTGTACACAGTTTTCAGAGGAAACAGGAAGTTCATGGACTGCCATCTGATGACAGAGAAAAGAGCAGGGAATTCGTAGACTACGCTGATTACAGAGTACACCGTTCTCAGTTCCTGGAGTGTCACGGATTATAAAGAACACAGGGAATTCATGGACTGTACCCAGATCACAGAGGAAACGAAAGGGAGTTTTTGGACTGTCCATAGATGATTGAGGAAACAGCAGGGAGTTCAGTGACAGTACACTGATTACAGAGGAAAGAGCAGCGAGTTAATGAACTGTACACAGTTTACAGAGGGAACAGGGAGTTCATGGACTGTCCCCTGATGACAGAGTAAAGAGCTGGGAATTCATAGACTACGCTGATTACAGAGGACACAGTTCTGAGTTCATGAACTGTACACAGATTACTGACGAAACAGTGAGTTCATGCGTTGTACACAGATCACAGAGGAAACAGCAGTCAGTTCATGGAATGTATACAGATTACAGAGGAAAGAGCATCGAGTTAATGAACTGTACACAGATTACACAGATAACAGGTAGTTCATGAACTGTACATAGATGACAGAGGACACGGTAGTGAATTCATGGACTGTACACAGATTTCAGAGGAAATAGCAGTGAGTTCAGTGAGAGGACACTGATTACAGAGGAAAGAGCAGCCAGTTAATGGACTGTACACAGATTACAGTAGGAACAGCAGGGAGTTCAGTGAGAGTACACTGATTACAGAGGAAAGAGCAGCGAGTTAATGGACTGTACACAGATTACAGAGGGAACAGCAGGGAGTTCAGTGAGAGTACAGTGATTACAGAGGAAAGAGCAGCGAGTTAATGGACTGTACACAGATTACAGAGGAAACAGGGAGTTCATGGACTGTACACAGATTACTGAGAAAATTGGGAGTTCGTGGACTGTACACAGTTTTCAGAGGAAACAGGAAGTTCATGGACTGCCACCTGATTACAGAGAAAAGAGCAGGGAATTCGTAGACTACGCTGATTACAGAGGACACCGTTCTGAGTTCATGGACTGTAAGCGGATTATTAAGAACACAGGGAATTCATCGACTGTACACAGATCACAGAGGATACGGCAGTGAGTTCATTGACTGTCCATAGATTACAGAGGAACCAGCAAGGAGTTAATGGACTGTACACAGATTACAGAGGAAACAACAGTGAGTTCATGGACTGCACACAGATTACAGATGAAACAGCAGGGAGTTAAGTTACAGTACACAGATTACAGAGGAATCATTGAGTTCATGGACTGTACACAGATTTCAGAGGAACCAGCAGGGAGTTCAGTGACAGTATAGTGATTACAGTGGAAGGAGCAGCGAGTTAATGGACTGTACACAGATTACAGAGGAAACATGGTGTTCATGGACTGTACACAGATTTCAGAGGACACAGCAGTGATTTCAAGGGCTGTACACAGATTAGCGAGGAAACTGGGAGATCATGGACTGTACATAGATTACCGAGGAAACTGGGAGTACATGCTCTTTACACTGATTACGGAGGACACAGGAAATTCATGGTCTGTGCACAGATCACAGTGGAAATGGCAGGGAATTCATGGTCTGTACATCGATCTCAGAGGAAACAGCAAGGAGTTCATGGACTGTCCACAGATGCCAGAGGAAATAGCAGGGAGTTCATGGACTGTACACAGATTACAGAGGAAACAGCAGTGACTTCATGGGCAGTACGCAGATTACAGAGGACATGGTAGTGAGTTCATTGGACTGTAAACATTTTACAGAGGAAACAGCAGTGAGTTCATGGAATGTACACAGATTACAGAGGAAAGAGCAGCGAGTTAATGAACTGTACACAGATTACAGAGATAACATGTAGTTCATGAAGTGCACATAGATTACAGAGGACACGGTAGTCAGTTCATGGTCTGTAAACATATTACAGAGTAAACCAGTGAATTCATGGACTGTACACAGATTACAGAGGAAACAGCAGGGAGTTCAGTGACAGTACACTGATTACAGAGGAAAGAGCAGCGAGTTAATGAACTGTACACAGATTACAGAGATAACAGGTCGTTCATGAACTGTACATAGATTACAGAGGACACGATAGTGAATTCATGGACTGTACACTGATTACAGAGGAAAGAGCAGCGAGTTAATGGACTGTACACAGATTACAGAGGAAACAGGGAGTTCATGGACTGTACACAGATTACTGAGAAAGTTGGGAGTTCATGGACTGTACACAGTTTTCAGAGGAAACAGGAAGTTCATGGACTGCCACCTGATGACAGAGAAAAAAGCAGGGAATTCGTAGACTACGCTGATTACAGAGGACACCGTTCTCAGTTCATGTACTGTACACGGATTATAAAGAACACAGGGAATTCATGGACTGTACACAGATCACAGAGGAAACGGCAGCGAGTTTTTGGACTGTCCATAGATGACAGAGGAAACAGCAGGGAGTTCAGTGATGGTACTCTGATTACAGAGGAAAGAGCAGCGAGTTAATGAACTGTACACAGTTTACAGAGGGAACAGGGAGTTCATGAACTGTCCCCTGATGACAGAGTAAAGAGCTGGGAATTCATACACCACGCTGATTACAGAGGACACAGTTCTGAGTTCATGGACTGTAGATGGATTATAGAGGAACAGCAACTGTCGGTGGACTGTACAGAGATTAAAGAGGACACAGCAGTAAGTTCAAGGGCTGTACACAGATTACAGCAGAAACTGGTGTTCATGGACTTTACACAGATATCACAGGGAACAGGTAGTTCATGGACTGTACACAGATTACTGACGAAACAGGGAGTTCATGCGTTGTACACAGATTACAGAGGAAACAGCAGTGAGTTCATGGAATGTACACAGATTACAAAGGAAAGAGCAGCGAGTTAATGGACTGTACATAGATTACAGAGGACACGGTAGTGAATTCATGCACTGTACACATATTACAGAGGAAACAGCAGGGAGTTCAGTGAGAGGACACTGATTACAGAGGAGAGAGCAGCGAGTTAATGGACTGTCCACAGATGCCAGAGGAAATAGCAGGGAGGTCATGGACTGTACACAGATTACAGAGGAAACGGCTGGGAGTTTTTGGACTGTCCATCTATGACAGAGGAAACAGCAGGGAGTTCAGTGACAGTACACTGATTACAGAGGAAAGAGCAGCGAGTTCATGAACTGTTCACAGTTTACAGAGGGAACAGGGAGTTCATGGACTGTCCCCTGATGACAGAGTAAAGAGCTGGGAATTCGTAGACTACGCTGATTACAGAGGACACCGTTCTCAGTTCATGTACTGTACACGGATTATAAAGAACACAGGGAATTCATGGACTGTACACAGATCACAGAGGAAACGGCTGGGAGTTTTTGGACTGTCCATAGATGACAGAGGAAACAGCAGGGAGTTCAGTGACATTACACTGATTACAGAGGAAAGAGCAGCGAGTTCATGAACTGTACACAGATGACAGAGGAAATAGCAGTGAGTTAATGGACTGTACACAGATTACAGAGGAAACAGGGAGTTCATGGACTGTACACAGATTACTGAGAAAATTGGGAGTTCGTGGACTGTACACAGTTTTCAGAGGAAACAGGAATTTCATGGACTGCCACCTGATGACAGAGAAAAGAACAGGGAATTCATAGACTACGCTGATTACAGAGGACACAGTTCTGAGTTCATGGACTGTACATGGATTACAGAGGAACAGCAACTGTCGGTGGACTGTACAGAGATTAAAGAGGACACAGCAGTGAGTTCACGGGCTGTACACAGATTACAGCAGAAACAGGTGTTTATGGACTGTACACAGATATCAGAGGGAACAGTTAGTTCATGGACTGTACACAGATATCAGAGGAAACAGGGAGTTCATGGACTGTACACAGATTATTGACAAAACAGGGAGTTCATGTGTTGTACACAGATTACAGAGGAAACAGCAGTGAGTTCATGGAATGTACACAGATTACAGAGGAAAGAGCAGTGAGTTAATGGACTGTACACAGATTACAGAGGACACGGTAGTGAATTCATGCACTGTACACATATTACAGAGGAAACAGCAGGGAGTTCCGTGAGAGGACACTGATTACAGAGGAGAGAGCAGCGAGTTAATGGACTGTACACAGATTACAGAGGAAACAGCAGTGAGTTCATGGAATGTACACAGATTACAGAGGAAAGAGCAGCGAGTTAATGGACTGTACATAGATTACAGAGGACACGGTAGTGAATTCATGCACTGTACACATATTACAGAGGAAACAGCAGGGAGTTCCGTGAGAGGACACTGATTACGGAGGAGAGAGCAGCGAGTTAATGGACTGTACACAGATTACAGAGGAAACAGGGAGTTCATGGACTGTACACAGATTACTGAGAAAATTGGGAGTTCATGGACTGTACACAGTTTTCAGAGGAAACAGGGAGTTCATGGACTGCCACCTGATGACAGAGAAAAGAGCAGGGAATTCGTAGACTACGCTGATTACAGAGGACACCGTTCTCAGTTCATGGACTGTAGACGGATTATAAAGAACACAGGGTATTCATGGACTGTACCCAGATCACAGAGGAAATGGCAGGGAGTTTTTGGACTGTCCATAGATGACAGAGGAAACAGCAGGGAGTTCAGTGATGGTACACTGATTACAGAGGAAAGAGCAGCAAGTTAATGAACTGTACACAGTTTACAGAGGGAACAGGGAGTTCATGGACTGTCCCCTGATGACAGAGAAAAGAGCAGGGAATTCATAGACTACGCTGATTACAGAGGACACAGTTCTGAGTTCATGGACTGTACATGGATTACAGAGGAACAGCAACTGTCGGTGGACTGTACAGAGATTAAAGAGGACACAGCAGTGAGTTCATGGGCTGTACACAGATTACAGCAGAATCAGGTGTTCATGGACTGTACACAGATATCAGAGGGAACAGATAGTTCATGGACTGTACACAGATTACTGACAAAACAGGGAATTCATGCGTTGTACACAGATTACAGAGGAAACAGCAGTAACTTCATGGACAATGCGCAGTTTACAGAGGAATCAGCAGTGATTTCATGGACTGTACACGGATTACAGAGGAAACGATGTTCATGGACTGTACACAGATTATAGAGGAAACAGGGAGTTCCTGAGTTGTACACAGATCACCCAGCAAACAGCAGGGAGTTCACGGACTGTAAACAGATTTCCAAGGAAACAGCAAGGAGTTCATGGAGGTACACAGATTACAATAGACAATAGACAATAGGTGCAGAAGTAGACCATTTGGCCCTTCGAGCCTGTTCCACCATTCTGAGATCATGGCTGATCATCTACTATCAATACCTGGTTCCTGCCTTGTCCCCATATCCCTTGATTCCCCTATCCATAAGATACCTATCTAGCTCCTTCTTGAAAGCATCCAGAGAATTGGCCTCCACTGCCTTCCGAGGCAGTGCATTCCAGACCCCCACAACTCTCTGGGAGAAGAAGTTTTTCCTTAACTCTGTCGTAAATGACCTACCCCTTTTTCTCAAACCATGCCCTCCGGTACTGGACTCTCCCAGCATCTGGAACGTATTTCCTGCCTCTATCTTGTCCAATCCCTTAATAATCTTGTATGTTGCATTCAGATCCCCTCTCAATCTCCTTAATTCCAGCATGTACAAGCCCAGTCTCCCTAACCTCTCTGCGTAAGACAGTCCGGACATCCCAGGAATTAACCTCGTGAATCTACGCTGCACTTCCTCTACAGCCAGGATGTCCTTCCTTAACCCTGGAGACCAAAACTGTACACAATACTCCAGGTGTGGTTTCACCAGGGCCCTGTACAAATGCAAAAGGATTTCCTTGCTCTTGTACTCAATTCCCTTTGTAATAAAGGCCAAAATTCCATTAGCCTTCTTCATTGCCTGCTGCACTTGCTCATTCATCTTCAGTGACTGATGAACAAGGACTCCTAGATCTCTTTATATTTCTCCCTTACCTAACTCCACACTGTTCAGATAATAATCTGCCTTCCTGATCTTACTCCCAAAGTGGATAACCTCACACTTATTCACATTAAACGCCATCTGCCAAGTATCTGCCCACTCACCCAGCCTATCCAAGTCACCCTGAATTCTCCTAACATCCTCATCACATGTCACACTGCCACCCAGCTTAGTATCATCAGCAAACTTGCTGATGTTATTCTCAATGCCTTCATCTAAATCGTTGATGTAAATCATAAACAGCTGTGGTCCCAATACCGAGCCCTGTGGCACCCCACTAGTCACCACCCGCCATTCCGAGAAACACCCATTCACCATTACCCTTTGTTTTCTATCTGCCAACCAGTTTTCTATCCATGTCAATATCTTCCCCCCAATGCCATGAGCTCTGATTTTACCCACCAATTTCCTATGTGGGACCTTATCAAATGCCTTCTGAAAATCGAGGTACACTACATCCACTGGATCTCCCTTGTCTAACTTCCTGGTCACATCCTCGAAAAACTCCAATAGATTAGTCAAGCATGATTTGCCCTTGGTAAATCCATGCTGGCTCGGCCCAATCCTATCACTGCCATCTAGATATGCCACTATTTCATCTTTAATAATGGACTCTAGCATCTTCCCCACTACTGATAGGACGACAGGCTGACAGGACGATAGTTCTCTGTTTTCTCCCTCCCTCCTTTCTTAAAAAGTGGGATAACATTAGCCATTCTCCAATCCTCAGGAACTGATCCTGAATCTAAGGAACATTGAAAAATGATTACCAATGCATCCGCAATTTCCAGGGCCACCTCCTTTAGTACCCTAGGATGCAGACCATCTGGACCTGGGGATTTGTTAGCCTTCAGTCCCATCAGTCTACTCATCACCGTTTCCTTCCTAATATCAATCTGTTTCATTTCCTCTGTTACCCTATGTCCTTGGCCCATCCATACATCTGGGAGATTGCTTGTGTCTTCCCTAGTGAAGACAGATCTAAAGTACTTATTAAATTCTTCTGCCATTTCTCTGTTTCCCATAACAATTTCACCCAATTCATTCTTCAAGGGCCCAACATTGTTCTTAACTATCTTCTTTCTCTTCACATACCTAAAAAAGCCTTTGCTATCCTCCTTTATATTCCTGGCTAGCTTGCGTTCGTACCTCATTTTTTCTCCCCGTATTGCCTTTTTAGTTAAGTTCTGTTGTTCCTTAAAAAATTCCCAATCATCTGTCCTCCCACTCACCTTAGCTCTGTCATACTTCCTTTTTTTTAATGCTATGCAATCTCTGACTTCCTTTGTCAACCACTGTGGCCCCTTTCCCCCCTTTGAATCCTTCCTTCTCCGGGGGATGAACCGATTTTGCACCTTGTGCATTATTCCCAAGAATACCTGCCATTGCTGTTCCACTGTCTTTTCTGCTAGGATATCCATCCAGTTAACTTTGGCCAGCTCCTCCCTCATGGCTCCATAGTCTCCTTTGTTCAACTGCAACACTGAAACCTCCGATCTGCCCTTATCCTTCTCAAATTGCAGATAAAAACTTATCATATTATGGTCACTACCTCCTAATGGCTCCTTTACTTCAAGATCGCTTATCAAATTCTGTTCATTACACAACACTAAATCTAGAATAGCCTTGTCCCCGGTTGGCTCTCATACAAGCTGTTCCAAGAATGCATCCTGTAGGCACTCTAAAAACTCCCTATCCTGGGGTCCAGCACCAACCTGATTCTCCCAGTTCACCTGCATGTTGAAATCCCCCATAACTACTGCGACATTACCTTTGCCACATGCCAATGTTAACTCCCTATTCAACTTGCACCCAGTATCCATGCTACTGTTTGGTGGCCTGTAGACAACACCCATTAGGGTCTTTTTGCCCTTACTGTTCCTCAGTTCTATCCACACAGACTCTACTTCTCCTGATCCTATGTCCCCCTTTGCAAAGGACTGAATCTCATTCCTTACCAACAGGGCCACCCCACCCCCTCTGCCCACATTTCTGTCCCTACGATAGCACGTATACCCTTGTACATTCATTTCCCAGGTCTGATCTCCCTGCAGCCATGTCTCCGTTATCCCAACAACATCATAGTTACCCATTCGCACCTGAGCTTCAAGCTCATCCGCCTTATTTCTGACACTTCATGCATTCAGATACAGAATTTTTAGCCCATTTCTCCTCTCTCTGTTTAAATCGCTGCCTATTGTGCTTAACCCAGCTCCCCGAACTCCCATCGGACTATACGCTCCTTGAATTTTGTTGTCCTTCCTAAATTTACTTATTCTTTCTGCATATTTAACTCCATGTTCCGTCAGACCATCCCTCAGTACATGTGTCCTCCTTATCACTTGTTCCTCCTCACCTTTCTCTACTACACACTTAATATTCCAGAACCGTGTAGTCCCCACCTGTCCTTTATTCTTCATCTCGCTATCCTCTCTCGCATTCTGGATCCCTGCCCCCAGCAAATTTAGTTTAAGGAAACAGGGAGTTCATGGACTGTACACAGATTGCAGAGGAAACCACAGTGAGTTCATTGACTAAAATAGAAAAATAATAAAAACACAAAATGCTGGCAGAACACAGCAGGCCAGACAGCATCTATGGGAGGAGGTAGTGACGACGTTTCGGGCCGAAACCCTTCATCAAGAGGGTTGAAACCTGATGAAGGGTTTCGGCCTGAAACATCGTCACTACCTCCTCCTATAGATGCTGTCTGACCTGCTGAGTTCTGCCAGCATTTTGTGTTTTTATTTTTTTATTTATTTCCAATATCTGCAGATTCACTCATGTTGAGTTCATTGACTGTACACAGATTACCGAGGAAACAAGGAGTTCATGGGTTGTACACAGATCACAGAGGAAACAGCAGGGAGTTCATGGACTGTCCACTGATTACAGAGGACACAGTAATGAGTTCATGGGTTGTACACAGATTACAGAGGAAACAGGGAGTTCATGGACTGTACACAGATTAACAAGGAAACAGCAATGAGTTCATGGACTGTACACAGATTACAGAGGAAACAAGGAGCTCCTGGAGTGTACACAGGTTACGGAGGAAACAGGCAGTTCATGGACTGTACACAGATTACAGAGTAAACAGCATTGAGTTGATGGTCTGTATACAGATTACCAAGGAAACAGGCGTTCATGGACTGTACACAGATTACAGAGGAAACCACAGGGAGTTCATGGACTGTACACAGGTTATAGAAGAAGAGGTGCTTACTGTCTTGAGCCAATTTACGGTAAATAATTCCTTTTGTGGTACCTCAGGTCTTGCAGGAGCATAGTATAGAAATTGAAGCGTAACCTAGCAGTGGTATTTAAAAGGTCCTTCAACACAGGTGAGGTGCCAAAGGATTGGAGTATAGCTTATATTATTTTGCTGTTAAGAAATTCTTAAGAGAATATCAGGAAATTCTAGCCCAATAAGACTGATGTCAGTAGTAGGTAAATTATTGGAGAGTATCCAGAAAGACAGGATATGAAATTTTTTAGATCGATTAAGACTGACTAAGGATAGTCAGCATGGCTTTGTGCATGGTAGTTTGGGTCTAACCAAGCATAGAACTTTTCAGGGAGATTACCAGGAATTTGATGAAGGCAAGGCAGTGGATGTTGTTTGCATGGATTATAGCAAGGCCTTTGAAGAAGTTCCCCATGAGAGGCTGGTCAGTAAGGTTCAGTTGCTTGGCATTTAAGATGAGGTAGCAATGTGGATTCCATATTGGCTTCATGGGAAAAGCCAGAGCGGTGGGAAAAGGCAACCTCTCTGACAAGGGCCCTGTGACTAATGGTGTGCTGGAAGAATCGGTGCTGGGTTCATGGTTGTTTGTCATTTATATCAATGATCTGGATGATAATGTGGTGAACTGGATCAGAAAATTTGCAGCTGACACCAAGTTTGGAAACTTATAGTGGACAGCAAGGCAAACTATCAATGCTTGCAGTGGAATTTGGACCAGCTAGAAAAATGGGCTGAAAAATGGCAGCTGGAATTTATTGCAGGCAAGTGTGAGGTCTGTGCATGTTTTGGAGGATAAACCAGGCTAATAATAATAATAGTAACTTTTTATAGAACACTTTTCATACTAACAATGTTGTTCAAAGTGCTTTATAATGGAATAAAGTGCAAAGATAAAAATAAAAGGCAAAATTATGTCAGTTAAAAGCAAGGTTAGATAAATAAGTTTTGAACTGGCACTTAAAAGTATCAACTGAGTCTGCATCCCTTATAATTTTAGGTATTGAGTTCCACAGTACACATAGCTTAAAAAAACTGACCTGCCAATATTCTTTTGAGGGAGCTTGTTTAAATTTAAGAGTCCAGTCCAAGAAGACCTGAGAACTCGAGCGGGATTAGAAAACAAAAGTGATTTTGTGATGTACTCCAATCCCAGATCATTGATCAGATCGATGTAGAGTAGTTAAGATGGGTGTGATATGTTCCCTCATTCTGGTTTCCATGGCATTCTGAATGAGTTGAGGTTTGTTAATAGATTGCTTTGGAAGATGCATTGCAATAATCTAGTCTTTTTGATTTAAAGGTATGAATTAGTTTTCCACAATCATTATATCATAGTAATGGTCATACCTTTGCAATATTTCTTAAGAATAGAAACACTGCTCTGGCTACTTTCTTTATAGAAACATAGAAAATTTACAGCACAATACAGGCTCTTTGGCCCACAAAGTTGTGCTGAACATGTCACTACCTTAGAAATTACTAGGCTTCATAGCCCTCTATTTTTCTAAGTTCCCTGTACCTATCTAAAAGTCTCTTAAAAGACCCTATCATATCCGCCTCCACCCTCATTGCCGGCAGTCCATTCCATGCACTCACCACTCTCTGAGTAAAAAACTTACCCCTGACATCTCCTCTGTACCTACCCCCCAGCACCTTAAACCTGTGTCCTCGTGTGGCAACCATTTCAGCCCTGGGACAAAGCCTCTGACTATCGACACACGATCAATGCCTCTCATCATCTTATACACCTCTGTCAGCTCACCTCTCATCCTCCGTCGCTCCAAGGAGAAAAGGCCAAATTCACTCAACCTGTTTTCATAAAGCATGCTCCCCAATCCAGGCAACATTGTTGTAAATCTCCTCTGCACCCTTTCTATGGCTTCCACATTCTTCCTGTAGTGAGGCGACCAGAACTGAGCACAGTACTTCAAGTGGTGTCTGACCAGGGTCCTATATAGCTGCAACATTACCTCTCAGCACCTAAATTCAATTCCCCTTGGATCCCATGCCTCCTTACATGGGATTTAAAATTTAAATCTGAATCAAGGCTAACACCCAGTTTTGTTACTTCTGATTTTACAAGGTAAGCCAAGTTCCCAAGCTTGTCAATGAAGTTATCTCTTTTGACTTCGGGACCAACTAAAAGTATTTCAGTTTTACCTTCATTTTGTTTTAGGAAATTAATTGCTGATCAAGAGTAGGACTTACACAGTAAACGGCAGTGCATTAAGGAGTGCAGTAGAACAGAAGGATCTAGGAATTCAGATCTATAATTTCTTGAAAGTGACAACACAGGTAGATAGATTTGTAAAGAGAGCTTTTGGCACGTTGGCCTTCATAAACCAAAGTATCAAGTACAGGAATTGGGATGTTATGTTAAAGTTGTATAAGACATTTGTGAGACCTAATTTGGAGTATTGTGTGCAGATATAATCATCTACCTTATTGAAGGATTTCAATAAGAAATGTAGAGAAAATTTACAAGAATGTTGCTGGGATTTGAGGACCTGAGTTATAGGGAAAGGTTGAATAGATTTATTCCATAGAATCTAGAAGATTGAGAGAGAGTACACCATTATGAGGGTCAGTACTAGCAGGCTTTTTTTTGAGGTTGGGTGAGACTAGAACTAGAAATCATGGGTTAAGGGTGAAAGGTGAAATGTTTAAGGGGAACCTCTGCACTCAGAGAGTGGTGAGAGTAAGAGGAAGTGGTGAATGTAAGTTTGATTTCAACATTTAAGAAAAAGTTGAATAACTACATGGATGGGAGGGCTATGGTTCAGGTGCAGGTTGATGGAATGGTACCGGACAAATAATAGTTTGGCACAGACTAGATGGACGGAAGGGCCTGTTCTGTGCTGAAGTTCTCTATGACTCCATTAGCCTAACATCCATGGTAGGAAAGATGCTGGAAGATATTCTGAAGAATAAGACATACTTAGATTTGGAAAAGGAGGAATAGATTAGGGGTAGGTAGTCAGCACAGTGTTTTGCATGGAAGATTTTGTCTTATGAAATTGATTGACTATTTTAATGAAGTGACAGGGAAGGCTAATGAGAGGAGGGCAATAGACCTCGTATATATGAATTTCAGTAAGACTTTTGATAAGGTTCTGCATGATAGGCAGCTATGTAAGGTTTGAGTGTTTGTTACGGATTCAGCAACAATAAATATATGAGTGAGGCAGGGGTTTTTTATAACAAATAAAACATTTATTAAACACTGAAAAACAAACCCCAAAAGTAAACAAACAGCTAACGTAACCGGAAATCAGCTGCTGTGCGGCAGCTTAAACAGTTCTTAAAGGAATAAAGCGAAAACAGTTCTTAAAGTGATGTTGCAAAAACAGTTCTTCAAAGTAGTACTGCAAAAGTTCAAAATGCTTACAGTCCATTAAAGGAGAGACTTTTTAGACGATTTAAATTCTCTTTCACATCATGTTGCTGCGGTTCCCAGTCGAACTATACTTTTCCAGGAGAATTTACGAAGATGAAAATGAAACGGCTTAAAGGCACTGACCTTTCCTTGACAAAACTGAACCCAACCCTTCCTGCTATTATTGCAGGGGTTAGCACGGGGACAGCCAACGAATTCCTTCCGAATGAGGATCAAACAAGGTCAAACCTGTTTCACCATCGAAATCGACTTTCCTTGATCTTTTAACTCCCGAACTCCGATCTTCACTCTCCACTGACTTTTAACTGGCAGTATTATAAAGAAACTGCTGGCAATGATCTTTTAAACTTTAGGCATTAAATAAAACTCCACTTTTCAACCAAACTGCATCATAATATTGGACCACGCAGTGGCATAGAGTCAAAATGGCAAATCCAGCCACGAACTGCCCCTCCTCACAGGGAGGAGTCTTCCTTTTATACCCTGTAAAAAAAACTGTCACATGACTTCTACTGGTGGGAAAATGACATCACTCCACCATCACAAGACCACTACCTTAGGTCCAGCATATCTTCAACACCACTGTCACGTGACAAGTACAAGATACCCACGGGTACGTAACACCTCCCTCCAAAAAAAAAATTTTGGTGTGTCAAGAAAATTTTTTTAACAATTATTTACAAGAAAAAAAACCAAATGTATAAATTTTATAACATACACAGTATACATAGTATCATCATATAACATCTTACAACTTACAATACAGTAGGAGTGTTACAAATGTTAAAAAAATCACTCCTTAAAAAAAATTACATTGTACATTCAACATCGAGATAGACAATCAGCAAACACATTATCTTTACCTTTAATATGAGTTATCACAATATTGTACTCTTGTAACATCAAATTCCAATTTAATAACCTTCTGTTTTTTTCATCTTACTCAGAAACACTAATGGATTATGATCAGTGTAAACAATAAGTGGTTTTTGAGTTGTACCAACATATATGTCAAAATGTTCTAGAGCTAAAACAAGAGATAACAATTCCTTCTCTATTGTCAAATAGTTTCTTTGATGCTTATTAAATTTCTTAGAAAAGTAAGCTACTGGATGATCAACATCATCACCCTCATTCCTTTGCATTAAAACTGCTCCTGCAGCCTCATCACTAGCATCTACAGCTAATGAAAAAGGTTTTTCAAAGTCAGGTGCCTTGAGCACAGGTTGTTGACATATCATAGTTTTCAATTTCTCAAATGCTTCTTGACAAGGCACTGTCCACACAAACTTCTCATTCTTCTTCAAGAGGTTAGTTAATGGAAGGGCAACATTAGCAAAATTCTTACAAAATTTTTGATAATATCCTACCATTCCCAAGAATCTCCTGAGAGTTTTTTTCCCCGTTGGAGTGGGAATCTCTAAAATTGCCCGAACTTTTGCCTGAACAGGAGCTACCTTACCTTGACCCACAACGTAACCAAGTTAAGTCACAGTGGCATGTCCGAATTCACTCTTAGCCAAATTAATAGTGAAGTTAGCTTTTGAAAGCCTTTCAAACAATTTCTCCACCTCAATAATGTGTGCTTCCCAAGTATCATTTCCTGTCACTAAATCATCAATATAAGCATCTGTATCTTTCAATCCCTGAATCACAAAGTTAATCATCCTCTGGAAAGTACCTGGGGCATTCTTCATTCCAAATGGAAGAACATTATATTCATATAGCCCAGATGGAGTTACAAATGCAGAAATCTCTCTACCTCTGTCCATTAGCGGAACACCCTTTCAATAAATCAATCTTTGTAAGGAACTTTGCTTTTCCAACTTTATCTACACAATCATCTACTCTAGGGATTGGATATGCATCTGTTTTTGTTACAGCATTCACCTTCCTATAGTCCGTACAAAACCTAATACTAACCTAATACGGGGAAATCAAATTTTCCCGAGTGATCACATGGGTTTGGGCGGGATGAATAATAAAATAAAATGGGCGGCATGGTGCCCTGTTGGTTGGCACTGTTGCCTTGTGGGATTCGGTGAAAACTAGAGTTAAGATTGGATCAGCCATGATCTTGTTGAATGGCGGAGCGGGCTTGATATTCTTGATTGGCCTACTCCTGCTCCTATCTCTTATGTTCTTATGTACCGTCTGGTTTTGGCACCATAACACAGGGTGAACTCCAATTCGAGTTAGAAGGTCTAATAATATTATTCTCTAACATATATTTAATTTCTTTCTCAGCAAGTTCACATTTTTCTATGTTCATCCTATATGGGTGTTGTTTAATGGGTTTGGCATCTCCAACATCTACATCATGTGAAGCTATAGTAGTCCTTCTCGGAACGTCTGGAAACAAATCCTTATATTTAAAAATCAATTTCTTCATCTGCTGTCTCTGCTCTGGCTGTAAATGTGCTAATTTCTCATCAATATTTTCCAGAATGGTCGGGTTTGGTAACCTGACAGAAACAATGTTGGATTTAGAATGAAATTCAGATGAATCATCTATCATGTTCCTAGTTAAATCAAATTGTTTGTCATTAACCACAACAGTCACAGTAGCAGACTGTTTCTCATGATATGGCTTTATCATATTTATATGGCAAAGTTGTGTTGGCCTTCTACGATCTGGAGTTTTTATCACGTAATCCACATAATTGATTTTAGACGCAATTTCATAAGGACCGTGAAATCTAACTTGTAAAGGATTCATTTGCACTGGGAAAAGAACCAGCACCTTATCTCCAGGCTTAAACATCCTTATCCTAGCTTCTTTATCGTACCAAGTTTTCATTTTCTCCTGAGCCAATTTTAAATTTTCCTTGGCTAAGCTACAAGCTTTATGTAACCTGACCTTAAATTTCAAAACATAGTCCAACAAATTAGTGTATGCTTCTTACTAATCCACTGTTCTTTTAATAAAGCTAAAGGTCCTCTAACTCTATGCCCAAATACAAGTTCAAATGGACTGAAACCTAAAGATTCTTGTACCAATTCCCTTACTGCAAATAAAAGTAAGTTTATACCCTCATCCCAATCACTTTCATTTTCCACACAATATGTCCTAATCATATTCTTGAGGGTAGAATGAAACCTCTCCAAGGCACCTTGTGATTCCGGATGGTATGCAGATGAAGCGATTTGCTTAGCTCCCAATTTATAAGCTATCTGTTGAAACAATCCAGACATAAAATTACTGCCTTGATCAGTTTGTATTTCCTTAGGTAATCCAAAATAAGTAAAGAATTTTATAAGAGCCTTTGTCACAGTTTTAGCTGTTATATTCCTAAGTGGTACTGCCTCTGGAAACCTAGACGAAGTGCACATGATAGTCAACAAGTACTGATAACCAGTTTTTGTTTTTGGTAATGGACCGACACAGTCTATAATAACTTTAGAAAATGGTTCACCAAATGCTGGAATAGGTTGTAATGGAGCCACTGGTGTAACTTGATTTGGTTTACCCACAATTTGACAAGTATGGCATGTTCTACAAAACATCGCCACATCTTTTCTTAGATCAGGCCAGTAAAAATGTTTTAAAATCTTGTCCACAGTTTTCCTTACCCCTTGATGTCCACCTAAGGGCACACTATGAGCTAAAGTCAAAATCTCATTTCGATAAACTTTAGGGACAACTACCTGGTAAACAATATTCCATTCATCACTTGCAGGAATTGTAGGCGATCTCCACTTCCTCATCAACACTCCTTTTTCAAAATAATATCCTATTGGCACCTTCTCAATCTCACTATCTGGTAGAGCTTGTTCTCTTAATTTTATAATCTCATGGTCTCTACTCTGCTCTGCTATCATCTCCTGAGATAGAGATAAATCTTCATAGTCAGACTTACTCCAAGAATCTTGTTCAAACAATGAAGGTAAGAAAGTCTCTGACACATCCTCAAAACTCGAATCCTAATTTGAACAGTCATGAGTAACAACCTCATTCTGTGCATCAATCTTTTTAGCCATAGCTCTAGTCACAACACAGGAAGAATCTGTGTTAGAATTCATCTGTGATTCCTCTGACTCCATTGTCAAATGCACTTCAGGAAAAACTTGTCCACCTGCCAAGTCATTACCTAACAATAAAGAAATATCCTTCACAGGTAAGCTAGACTGTAATCCTACTTTAACAAGTCCTGTAACTAACCCTGACTTTAAATTTACTTTATGCAAATGTACAGGCATAAAGGCACTCCCAACACCTCATATATAATTTACCTCACCAGAATCAGACTCTTCATTAAACTTCAATACACTATCTAACATCAGTGATTGAGAAGCTCCAGTATCCCTAAGGATTTTTATTGGCACCGGAGTAGATCCTTCTTTCAAGGATACAAACCCTTCAGTTATAAAATGATCATATCCCTTTTTAACTTGGTCAGACTCTAACAAAACCTCATTTATGTTTATCAAACCCTGTAATTTTACAGGTGTTTCAGTATGTTGCACACAAGCATCTGGGACTGCTTCCTTCTCTTTCTTTTTCAATCGGAAACAGTTAGCTATTACATGGCCAGGTTTTTTACAATAGTTACAAATAGGACCAAACTGTCTTTCCTTCACAGGTTTTCCTTCCTCCTTACCTTTCTCATTAACTTCTGATTTAATTTCTGATTTACCTTGAGTCTCTGTGTTATTTTTCCTCTTAAAAATTCTGCCCTGAGGAAATTTATTCTTATGGATTAAAACATACTCATCAACTAATCTAGCAGAGTCCTGCAATGTATCAGTATCCCTCTCATTTAAGTCGGTCCTTACTTCAACAGGGATGCTTCTTTTAAATTCCTCCATTAAAATCAGCTCTTTCTATTTATTATAATCCCCATTTACATTTTTAGAGGAAACCCATCTCTCAAAACACACAGATTTATCATAGGCAAATTCCACATAAGTTTTTTCCACAGACTTCTTCAAACTTCTGAATCTTTCTCTATACGCTTCTGGGACCAATTCATATGCTTTTAAAATCTGCTGTTTCACAATATCATAATCAAGTGCTTGCGCAGCAGTTAAAGCTGTATAAACTTGTTGTGCTTTGCCTTTAATTACACTCTGTAACAACACTGACCATTTATCCTTTGGCTACTCTGAAATCTGAGCAATCGTTTCAAAATGCTGGAAATATCTTTCTACTTCTGTTTCACTAAATGGAGGGACCAATTTAATTTCTTGACTAAAAATGAGTGGTTTTCTAGAACCAGAAGACTGATTCTCAGACCTTAATTCCGCCATCGCATATTCAAATTCCCTCTATTTATTTTCAGCTTCTAACCTATAATGCTCCAATTCTGCTTTACTTTGTTCCAACTTCATTTGTTCAATTTGCAGCTGCATCTCTAGATTACTTATTGGAAACGACTCTAAAATCGATTCATCAAAATCACCCGAATCCACATAGTGTGACGCGATTTTTCTCTGTATTAGAGCCTTTGATGTAGACCTCAAAATACCTTTAAGTTCCAATCTACTAGCCATCTCAGACACCTCATTTTTTTTCACCTTTGCTAACAACTCCGCATCTGGCTAAGCCAGAAATTCATCAATATTCATTGTTGCCGAATACCACTCACAAGCCAATCAAACAAAAGAATTGAGTATTCCCCTTTTCCAAAACACCGATTCAAAATATAACAAGCATGTAAACACAAAATGGTTCATCCCAGACGAGCCCCCATATTTATGTTACGGATTCAGCAACAATAAATATATAAGTGAGGCAGGGTTTTTTTTATAACAAATAGAACATTTATTAAACACTGAAAAATAAACCCCCAAAAGTAAACAATCAACTAATGTAACCGGAAATCAGCTGCTGTGCGGCAGCTTAAACAATTCTTAAAGGAATAAAGCGAGAACGGTTCTTAAAGCGATGTTGCAAAAACAGTTCTTCAAAGTAGTACTGCAAAAGTTCAAAATGCTTACAGTCCATTAAAGGAGAGACTTTTTAGATGATTTAAATTCTCTTTCACATCATGTTGTTGCGGTTCCCAGTCGAACTATACTTTTCCGGGAGAATTTACGAAGATGAAAATGAAACGGCTTAAAGGCACTGACCTTTCCTTGACAAAACTGGACCCAACCCTTTCTGCTATTATTGCAGGGGTTAGCACGGGGACAGCCAACGAATTCCTTCCAAATGAGGATCAAATAAGGTCAAACCTGTTTCACCGTCAAAATCAACTTTCCTCGATCTTTTAACTCCCGAACTCCGATCTTCACTCTCCACTGACTTTTAACTGGCAGTATTATAAAGAAACTGCCGGCAATGACCTTTTAAACTTCAGGCATTAAATAAAACTCCATCTTTCAACCAAACTACGTCATAATATTGGACCACGCAGTGGCATAGAGTCAAAATGGAAAATCCAGCCACGAACTGCCCCTGTAAAAAAACCTGTCACATGACTTCTACTGGTGGGAAAATGATGTCACTCCACCATCACAAGACCACTACCTTAGGTCCAGCATATCTTCAACACCACTGTCACGTGACAAGTACAAGATACCCACGGGTACGTAACATGTTTGACATCCGAAGAGATCTGGAATACTGGATACAAAATGGGATGGGTGATGGTGGATGATGGGAGGATGTTTCTCAGATGAGTTCTGTCACCAGGAGTTGGTGCTGGGTGCATTGCTATCTGTCCTCTATGCTATATTAATGACTTGGATGACAATATACAATAAATAGCTGCTAAGTTTTCAGATAACAATGGTGGTGTAAACAATGAGTATTCAAGGTTCAAGATTGTTTAATATCATTTCCAGTACACAAGAACAAAATAATTGTTACTCTGGAACTGTGCAGCACAAGAAAACACAATAAGGTAAAGAACACAATAATAAAAAACACAATAAATTTAAATATATAAGATAGCTTTATACATAGATATATTGTATGTCCATAAAGTGATGCGAGGTAGAGAAATATCTGTTCATAAGGTGACTTTGACCGGAAATGACAAAGTAGTGGTGGTAGGTGTATTTTGGGGGTGGTTAGTGGGTGGAGGTGTTGATCAGCCTTACTGCTTGGAGAAAGTAACTGTTTTTAAGTCTGGTGGTCCTGGCGTGGATGTTATATAGTGCCTCCCTGATGGGAGTGGGACAAACAGTCCATGAGCAGAGTGGCTGGAAACTTTCATGATACTGCTGGCCTTTTTCTGACACCTGTCTGCATACATGTCCTTGGAGAGGGTAAGCTGGCACCGGTGATATGTTGGGCAGCCTTGACTGCCCATTGCAGAGCATTCCTGTCTGCCATGGTGTGGTTTCCATACCATGCAGTGAAGCAGTATGTTAGGATGCTCTCCACTATATATCTGTAGAAGATTGTAAGTATTGATGTGCATAGTTCAGCTCTCTTCAGTCTCCTCAGAAAGGAGAAGCACTTTCTTGATTGTGCATAATTTATTCTGGGACCATGAGAGGTTGTGTGGGATGTGCACTCCCAGGAGTATGAAACTGCTCACTGTTTCCTCTACTGTGCCACCACTGTAAAGAGGGTTGTGAGTGGTGCCAATTCTCCTGAAGTTGATAACCTCTCCTTTGTCTTGTTGACATTGAGGAAGAGGTCTTTTGCCTATCACCAAGCCTCATGCTCTTCCACCTCCTCTCTGTATAGCCGTCTCATCATCGTTGGTGATGAGCTCCACCACTGTTGTGTCATTGGCAGACTTGACAACGTGATTACTCAGGTGTTTGACTGAGTAGTTGTGTGTGAGCAGAGTGTACAGCAGTGGGCTCAGCATGCAGCCCCGGGGGGGGGGGTGCATTCAAATTGATGATGATCAGGAGGGAAGAGTGGTTGTCCATCCTGTTATCTGAGGTCTATAGGTTAGGAAGTCCAACACCAAGTTGCACAATGTTGTATTTAGACTGAGGAGTAGGAGTTTGTTCACCAAAGTCTGTGGGACAATAGTGTTGAATGCCGAACTGAAATTCAGAAACAGTATTCTGACATATGTCCTTGTTTTCTTGGTGTGTCAGGGGCAGGTGCATGACATACACTATGGCATCTGTTGCAGAGTGGTTCTGGTAAACATATTGGTGAGTGTCCACTGTGACAGGAATGGAGTTGTTGATGTGTGAAGGATTTTGGCCCAAGATGGCAACTGCTTATTCATTTCCATAGTTGCTGCCTGACCTGCTGAGTTCCTCCAGCATTTTGTATATGTTACTCTTCCAGCACCTCCAGGATCTCTTGCGTATAAGATATCTATCATTTATATTAACTCCTTCTTCATTATTAATTCTTCCTTCTAGGAGACTAACTTTTACTTTTGTTTATCTAACTTCCTTTGCATCCTGTCTCTTTAGCAACCTGTCTCTTAATGTGAACAAAACAAAAGAGATGGTTTTTGACTTCAGGAGGGCACAGAGCGACCACTCCCTGCTGAACATCGACGGCTCCTCAGTAAAGATCATGAAGAGCATCAAATTTCTTGGTGTTTACCTGACGGAGAATCTCACCTGGTCCCTCAACACCAGCTCCATAGCAAAGAAAGCCCAGTAGCTGCATCACTGCCTGGTTCGGAAATTGCACCATCTCGGATCGCAAGACCCTGCAGCGGATAGTGAGGTCAGCTGAGAAAATCATTGGGGTCTCTCTTCCTGCCATCATGGACATTTACACTACACGCTGCATCCGCAAAGGAAACAGCATTATGAAGGACCCCATGCACCCCTCATACAATCTCTTCTCCCTCCTGCCATCTGGGAAAAGGCTCTGAAGCATTCGGGCTCTCTTGGCCAGACTATGTAACAGTTTCTTCCCCCAAGCTATCAGACTCCTCAATACCCGAAACCTGGACTGAAACCTTGCCCTATTGTCCTGTTTATTATTTATTGTAATGCCTGCACTGTTTTTGTGCACTTTATGCAGTCCTGAACTTTACGTAGTTCAGTCTAGTTTTTGTACTGTGTCATGTAACACCATGGTCCTGAAAAACATTGTCTCATTTTTACTATGTACTGTACCAGCAGTTAAGGTTGAAATGACAATAAAAAGTGACTTGACTTGACTTGATATCCTTGCAGTAGGTCTGAAAATCTGTTCTCATTTTCTCACCAGTTTTCTCATGTGTTATTTTCTCCTTGGTCTACCATGGTTACCATAAGACCATAAGACAATAAGATCTAGGAGCAGAATTAGGCCATTTGGCTAATTGAGTCTGCTCTGACATTTCATCATGGCTGATCCAATTTTCTTCGCAGCCCCAATCTTCTGCCTTCTCCCCGTATCCCTTCATGCCCTAACCAATCAAGGATCTGTCAACCTCTGCCTTAAATATACATTGAAACTTGGCCTCCACAACTGCCATTTGCAAAGAATTCCACAGATTCACCACTCTCTGGCTAAAGAAATTCCTGTTCATATCCATGCCATCTATCTGAGCTGTGTACTCTGGTCTTAGCCTGTCCCACCATAGGAAACATCCTCTCCACATCCATTCTATCAAGGCCTTTCACCATTCGATAGGTTTCAATGTGGTCACCCATCACTTTTCTGCATTCTAGAGAATACAGGCCCAGAGCCATCAAACACTCTTCATATGACAAGCCATTGAATCCTAGAACCATTTTCATGAACCTCCTTTGAACCCTCTCCAGTGTCATCACATCCTTTCTAAGATAAGATACCAAACCTACTCACAATACTCCGTTCAGCCTCACCAGTGCTTTATAAAGTTTCAATATTACTTCCATGTTTTTATATTCTAGTCCTTCTGCAATGAATGCTAACATTGCATTTGCCTTACTCACCACAGTGTCACAATGTGGGGGCAAGGGTGCTGGGGGAGGACCCAAATGCAGGACACAAAACACTGTTTTGTGGGGTTAACTAAATAGAGTTTATTACTTGTTACAAGGAGAGCTGCGACGCAAGGATAGAACAGAGAGAAATCAAGGACAGCAAAGTGGAGCTGGAATAGGCATAATGGACATGGACTCAGGCCCTGGACTAGGCCGGGGCTCAGGGTCTGGTCTAGGACTTGGAGCTCGGGGATCAGAGCCAGGATTCAGAGCTCGAGGATTGGAGCCAGGACTCGGAGCACGGACCTCAGAGCCTGGACTTGATACTTGAATACAAGAGCCTGGAGTTAATAGTGGAACCTCGGGGCCAGGAGTTGATACTGGAAACCCGGAGACAGGACTTGATACTGGAACCTCGGGGCCAGGAGTTGATACTGGAACCTCGGGGCCAGGACTTGATACTGGAAACTCGGAGCCTGGAGTTGATACTGGAACCTCGGAGCCTGGAGTTGATACTGGAACCTCGGAGACAGGACTTGATACTGGAACCTCGGAGCCTGGAGTTGATACTGGAACCTCGGAGACAGGACTTGATACTGGAACCTCGGAGCCTGGACTTGATACTGGAACCTCGGGGCCAGGACTTGATACTGGAACCTCGGGGCCAGGACTTGATACTGGAACCTCGGAGCCTGGAGTTGATACTGGAACCCCGGAGACAGGACTTGATACTGGAACCTCGGGCCAGGACTTGATACTGGAACCTCGGGGCCAGGACTTGATACTGGAACCTCGGAGCCTGGAGTTGATACTGGAACCTCGGAGACAGGACTTGATACTGGAACCTCGGGGCCAGGACTTGATACTGGAACCCCGGAGCCTGGAGTTGATACTGGAACCTCGGAGCCTGGAGTTGATACTGGAACCTCGGGGCCAGGACTTGATACTGGAACCTCGGAGACAGGACTTGATACTGGAACCTCGGAGCCTGGAGTTGATACTGGAACCTCGGGGCCAGGACTTGATACTGGAACCTCGGAGACAGGACTTGATACTGGAACCTCGGAGCCTGGAGTTGATACTGGAACCTCGGAGACAGGACTTGATACTGGAACCTCGGAGCCAGGAGTTGATACTGGAACCTCGGAGACAGGACTTGATACTGGAACCTCGGAGCCTGGAGTTGATACTGGAACCTCGGAGACGGGACTTGATACTGGAACCTCGGAGCCTGGAGTTGATACTGGAACCTCGGAGACAGGACTTGATACTGGAACCTCGGAGCCTGGAGTTGATACTGGAACCTCGGAGACAGGACTTGATACTGGAACCTCGGGGCCAGGACTTGATACTGGAACCTCGGAGCCTGGAGTTGATACTGGAACCTCGGAGACAGGACTTGACACTGGAACCTCGGAGACAGGACATGATACTGGAACCTCGGAGCCTGGAGTTGATACTGGAACCTCGGGCCAGGACTTGATACTGGAACCTCGGAGACAGGACTTGATACTGGAACCTCGGGGCCAGGACTTGATACTGGAACCTCGGAGACAGGACTTGATACTGGAACCTCGGAGCCTGGACTTGATACTGGAAACTCGGGGCCAGGACTTGATACTGGAACCTCGGGGCCAGGACTTGATACTGGAACCTCGGAGCTTGGAGTTGATACTGGAACCTCGGAGACAGGACTTGATACTGGAACGTCGGAGCCTGGAGTTGATACTGGAACCTCGGAGACAGGACTTGATACTGGAACCTTGGAGCCTGGAGTTGATACTGGAAACTCGGGGCCAGGACTTGATACTGGAACCTCGGAGCCTGGAGTTGATACTGGAACCCTGGAGACAGGACTTGATACTGGAACCTCGGAGCCTGGAGTTGATACTGGAACCCCGGAGACAGGACTTGATACTGGAACCTCGGGGCCAGGACTTGATACTGGAACCCCGGAGCCTGGAGTTGATACTGGAACCTCGGGGCCAGGACATGATACTGGAACCTCGGAGCCTGGAGTTGATACTGAAACCTCGGAGCCTGGAGTTGATACTGGAACCTCGGAGACAGGACTTGATACTGGAACCTCGGAGCCTGGAGTTGATACTGGAACCTCGGGGCCAGGACTTGATACTGGAACCTCGGAGCCTGGAGTTGATACTGGAACCTCGGAGACAGGACTTGATACTGGAACCTCGGAGCCTGGAGTTGGTACTGGAACCTCGGAGACAGGACTTGATACTGGAACCTCGGAGCCTGGACTTGATACCGAAACCTCGGGGCCAGGACTTGATACTGGAACCTCGGGGCCAGGACTTGAAACTGGAACCTCGGAGCTTGGAGTTGATACTGGAACCTCGGAGACAGGTCTTGATACTGGAACCTCGGAGCCTGGAGTTGATACTGGAACCTCGGAGACAGGACTTGATACTGGAACCTCGGAGCCTGGACTTGATACTGGAACGTCGGGGCCAGGACTTGATACTGGAACCTCGGAGCCTGGAGTTGATACTGGAACCTCGGAGACAGGACTTGATACTGGAACCTCGGAGCCTGGAGTTGATACTGGAACCTCGGAGACAGGACTTGATACTGGAACCTCGGGGCCAGGACTTGATACTGGAACCTCGGAGACAAGACTTGATACTGGAACCTTGGAGCCTGGAGTAAATACTGGAACCTCGGAGCCTGGAGTTGATACTGGAACCTCGGGGCCAGGACTTGATACTGGAACCTCGGAGACAGGACTTGATACTGGAACCTCGGAGACAGGACTTGATACTGGAAACTCGGGGCCAGGACTTGATACTGGAACCTCGGGGCCAGGACTTGATACTGGAACCTCGGAGCTTGGAGTTGATACTGGAACCTCGGAGACAGGACTTGATACTGGAACCTCGGAGCCTGGAGTTGATACTGGAACCTCGGAGACAGGACTTGATACTGGAACCTTGGAGCCTGGAGTTGATACTGGAAACTCGGGGCCAGGACTTGATACTGGAACCTAGGAGCCTGGAGTTGATACTGGAACCCTGGAGACAGGACTTGATACTGGAAGCTCGGAGCCTGGAGTTGATACTGGAACCTCGGAGACAGGACTTGATATTGGAACCTCGGAGACAGGACTTGATACCGGAACCTCGGAGCCTGGACTTGATACTGGAAACTCGGGGCCAGGACTTGATACTGGAACCTCGGGGCCAGGACTTGATACTGGAACCTCGGAGCTTGGAGTTGATACTGGAACCTCGGAGACAGGACTTGATACTGGAACCTTGGAGCCTGGAGTTGATACTGGAACCTCGGAGACAGGACTTGATACTGGAACCTTGGAGCCTGGAGTTGATACTGGAAACTCGGGGCCAGGACTTGATACTGGAACCTCGGAGCCTGGAGTTGATACTGGAACCCTGGAGACAGGACTTGATACTGGAACCTCGGAGCCTGGAGTTGATACTGGAACCTCGGAGACAGGACTTGATACTGGAACCTCGGGGCCAGGACTTGATACTGGAACCCCGGAGCCTGGAGTTGATACTGGAACCTCGGAGACAGGACTTGATACTGGAACCTCGGAGCCTGGAGTTGATACTGGAACCTCGGGGCCAGGACTTGATACTGGAACCTTCGAGACAGGACTTGATACTGGAACCTCGGAGCCTGGAGTTGATACTGGAACCTCGGAGCCTGGAGTTGATATTGGAACCTCGGGGCCAGGACTTGATACTGGAACCTCGGAGCCTGGACTTGATACTGGAACCTCGGGGCCAGGACATGATACTGGAACCTCGGAGCCTGGAGTTGATACTGAAACCTCGGAGCCTGGAGTTGATACTGGAACCTCGGAGACAGGACTTGATACTGGAACCTCGGAGCCTGGAGTTGATACCGGAACCTCGGAGACAGGACTTGATACTGGAACCTCGGAGCCTGGAGTTGGTACTGGAACCTCGGAGACAGGACTTGATACTGGAACCTCGGAGCCTGGACTTGATACCGAAACCTCAGGGCCAGGACTTGATACTGGAACCTCGGGGCCAGGACTTGAAACTGGAACCTCGGAGCTTGGAGTTGATACTGGAACCTCGGAGACAGGTCTTGATACTGGAACCTCGGAGCCTGGAGTTGATACTGGAACCTCGGAGACAGGACTTGATACTGGAACCTCGGAGCCTGGACTTGATACTGGAACCTCGGGGCCAGGACTTGATACTGGAACCTCGGAGCCTGGAGTTGATACTGGAACCTCGGAGACAGGACTTGATACTGGAACCTCGGAGCCTGGAGTTGATACTGGAACCTCGGAGACAGGACTTGATACTGGAACCTCGGGGCCAGGACTTGATACTGGAACCTCGGAGACAGGACTTGACACTGGAACCTTGGAGCCTGGAGTAAATACTGGAACCTCGGAGCCTGGAGTTGATACTGGAACCTCGGGGCCAGGACTTGATACTGGAACCTCGGAGACAGGACTTGATACTGGAACCTCGGAGACAGGACTTGATACTGGAAACTCGGGGCCAGGACTTGATACTGGAACCTCGGGGCCAGGACTTGATACTGGAACCTCGGAGCTTGGAGTTGATACTGGAACCTCGGAGACAGGACTTGATACTGGAACCTCGGAGCCTGGAGTTGATACTGGAACCTCGGAGACAGGACTTGATACTGGAACCTTGGAGCCTGGAGTTGATACTGGAAACTCGGGGCCAGGACTTGATACTGGAACCTAGGAGCCTGGAGTAGATACTGGAACCCTGGAGACAGGACTTGATACTGGAACCTCGGAGCCTGGAGTTGATACTGGAACCTCGGAGACAGGACTTGATACTGGAACCTCGGGGACAGGACTTGATACTGGAACCCCGGAGCCTGGAGTTGATACTGGAACCTCGGAGACAGGACTTGATACTGGAACCTCGGAGCCTGGAGTTGATACTGGAACCTCGGGGCCAGGACTTGATACTGGAACCTTCGAGACAGGACTTGATACTGGAACCTCGGAGCCTGGAGTTGATACTGGAACCTCGGAGCCTGGAGTTGATATTGGAACCTCGGGGCCAGGACTTGATACTGGAACCTCGGAGCCTGGACTTGATACTGGAACCTCGGGGCCAGGACATGATACTGGAACCTCGGAGCCTGGAGTTGATACTGAAACCTCGGAGCCTGGAGTTGATACTGGAACCTCGGAGACAGGACATGATACTGGAACCTCGGAGCCTGGAGTTGATACTGGAACCTCGGGGCCAGGACTTGATACTGGAACCTCGGAGCCTGGAGTTGATACTGGAACCTCGGAGACAGGACTTGATACAGGAACCTCGGAGCCTGGAGTTGATACTGGAACCTCGGAGACAGGACTTGATACTGGAACCTTGGAGCCTGGAGTTGATACTGGAAACTCGGGGCCAGGACTTGATACTGGAACCTAGGAGCCTGGAGTTGATACTGGAACCCTGGAGACAGGACTTGATACTGGAAGCTCGGAGCCTGGAGTTGATACTGGAACCTCGGAGACAGGACTTGATACCGGAACCTCGGAGCCTGGACTTGATACTGGAAACTCGGGGCCAGGACTTGATACTGGAACCTCGGGGCCAGGACTTGATACTGGAACCTCGGAGCTTGGAGTTGATACTGGAACCTCGGAGACAGGACTTGATACTGGAACCTCGGAGCCTGGAGTTGATACTGGAACCTCGGAGACAGGACTTGATACTGGAACCTTGGAGCCTGGAGTTGATACTGGAAACTCGGAGACAGGACTTGATACTGGAACCTCGGAGCCTGGAGTTGATACTGGAACCTCGGAGACAGGACTTGATACTGGAACCTCGGGGCCAGGACTTGATACTGGAACCTCGGAGACAGGACTTGACACTGGAACCTTGGAGCCTGGAGTAAATACTGGAACCTCGGAGCCTGGAGTTGATACTGGAACCTCGGGGCCAGGACTTGATACTGGAACCTCGGAGACAGGACTTGATACTGGAACCTCGGAGACAGGACTTGATACTGGAAACTCGGAGCCTGGACTTGATACTGGAAACTCGGGGCCAGGACTTGATACTGGAACCTCGGGGCCAGGACTTGATACTGGAACCTCGGAGCTTGGAGTTGATACTGGAACCTCGGAGACAGGACTTGATACTGGAACCTCGGAGCCTGGAGTTGATACTGGAACCTCGGAGACAGGACTTGATACTGGAACCTAGGAGCCTGGAGTTGATACTGGAAACTCGGGGCCAGGACTTGATACTGGAACCTCGGAGCCTGGAGTTGATACTGGAACCCTGGAGACAGGACTTGATACTGGAACCTCGGAGCCTGGAGTTGATACTGGAACCTCGGAGACAGGACTTGATACTGGAACCTCGGGGCCAGGACTTGATACTGGAACCCCGGAGCCTGGAGTTGATACTGGAACCTCGGAGACAGGACTTGATACTGGAACCTCGGAGCCTGGAGTTGATACTGGAACCTCGGGGCCAGGACTTGATATTGGAACCTTCGAGACAGGACTTGATACTGGAACCTCGGAGCCTGGAGTTGATACTGGAACCTCGGAGCCTGGAGTTGATATTGGAACCTCGGGGCCAGGACTTGATACTGGAACCTCGGAGCCTGGACTTGATACTGGAACCTCGGGGCCAGGACATGATACTGGAACCTCGGAGCCTGGAGTTGATACTGAAACCTCGGAGCCTGGAGTTGATACTGGAACCTCGGAGACAGGACTTGATACTGGAACCTCGGAGCCTGGAGTTGATACCGGAACCTCGGAGACAGGACTTGATACTGGAACCTCGGAGCCTGGAGTTGGTACTGGAACCTCGGAGACAGGACTTGATACTGGAACCTCGGAGCCTGGACTTGATACTGGAACCCTGGAGACAGGACTTGATACTGGAACCTCGGAGCCTGGAGTTGATACTGGAACCTCGGAGACAGGACTTGATACTGGAACCTCGGGGCCAGGACTTGATACTGGAACCCCGGAGCCTGGAGTTGATACTGGAACCTCGGAGACAGGACTTGATACTGGAACCTCGGAGCCTGGAGTTGATACTGGAACCTCGGGGCCAGGACTTGATATTGGAACCTTCGAGACAGGACTTGATACTGGAACCTCGGAGCCTGGAGTTGATACTGGAACCTCGGAGCCTGGAGTTGATATTGGAACCTCGGGGCCAGGACTTGATACTGGAACCTCGGAGCCTGGACTTGATACTGGAACCTCGGGGCCAGGACTTGATACTGGAACCCCGGAGCCTGGAGTTGATACTGGAACCTCGGAGACAGGACTTGATACTGGAACCTCGGAGCCTGGAGTTGATACTGGAAACTCGGGGCCAGGACTTGATACTGGAACCTCGGAGCCTGGAGTTGATACTGGAACCCTGGAGACAGGACTTGATACTGGAACCTCGGAGCCTGGAGTTGATACTGGAACCTCGGAGACAGGACTTGATACTGGAACCTCGGGGCCAGGACTTGATACTGGAACCCCGGAGCCTGGAGTTGATACTGGAACCTCGGAGACAGGACTTGATACTGGAACCTCGGAGACAGGACTTGATACTGGAAACTCGGGGCCAGGACTTGATACTGGAACCTCGGGGCCAGGACTTGATACTGGAACCTCGGAGCTTGGAGTTGATACTGGAACCTCGGAGACAGGACTTGATACTGGAACCTCGGAGCCTGGAGTTGATACTGGAACCTCGGAGACAGGACTTGATACTGGAACCTTGGAGCCTGGAGTTGATACTGGAAACTCGGGGCCAGGACTTGATACTGGAACCTAGGAGCCTGGAGTAGATACTGGAACCCTGGAGACAGGACTTGATACTGGAACCTCGGAGCCTGGAGTTGATACTGGAACCTCGGAGACAGGACTTGATACTGGAACCTCGGGGCCAGGACTTGATACTGGAACCCCGGAGCCTGGAGTTGATACTGGAACCTCGGAGACAGGACTTGATACTGGAACCTCGGAGCCTGGAGTTGATACTGGAACCTCGGGGCCAGGACTTGATACTGGAACCTTCGAGACAGGACTTGATACTGGAACCTCGGAGCCTGGAGTTGATACTGGAACCTCGGAGCCTGGAGTTGATATTGGAACCTCGGGGCCAGGACTTGATACTGGAACCTCGGAGCCTGGACTTGATACTGGAACCTCGGGGCCAGGACATGATACTGGAACCTCGGAGCCTGGAGTTGATACTGAAACCTCGGAGCCTGGAGTTGATACTGGAACCTCGGAGACAGGACATGATACTGGAACCTCGGAGCCTGGAGTTGATACTGGAACCACGGGGCCAGGACTTGATACTGGAACCTCGGAGCCTGGAGTTGATACTGGAACCTCGGAGACAGGACTTGATACAGGAACCTCGGAGCCTGGAGTTGATACTGGAACCTCGGAGACAGGACTTGATACTGGAACCTTGGAGCCTGGAGTTGATACTGGAAACTCGGGGCCAGGACTTGATACTGGAACCTAGGAGCCTGGAGTTGATACTGGAACCTCGGAGACAGGACTTGATACTGGAACCTCGGGGCCAGGACTTGATACTGGAACCCCGGAGCCTGGAGTTGATACTGGAACCTCGGAGCCTGGAGTTGATACTGGAACCTCGGGGCCAGGACTTGATACTGGAACCTCGGAGACAGGACTTGATACTGGAACCTCGGAGCCTGGAGTTGATACTGGAACCTCGGGGCCAGGACTTGATACTGGAACCTCGGAGACAGGACTTGATACTGGAACCTCGGAGCCTGGAGTTGATACTGGAACCTCGGAGACAGGACTTGATACTGGAACCTCGGAGCCAGGAGTTGATACTGGAACCTCGGAGACAGGACTTGATACTGGAACCTCGGAGCCTGGAGTTGATACTGGAACTTCGGAGACGGGACTTGATACTGGAACCTCGGAGCCTGGAGTTGATACTGGAACCTCGGAGACAGGACTTGATACTGGAACCTCGGAGCCTGGAGTTGATACTGGAACCTCGGAGACAGGACTTGATACTGGAACCTCGGGGCCAGGACTTGATACTGGAACCTCGGAGCCTGGAGTTGATACTGGAACCTCGGAGACAGGACTTGACACTGGAACCTCGGAGACAGGACATGATACTGGAACCTCGGAGCCTGGAGTTGATACTGGAACCTCGGGCCAGGACTTGATACTGGAACCTCGGAGACAGGACTTGATACTGGAACCTCGGGGCCAGGACTTGATACTGGAACCTCGGAGACAGGACTTGATACTGGAACCTCGGAGCCTGGACTTGATACTGGAAACTCGGGGCCAGGACTTGATACTGGAACCTCGGGGCCAGGACTTGATACTGGAACCTCGGAGCTTGGAGTTGATACTGGAACCTCGGAGACAGGACTTGATACTGGAACGTCGGAGCCTGGAGTTGATACTGGAACCTCGGAGACAGGACTTGATACTGGAACCTTGGAGCCTGGAGTTGATACTGGAAACTCGGGGCCAGGACTTGATACTGGAACCTCGGAGCCTGGAGTTGATACTGGAACCCTGGAGACAGGACTTGATACTGGAACCTCGGAGCCTGGAGTTGATACTGGAACCCCGGAGACAGGACTTGATACTGGAACCTCGGGGCCAGGACTTGATACTGGAACCCCGGAGCCTGGAGTTGATACTGGAACCTCGGGGCCAGGACATGATACTGGAACCTCGGAGCCTGGAGTTGATACTGAAACCTCGGAGCCTGGAGTTGATACTGGAACCTCGGAGACAGGACTTGATACTGGAACCTCGGAGCCTGGAGTTGATACTGGAACCTCGGGGCCAGGACTTGATACTGGAACCTCGGAGCCTGGAGTTGATACTGGAACCTCGGAGACAGGACTTGATACTGGAACCTCGGAGCCTGGAGTTGGTACTGGAACCTCGGAGACAGGACTTGATACTGGAACCTCGGAGCCTGGACTTGATACCGAAACCTCGGGGCCAGGACTTGATACTGGAACCTCGGGGCCAGGACTTGAAACTGGAACCTCGGAGCTTGGAGTTGATACTGGAACCTCGGAGACAGGTCTTGATACTGGAACCTCGGAGCCTGGAGTTGATACTGGAACCTCGGAGACAGGACTTGATACTGGAACCTCGGAGCCTGGACTTGATACTGGAACGTCGGGGCCAGGACTTGATACTGGAACCTCGGAGCCTGGAGTTGATACTGGAACCTCGGAGACAGGACTTGATACTGGAACCTCGGAGCCTGGAGTTGATACTGGAACCTCGGAGACAGGACTTGATACTGGAACCTCGGGGCCAGGACTTGATACTGGAACCTCGGAGACAAGACTTGATACTGGAACCTTGGAGCCTGGAGTAAATACTGGAACCTCGGAGCCTGGAGTTGATACTGGAACCTCGGGGCCAGGACTTGATACTGGAACCTCGGAGACAGGACTTGATACTGGAACCTCGGAGACAGGACTTGATACTGGAAACTCGGGGCCAGGACTTGATACTGGAACCTCGGGGCCAGGACTTGATACTGGAACCTCGGAGCTTGGAGTTGATACTGGAACCTCGGAGACAGGACTTGATACTGGAACCTCGGAGCCTGGAGTTGATACTGGAACCTCGGAGACAGGACTTGATACTGGAACCTTGGAGCCTGGAGTTGATACTGGAAACTCGGGGCCAGGACTTGATACTGGAACCTAGGAGCCTGGAGTTGATACTGGAACCCTGGAGACAGGACTTGATACTGGAAGCTCGGAGCCTGGAGTTGATACTGGAACCTCGGAGACAGGACTTGATATTGGAACCTCGGAGACAGGACTTGATACCGGAACCTCGGAGCCTGGACTTGATACTGGAAACTCGGGGCCAGGACTTGATACTGGAACCTCGGGGCCAGGACTTGATACTGGAACCTCGGAGCTTGGAGTTGATACTGGAACCTCGGAGACAGGACTTGATACTGGAACCTTGGAGCCTGGAGTTGATACTGGAACCTCGGAGACAGGACTTGATACTGGAACCTTGGAGCCTGGAGTTGATACTGGAAACTCGGGGCCAGGACTTGATACTGGAACCTCGGAGCCTGGAGTTGATACTGGAACCCTGGAGACAGGACTTGATACTGGAACCTCGGAGCCTGGAGTTGATACTGGAACCTCGGAGACAGGACTTGATACTGGAACCTCGGGGCCAGGACTTGATACTGGAACCCCGGAGCCTGGAGTTGATACTGGAACCTCGGAGACAGGACTTGATACTGGAACCTCGGAGCCTGGAGTTGATACTGGAACCTCGGGGCCAGGACTTGATACTGGAACCTTCGAGACAGGACTTGATACTGGAACCTCGGAGCCTGGAGTTGATACTGGAACCTCGGAGCCTGGAGTTGATATTGGAACCTCGGGGCCAGGACTTGATACTGGAACCTCGGAGCCTGGACTTGATACTGGAACCTCGGGGCCAGGACATGATACTGGAACCTCGGAGCCTGGAGTTGATACTGAAACCTCGGAGCCTGGAGTTGATACTGGAACCTCGGAGACAGGACTTGATACTGGAACCTCGGAGCCTGGAGTTGATACCGGAACCTCGGAGACAGGACTTGATACTGGAACCTCGGAGCCTGGAGTTGGTACTGGAACCTCGGAGACAGGACTTGATACTGGAACCTCGGAGCCTGGACTTGATACCGAAACCTCAGGGCCAGGACTTGATACTGGAACCTCGGGGCCAGGACTTGAAACTGGAACCTCGGAGCTTGGAGTTGATACTGGAACCTCGGAGACAGGTCTTGATACTGGAACCTCGGAGCCTGGAGTTGATACTGGAACCTCGGAGACAGGACTTGATACTGGAACCTCGGAGCCTGGACTTGATACTGGAACCTCGGGGCCAGGACTTGATACTGGAACCTCGGAGCCTGGAGTTGATACTGGAACCTCGGAGACAGGACTTGATACTGGAACCTCGGAGCCTGGAGTTGATACTGGAACCTCGGAGACAGGACTTGATACTGGAACCTCGGGGCCAGGACTTGATACTGGAACCTCGGAGACAGGACTTGACACTGGAACCTTGGAGCCTGGAGTAAATACTGGAACCTCGGAGCCTGGAGTTGATACTGGAACCTCGGGGCCAGGACTTGATACTGGAACCTCGGAGACAGGACTTGATACTGGAACCTCGGAGACAGGACTTGATACTGGAAACTCGGGGCCAGGACTTGATACTGGAACCTCGGGGCCAGGACTTGATACTGGAACCTCGGAGCTTGGAGTTGATACTGGAACCTCGGAGACAGGACTTGATACTGGAACCTCGGAGCCTGGAGTTGATACTGGAACCTCGGAGACAGGACTTGATACTGGAACCTTGGAGCCTGGAGTTGATACTGGAAACTCGGGGCCAGGACTTGATACTGGAACCTAGGAGCCTGGAGTAGATACTGGAACCCTGGAGACAGGATTTGATACTGGAACCTCGGAGCCTGGAGTTGATACTGGAACCTCGGAGACAGGACTTGATACTGGAACCTCGGGGACAGGACTTGATACTGGAACCCCGGAGCCTGGAGTTGATACTGGAACCTCGGAGACAGGACTTGATACTGGAACCTCGGAGCCTGGAGTTGATACTGGAACCTCGGGGCCAGGACTTGATACTGGAACCTTCGAGACAGGACTTGATACTGGAACCTCGGAGCCTGGAGTTGATACTGGAACCTCGGAGCCTGGAGTTGATATTGGAACCTCGGGGCCAGGACTTGATACTGGAACCTCGGAGCCTGGACTTGATACTGGAACCTCGGGGCCAGGACATGATACTGGAACCTCGGAGCCTGGAGTTGATACTGAAACCTCGGAGCCTGGAGTTGATACTGGAACCTCGGAGACAGGACATGATACTGGAACCTCGGAGCCTGGAGTTGATACTGGAACCTCGGGGCCAGGACTTGATACTGGAACCTCGGAGCCTGGAGTTGATACTGGAACCTCGGAGACAGGACTTGATACAGGAACCTCGGAGCCTGGAGTTGATACTGGAACCTCGGAGACAGGACTTGATACTGGAACCTTGGAGCCTGGAGTTGATACTGGAAACTCGGGGCCAGGACTTGATACTGGAACCTAGGAGCCTGGAGTTGATACTGGAACCCTGGAGACAGGACTTGATACTGGAAGCTCGGAGCCTGGAGTTGATACTGGAACCTCGGAGACAGGACTTGATACCGGAACCTCGGAGCCTGGACTTGATACTGGAAACTCGGGGCCAGGACTTGATACTGGAACCTCGGGGCCAGGACTTGATACTGGAACCTCGGAGCTTGGAGTTGATACTGGAACCTCGGAGACAGGACTTGATACTGGAACCTCGGAGCCTGGAGTTGATACTGGAACCTCGGAGACAGGACTTGATACTGGAACCTTGGAGCCTGGAGTTGATACTGGAAACTCGGAGACAGGACTTGATACTGGAACCTCGGAGCCTGGAGTTGATACTGGAACCTCGGAGACAGGACTTGATACTGGAACCTCGGGGCCAGGACTTGATACTGGAACCTCGGAGACAGGACTTGACACTGGAACCTTGGAGCCTGGAGTAAATACTGGAACCTCGGAGCCTGGAGTTGATACTGGAACCTCGGGGCCAGGACTTGATACTGGAACCTCGGAGACAGGACTTGATACTGGAACCTCGGAGACAGGACTTGATACTGGAAACTCGGAGCCTGGACTTGATACTGGAAACTCGGGGCCAGGACTTGATACTGGAACCTCGGGGCCAGGACTTGATACTGGAACCTCGGAGCTTGGAGTTGATACTGGAACCTCGGAGACAGGACTTGATACTGGAACCTCGGAGCCTGGAGTTGATACTGGAACCTCGGAGACAGGACTTGATACTGGAACCTAGGAGCCTGGAGTTGATACTGGAAACTCGGGGCCAGGACTTGATACTGGAACCTCGGAGCCTGGAGTTGATACTGGAACCCTGGAGACAGGACTTGATACTGGAACCTCGGAGCCTGGAGTTGATACTGGAACCTCGGAGACAGGACTTGATACTGGAACCTCGGGGCCAGGACTTGATACTGGAACCCCGGAGCCTGGAGTTGATACTGGAACCTCGGAGACAGGACTTGATACTGGAACCTCGGAGCCTGGAGTTGATACTGGAACCTTGGGGCCAGGACTTGATATTGGAACCTTCGAGACAGGACTTGATACTGGAACCTCGGAGCCTGGAGTTGATACTGGAACCTCGGAGCCTGGAGTTGATATTGGAACCTCGGGGCCAGGACTTGATACTGGAACCTCGGAGCCTGGACTTGATACTGGAACCTCGGGGCCAGGACATGATACTGGAACCTCGGAGCCTGGAGTTGATACTGAAACCTCGGAGCCTGGAGTTGATACTGGAACCTCGGAGACAGGACTTGATACTGGAACCTCGGAGCCTGGAGTTGATACCGGAACCTCGGAGACAGGACTTGATACTGGAACCTCGGAGCCTGGAGTTGGTACTGGAACCTCGGAGACAGGACTTGATACTGGAACCTCGGAGCCTGGACTTGATACTGGAACCCTGGAGACAGGACTTGATACTGGAACCTCGGGGACAGGACTTGATACTGGAACCCCGGAGACAGGACTTGATACTGGAACCTCGGGGCCAGGACTTGATACTGGAACCCCGGAGCCTGGAGTTGATACTGGAACCTCGGAGACAGGACTTGATACTGGAACCTCGGAGCCTGGAGTTGATACTGGAACCTCGGGGCCAGGACTTGATATTGGAACCTTCGAGACAGGACTTGATACTGGAACCTCGGAGCCTGGAGTTGATACTGGAACCTCGGAGCCTGGAGTTGATATTGGAACCTCGGGGCCAGGACTTGATACTGGAACCTCGGAGCCTGGACTTGATACTGGAACCTCGGGGCCAGGACTTGATACTGGAACCCCGGAGCCTGGAGTTGATACTGGAACCTCGGAGACAGGACTTGATACTGGAACCTCGGAGCCTGGAGTTGATACTGGAAACTCGGGGCCAGGACTTGATACTGGAACCTCGGAGCCTGGAGTTGATACTGGAACCCTGGAGACAGGACTTGATACTGGAACCTCGGAGCCTGGAGTTGATACTGGAACCTCGGAGACAGGACTTGATACTGGAACCTCGGGGCCAGGACTTGATACTGGAACCCCGGAGCCTGGAGTTGATACTGGAACCTCGGAGACAGGACTTGATACTGGAACCTCGGAGACAGGACTTGATACTGGAAACTCGGGGCCAGGACTTGATACTGGAACCTCGGGGCCAGGACTTGATACTGGAACCTCGGAGCTTGGAGTTGATACTGGAACCTCGGAGACAGGACTTGATACTGGAACCTCGGAGCCTGGAGTTGATACTGGAACCTCGGAGACAGGACTTGATACTGGAACCTTGGAGCCTGGAGTTGATACTGGAAACTCGGGGCCAGGACTTGATACTGGAACCTAGGAGCCTGGAGTAGATACTGGAACCCTGGAGACAGGACTTGATACTGGAACCTCGGAGCCTGGAGTTGATACTGGAACCTCGGAGACAGGACTTGATACTGGAACCTCGGGGCCAGGACTTGATACTGGAACCCCGGAGCCTGGAGTTGATACTGGAACCTCGGAGACAGGACTTGATACTGGAACCTCGGAGCCTGGAGTTGATACTGGAACCTCGGGGCCAGGACTTGATACTGGAACCTTCGAGACAGGACTTGATACTGGAACCTCGGAGCCTGGAGTTGATACTGGAACCTCGGAGCCTGGAGTTGATATTGGAACCTCGGGGCCAGGACTTGATACTGGAACCTCGGAGCCTGGACTTGATACTGGAACCTCGGGGCCAGGACATGATACTGGAACCTCGGAGCCTGGAGTTGATACTGAAACCTCGGAGCCTGGAGTTGATACTGGAACCTCGGAGACAGGACATGATACTGGAACCTCGGAGCCTGGAGTTGATACTGGAACCACGGGGCCAGGACTTGATACTGGAACCTCGGAGCCTGGAGTTGATACTGGAACCTCGGAGACAGGACTTGATACAGGAACCTCGGAGCCTGGAGTTGATACTGGAACCTCGGAGACAGGACTTGATACTGGAACCTTGGAGCCTGGAGTTGATACTGGAAACTCGGGGCCAGGACTTGATACTGGAACCTAGGAGCCTGGAGTTGATACTGGAACCCTGGAGACAGGACTTGATACTGGAAGCTCGGAGCCTGGAGTTGATACTGGAACCTCGGAGACAGGACTTGATATTGGAACCTCGGAGACAGGACTTGATACCGGAACCTCGGAGCCTGGACTTGATACTGGAAACTCGGGGCCAGGACTTGATACTGGAACCTCGGGGCCAGGACTTGATACTGGAACCTCGGAGCTTGGAGTTGATACTGGAACCTCGGAGACAGGACTTGATACTGGAACCTCGGAGCCTGGAGTTGATACTGGAACCTCGGAGACAGGACTTGATACTGGAACCTTGGAGCCTGGAGTTGATACTGGAAACTCGGAGACAGGACTTGATACTGGAACCTCGGAGCCTGGAGTTGATACTGGAACCTCGGAGACAGGACTTGATACTGGAACCTCGGGGCCAGGACTTGATACTGGAACCTCGGAGACAGGACTTGACACTGGAACCTTGGAGACTGGAGTAAATACTGGAACCTCGGAGCCTGGAGTTGATACTGGAACCTCGGGGCCAGGACTTGATACTGGAACCTCGGAGACAGGACTTGATACTGGAACCTCGGAGACAGGACTTGATACTGGAAACTCGGAGCCTGGACTTGATACTGGAAACTCGGGGCCAGGACTTGATACTGGAACCTCGGGGCCAGGACTTGATACTGGAACCTCGGAGCTTGGAGTTGATACTGGAACCTCGGAGACAGGACTTGATACTGGAACCTCGGAGCCTGGAGTTGATACTGGAACCTCGGAGACAGGACTTGATACTGGAACCTCGGAGCCTGGACTTGATACCGGAACCTCGGGGCCAGGACATGATACCGGAACCTCGGAGACAGGACTTGATACTGGAACGTCGGAGCCTGGACTTGATACCGGAACCTCGGGGCCAGGACTTGATACTTGAACCTCGGGGCCAGGACTTGATACCGGAACCTCGGGGCCAGGACTTGATACCGGAACCTCGGGGCCAGGACTTGATACTGGAACCTCGGAGCCTGGAGTTGATACTGGAACCTCGGAGACAGGACTTGATACTGGAACCTCGGAGCCTGGAGTTGATACTGGAACCTCGAGGACAGGACTTGATACTGGAACCTCGGAGCCTGGACTTGATTCTGGAACCTCGGGGCCAGGACTTGATACTGGAACCTCGGGGCCAGGACTTGATACTGGAACTTCGGAGCCTGGAGTTGATACTGGAACCTCGGAGACAGGACTTGATACTGGAACCTCGGAGCCTGGAGTTGATACCGGAACCTCGGAGACAGGACTTGATACTGGAACCTCGGAGCCTGGAGTTGATACTGGAACCTCGGAGACAGGACTTGATACTGGAACCTCGGAGACAGGACTTGATACTGGAACTTCGGAGCCTGGACTTGATACTGGAACCTCGGAGACAGGACTTGATACTGGAACCTCGGAGCCTGGAGTTGATACTGTAACGTCGGAGACAGGACTTGATACTGGAACCTCGGAGACAGGACTTGATACTGGAACCTCGGAGCCTGGACTTGATATGGGAACCTCGGGGCCAGGACTTGATACTTGAACCTCGGGGCCAGGACTTGATACTGGAATCTCGGGGCCAGGACTTAATACTGGAACCTCGGAGCCTGGAGTTGATACTGGAACCTCGGAGCCTGGAGTTGATACTGGAACCTCGGAGACAGGACTTGATACTGGAACCTCGGAGCCTGGAGTTGATACTGGAACCTCGAGGACAGGACTTGATACTGGAACCTCGGAGCCTGGACTTGATTATGGAACCTCGGGGCCAGGACTTGATACTGGAACCTCGGGGCCAGGACTTGATACTGGAACCTCGGGTCCAGGACTTGATACTGGCACCTCGGAGCCTGGACTTGCTACTGGAACCTCGGGGCCAGGACTTGATACTGGAACCTCGCGGCCAGGACATGATACTGGAACCTCGGAGCCTGGAGTTGATACTGGAACCTCGGGGCCAGGACTTGATACTGGAACTTCGGAGCCTGGAGTTGATACTGGAACCTCGGAGACAGGACTTGATACTGGAACCTCGGAGCCTGGAGTTGATACCGGAACCTCGGAGACAGGACTTGTTACTGGAACCTCGGAGCCTGGAGTTGATACTGGAACCTCGGAGACAGGACTTGATACTGGAACCTCGGAGTCAGGACTTGATACCGGAACCTCGGAGCCTGGACTTGATACCGGAACCTCGGGGCCAGGACTTGATACTGGAACCTCGGAGCCTGGAGTTGAGACCGGAACCTCGGAGACAGGACTTGATACTGGAAACTCGGAGCCTGGAGTTGATACTGGAACCTCGGAGACAGGACTTGATACTGGAACCTCAGAGACAGGACTTGATACCGGAACCTCGGAGCCTGGACTTGATACCGGAACCTCGGGGCTAGGACTTGATACTGGAACCTCGGAGCATGGAGCTGATACTGGAACCTCCGAGACTGGACTTGGTAGAGGAACCTCGGAGACAGGACCTGATACTGGAACCTCGGAGTCTGGAGTTGATACTGGAGCCTCCGAGCCTGGAGTTGATACTGGAACCTCGGGGCCAGGACTTGATACTGGAACCTCGGGGCCAGGACTTGATACTGGAACCTTGGGGCCAGGACTTGATACTGGAAACTCGGAGCCTGGAGCTGATACTGGAACCTCGGAGACAGGACTTGATACTGGAACCTCGGAGCCTGGACTTGATACCGGAACCTCGGGGCCAGGACATGATACCGGAACCTCGGAGACAGGACTTGATACTGGAATGTCGGAGCCTGGAGTTGATACTGGAAACTCGGAGCCTGGAGCTGATACTGGAACCTCGGAGACAGGACTTGATACTGGAACCTCGGAGCCTGGACTTGATACCGGAACCTCGGGGCCAGGACATGATACCGGAACCTCGGAGACAGGACTTGATACTGGAACGTCGGAGCCTGGACTTGATACCGGAACCTCGGGGCCAGGACTTGATACTTGAACCTCGGGGCCAGGACTTGATACCGGAACCTCGGGGCCAGGACTTGATACCGGAACCTCGGGGCCAGGACTTGATACTGGAACCTCGGGGCCAGGACATGATACCGGAACCTCGGGGCCAGGACATGATACCGGAACCTCGGAGACAGGACTTGATACTGGAACCTTGGAGACAGGACTTGATACTGGAACCTCGGAGCCTGGAGTTGATACTGGAACCTCGGGGCCAGGACTTGATACTGGAACCTTGGAGACTGGAGTTGATACTGGAACCTCGGAGACAGGACTTGATACAGGAACCTCGGAGCCTGGACTTGATACTGGAACTTCGGAGCCTGGACTTGATACTGGAAGCTCGGAGCGTGGAGTTCATACTGTAACCTCGGAGACAGGACTTGATACTGGAACCTCGGAGACAGGACTTGATACTGGGACTTCGGAGCCTGGAGTTGATACTGGAACCTCGGAGACAGGACTTGAGACTGAAACGTCGGAGCCTGGAGTTGATACTGTAACCTCGGAGACAGGACTTGATACTGGAACCTCGGAGACAGAACTTGATACTGGAACGTCGGAGCCTGGACTTGATACCGGAACCTCGGGGCCAGGACTTGATACTTGAACCTCGGGGCTAGGACTTGATACTGGAACCTCGGGGCCAGGACTTGATACTGGAACCTAGGAGCCTGGAGTTGATACTGGAACCTCGGAGCCTGGAGTTGATACTGGAACCTCGGAGACAGGACTTGATACTGGAACCTCGGAGACAGGACTTGATACTGGAACCTCGGAGCCTGGAGTTGATACTGTAACCTCGGAGACAGGACTTGATACTGGAACCTCGGAGACAGGACTTGATACTGGAACTTCGGAGCCTGGACTTGATACTGGAACCTCGGAGACAGGACTTGATACTGGAACCTCGGAGCCTGGAGTTGATACTGTAACCTCGGAGACAGGACTTGATACTGGAACCTCGGAGACAGGAATTGATACTGGAACCTCGGAGCCTGGACTTGATATGGGAACCTCGGGGCCAGGACTTGATACTTGAACCTCGGGGCGAGGACTTGATACTGGAACCTCGGGGCAGGACTTGATACTGGAACCTCAGAGCCTGGAGTTGATACTGGAACCTCGGAGCCTGGAGTTGATACTGGAACCTCGGAGACAGGACTTGATACTGGAACCTCGGAGCCTGGAGTTGATACTGGAACCTCGAGGACAGGACTTGATACTGGAACCTCGGAGCCTGGACTTGATTCTGGAACCTCGGGCCCAGGACTTGATACTGGAACCTCGGGGCCAGGACTTGATACTGGAACCTCGGGTCCAGGACTTGATACTGGCACCTCGGAGCCTGGACTTGCTACTGGAACCTCGGGGCCAGGACTTGATACTGGAATCTCGGGGCCAGGACTTGATACTGGAACCTCGGAGCCTGGAGTTCATACTGGAACCTCGGAGCCTGGAGTTGAAACTGGAACCTCGGAGACAGGACTTGATACTGGAACCTCGGAGCCTGGAGTTGATACTGGAACCTCGAGGACAGGACTTGATACTGGAACCTCGGAGCCTGGACTTGATTCTGGAACCTCGGGGCCAGGACTTGATACTGGAACCTCGGGGCCAGGACTTGATACTGGAACTTCGGAGCCTGGAGTTGATACTGGAACCTCGGAGACAGGACTTGATACTGGAACCTCGGAGCCTGGAGTTGATACCGGAACCTCGGAGACAGGACTTGATACTGGAACCTCGGAGCCTGGAGTTGATACTGGAACCTCGGAGACAGGACTTGATACTGGAACCTCGGAGACAGGACTTGATACTGGAACCTCGGAGACAGGACATGATACTGGAACTTCGGAGCCTGGACTTGATACTGGAACCTCGGAGACAGGACTTGATACTGGAACCTCGGAGCCTGGAGTTGATACTGTAACCTCGGAGACAGGACTTGATACTGGAACCTCGGAGACAGGACTTGATACTGGAACCTCGGAGCCTGGACTTGATTCTGGAACCTCGGGGCCAGGACTTGATACTGGAACCTCGGGGCCAGGACTTGATACTGGAACTTCGGAGCCTGGAGTTGATACTGGAACCTCGGAGACAGGACTTGATACTGGAACCTCGGAGCCTGGAGTTGATACCGGAACCTCGGAGACAGGACTTGATACTGGAACCTCGGAGCCTGGAGTTGATACTGGAACCTCGGAGACAGGACTTGATACTGGAACCTCGGAGACAGGACTTGATACTGGAACTTCGGAGCCTGGACTTGATACTGGAACCTCGGAGACAGGACTTGATACTGGAACCTCGGAGCCTGGAGTTGATACTGTAACGTCGGAGACAGGACTTGATACTGGAACCTCGGAGACAGGACTTGATACTGGAACCTCGGAGCCTGGACTTGATATGGGAACCTCGGGGCCAGGACTTGATACTTGAGCCTCGGGGCCAGGACTTGATACTGGAATCTCGGGGCCAGGACTTAATACTGGAACCTCGGAGCCTGGAGTTGATACTGGAACCTCGGAGCCTGGAGTTGATACTGGAACCTCGGAGACAGGACTTGATACTGGAACCTCGGAGCCTGGAGTTGATACTGGAACCTCGAGGACAGGACTTGATACTGGAACCTCGGAGCCTGGACTTGATTATGGAACCTCGGGGCCAGGACTTGATACTGGAACCTCGGGGCCAGGACTTGATACTGGAACCTCGGGTCCAGGACTTGATACTGGCACCTCGGAGCCTGGACTTGCTACTGGAACCTCGGGGCCAGGACTTGATACTGGAACCTCGCGGCCAGGACATGATACTGGAACCTCGGAGCCTGGAGTTGATACTGGAACCTCGGGGCCAGGACTTGATACTGGAACTTCGGAGCCTGGAGTTGATACTGGAACCTCGGAGACAGGACTTGATACTGGAACCTCGGAGCCTGGAGTTGATACCGGAACCTCGGAGACAGGACTTGATACTGGAACCTCGGAGCCTGGAGTTGATACTGGAACCTCGGAGACAGGACTTGATACTGGAACCTCGGAGACAGGACTTGATACCGGAACCTCGGAGCCTGGACTTGTTACCGGAACCTCGGGGCCAGGACTTGATACTGGAACCTCGGAGCCTGGAGTTGAGACCGGAACCTCGGAGACAGGACTTGATACTGGAAACACGGAGCCTGGAGTTGATACTGGAACCTCGGAGACAGGACTTGATACTGGAACCTCAGAGACAGGACTTGATACCGGAACCTCGGAGCCTGGACTTGATACCGGAACCTCGGGGCTAGGACTTGATACTGGAACCTCGGAGCATGGAGCTGATACTGGAACCTCCGAGACTGGACTTGGTACAGGAACCTCGGAGACAGGACCTGATACTGGAACCTCGGAGTCTGGAGTTGATACTGGAGCCTCCGAGCCTGGAGTTGATACTGGAACCTCGGGGCCAGGACTTGATACTGGAACCTCGGGGCCAGGACTTGATACTGGAACCTTGGGGCCAGGACTTGATACTGGAAACTCGGAGCCTGGAGCTGATACTGGAACCTCGGAGACAGGACTTGATACTGGAACCTCGGAGCCTGGACTTGATACCGGAACCTCGGGGCCAGGACATGATACCGGAACCTCGGAGACAGGACTTGATACTGGAACGTCGGAGCCTGGAGTTGATACTGGAAACTCGGAGCCTGGAGCTGATACTGGAACCTCGGAGACAGGACTTGATACTGGAACCTCGGAGCCTGGACTTGATACCGGAACCTCGGGGCCAGGACATGATATCGGAACCTCGGAGACAGGACTTGATACTGGAACGTCGGAGCCTGGACTTGATACCGGAACCTCGGGGCCAGGACTTGATACTTGAACCTCGGGGCCAGGACTTGATACCGGAACCTCGGGGCCAGGACTTGATACCGGAACCTCGGGGCCAGGACTTGATACTGGAACCTCGGAGCCTGGAGTTGATACTGGAACCTCGGAGACAGGACTTGATACTGGAACCTCGGAGCCTGGAGTTGATACTGGAACCTCGAGGACAGGACTTGATACTGGAACCTCGGAGCCTGGACTTGATTCTGGAACCTCGGGGCCAGGACTTGATACTGGAACCTCGGGGCCAGGACTTGATACTGGAACTTCGGAGCCTGGAGTTGATACTGGAACCTCGGAGACAGGACTTGATACTGGAACCTCGGAGCCTGGAGTTGATACCGGAACCTCGGAGACAGGACTTGATACTGGAACCTCGGAGCCTGGAGTTGATACTGGAACCTCGGAGACAGGACTTGATACTGGAACCTCGGAGACAGGACTTGATACTGGAACTTCGGAGCCTGGACTTGATACTGGAACCTCGGAGACAGGACTTGATACTGGAACCTCGGAGCCTGGAGTTGATACTGTAACGTCGGAGACAGGACTTGATACTGGAACCTCGGAGACAGGACTTGATACTGGAACCTCGGAGCTTGGACTTGATATGGGAACTTCGGGGCCAGGACTTGATACTTGAACCTCGGGGCCAGGACTTGATACTGGAATCTCGGGGCCAGGACTTAATACTGGAACCTCGGAGCCTGGAGTTGATACTGGAACCTCGGAGCCTGGAGTTGATACTGGAACCTCGGAGACAGGACTTGATACTGGAACCTCGGAGCCTGGAGTTGATACTGGAACCTCGAGGACAGGACTTGATACTGGAACCTCGGAGCCTGGACTTGATTATGGAACCTCGGGGCCAGGACTTGATACTGGAACCTCGGGGCCAGGACTTGATACTGGAACCTCGGGTCCAGGACTTGATACTGGCACCTCGGAGCCTGGACTTGCTACTGGAACCTCGGGGCCAGGACTTGATACTGGAACCTCGCGGCCAGGACATGATACTGGAACCTCGGAGCCTGGAGTTGATACTGGAACCTCGGGGCCAGGACTTGATACTGGAACTTCGGAGCCTGGAGTTGATACTGGAACCTCGGAGACAGGACTTGATACTGGAACCTCGGAGCCTGGAGTTGATACCGGAACCTCGGAGACAGGACTTGATACTGGAACCTCGGAGCCTGGAGTTGATACTGGAACCTCGGAGACAGGACTTGATACTGGAACCTCGGAGACAGGACTTGATACCGGAACCTCGGAGCCTGGACTTGATACCGGAACCTCGGGGCCAGGACTTGATACTGGAACCTCGGAGCCTGGAGTTGAGACCGGAACCTCGGAGACAGGACTTGATACTGGAAACTCGGAGCCTGGAGTTGATACTGGAACCTCGGAGACAGGACTTGATACTGGAACCTCAGAGACAGGACTTGATACCGGAACCTCGGAGCCTGGACTTGATACCGGAACCTCGGGGCTAGGACTTGATACTGGAACCTCGGAGCATGGAGCTGATACTGGAACCTCCGAGACTGGACTTGGTACAGGAACCTCGGAGACAGGACCTGATACTGGAACCTCGGAGTCTGGAGTTGATACTGGAGCCTCCGAGCCTGGAGTTGATACTGGAACCTCGGGGCCAGGACTTGATACTGGAACCTCGGGGCCAGGACTTGATACTGGAACCTTGGGGCCAGGACTTGATACTGGAAACTCGGAGCCTGGAGCTGATACTGGAACCTCGGAGACAGGACTTGATACTGGAACCTCGGAGCCTGGACTTGATACCGGAACCTCGGGGCCAGGACATGATACCGGAACCTCGGAGACAGGACTTGATACTGGAACGTCGGAGCCTGGAGTTGATACTGGAAACTCGGAGCCTGGAGCTGATACTGGAACCTCGGAGACAGGACTTGATACTGGAACCTCGGAGCCTGGACTTGATACCGGAACCTCGGGGCCAGGACATGATACCGGAACCTCGGAGACAGGACTTGATACTGGAACGTCGGAGCCTGGACTTGATACCGGAACCTCGGGGCCAGGACTTGATACTTGAACCTCGGGGCCAGGACTTGATACCGGAACCTCGGGGCCAGGACTTGATACCGGAACCTCGGGGCCAGGACTTGATACTGGAACCTCGGGGCCAGGACATGATACCGGAACCTCGGGGCGAGGACATGATACCGGAACCTCGGAGACAGGACTTGATACTGGAACCTTGGAGACAGGACTTGATACTGGAACCTCGGAGCTTGGAGTTGATACTGGAACCTCGGGGCCAGGACTTGATACTGGAACCTTGGAGACTGGAGTTGATACTGGAACCTCGGAGACAGGACTTGATACAGGAACCTCGGAGCCTGGACTTGATACTGGAACCTCGGATACAGGACTTGATACTGGAACCTCGGAGACAGGACTTGATACTGGAACCTCGGAGACAAGACTTGATACTGGAACTTCGGAGCCTGGACTTGATACTGGAAGCTCGGAGCGTGGAGTTCATACTGTAACCTCGGAGACAGGACTTGATACTGGAACCTCGGAGACAGGACTTGATACTGGGACTTCGGAGCCTGGAGTTGATACTGGAACCTCGGAGACAGGACTTGAGACTGGAACGTCGGAGCCTGGAGTTGATACTGTAACCTCGGAGACAGGACTTGATACTGGAACCTCGGAGACAGAACTTGATACTGGAACGTCGGAGCCTGGACTTGATACCGGAACCTCGGGGCCAGGACTTGATACTTGAACCTCGGGGCCAGGACTTGATACTGGAACCTCGGGGCCAGGACTTGATACTGGAACCTAGGAGCCTGGAGTTGATACTGGAACCTCGGAGCCTGGAGTTGATACTGGAACCTCGGAGACAGGACTTGATACTGGAACCTCGGAGACAGGACTTGATACTGGAACCTCGGAGCCTGGAGTTGATACTGTAACCTCGGAGACAGGACTTGATACTGTAACCTCGGAGACAGGACTTGATACTGGAACTTCGGAGCCTGGACTTGATACTGGAACCTCGGAGACAGGACTTGATACTGGAACCTCGGAGCCTGGAGTTGATACTGTAACCTCGGAGACAGGACTTGATACTGGAACCTCGGAGACAGGACTTGATACTGGAACCTCGGAGCCTGGACTTGATATGGGAACCTCGGGGCCAGGACTTGATACTTGAACCTCGGGGCGAGGACTTGATACTGGAACCTCGGGGCAGGACTTGATACTGGAACCTCAGAGCCTGGAGTTGATACTGGAACCTCGGAGCCTGGAGTTGATACTGGAACCTCGGAGACAGGACTTGATACTGGAACCTCGGAGCCTGGAGTTGATACTGGAACCTCGAGGACAGGACTTGATACTGGAACCTCGGAGCCTGGACTTGATTCTGGAACCTCGGGGCCAGGACTTGATACTGGAACCTCGGGGCCAGGACTTGATACTGGAACCTCGGGTCCAGGACTTGATACTGGCACCTCGGAGCCTGGACTTGCTACTGGAACCTCGGGGCCAGGACTTGATACTGGAATCTCGGGGCCAGGACTTGATACTGGAACCTCGGAGCCTGGAGTTGATACTGGAACCTCGGAGCCTGGAGTTGAAACTGGAACCTCGGAGACAGGACTTGATACTGGAACCTCGGAGCCTGGAGTTGATACTGGAACCTCGAGGACAGGACTTGATACTGGAACCTCGGAGCCTGGACTTGATTCTGGAACCTCGGGGCCAGGACTTGATACTGGAACCTCGGGGCCAGGACTTGATACTGGAACTTCGGAGCCTGGAGTTGATACTGGAACCTCGGAGACAGCACTTGATACTGGAACCTCGGAGCCTGGAGTTGATACCGGAACCTCGGAGACAGGACTTGATACTGGAACCTCGGAGCCTGGACTTGATACCGGAACCTCGGGGCCAGGACTTGATACTTGAACCTCGGGGCCAGGACTTGATACCGGAACCTCGGGGCCAGGACTTGATACCGGAACCTCGGGGCCAGGACTTGATACTGGAACCTCGGGGCCAGGACATGATACCGGAACCTCGGGGCCAGGACATGATACCGGAACCTCGGAGACAGGACTTGATACTGGAACCTTGGAGACAGGACTTGATACTGGAACCTCGGAGCCTGGAGTTGATACTGGAACCTCGGGGCCAGGACTTGATACTGGAACCTTGGAGACTGGAGTTGATACTGGAACCTCGGAGACAGGACTTGATACAGGAACCTCGGAGCCTGGACTTGATACTGGAACCTCGGATACAGGACTTGATACTGGAACCTCGGAGACAGGACTTGATACTGGAACCTCGGAGACAAGACTTGATACTGGAACTTCGGAGCCTGGACTTGATACTGGAAGCTCGGAGCGTGGAGTTCATACTGTAACCTCGGAGACAGGACTTGATACTGGAACCTCGGAGACAGGACTTGATACTGGGACTTCGGAGCCTGGAGTTGATACTGGAACCTCGGAGACAGGACTTGAGACTGGAACGTCGGAGCCTGGAGTTGATACTGTAACCTCGGAGACAGGACTTGATACTGGAACCTCGGAGACAGAACTTGATACTGGAACGTCGGAGCCTGGACTTGATACCGGAACCTCGGGGCCAGGACTTGATACTTGAACCTCGGGGCCAGGACTTGATACTGGAACCTCGGGGCCAGGACTTGATACTGGAACCTAGGAGCCTGGAGTTGATACTGGAACCTCGGAGCCTGGAGTTGATACTGGAACCTCGGAGACAGGACTTGATACTGGAACCTCGGAGACAGGACTTGATACTGGAACCTCGGAGCCTGGAGTTGATACTGTAACCTCGGAGACAGGACTTGATACTGTAACCTCGGAGACAGGACTTGATACTGGAACTTCGGAGCCTGGACTTGATACTGGAACCTCGGAGACAGGACTTGATACTGGAACCTCGGAGCCTGGAGTTGATACTGTAACCTCGGAGACAGGACTTGATACTGGAACCACGGAGACAGGACTTGATACTGGAACCTCGGAGCCTGGACTTGATATGGGAACCTCGGGGCCAGGACTTGATACTTGAACCTCGGGGCGAGGACTTGATACTGGAACCTCGGGGCAGGACTTGATACTGGAACCTCAGAGCCTGGAGTTGATACTGGAACCTCGGAGCCTGGAGTTGATACTGGAACCTCGGAGACAGGACTTGATACTGGAACCTCGGAGCCTGGAGTTGATACTGGAACCTCGAGGACAGGACTTGATACTGGAACCTCGGAGCCTGGACTTGATTCTGGAACCTCGGGGCCAGGACTTGATACTGGAACCTCGGGGCCAGGACTTGATACTGGAACCTCGGGTCCAGGACTTGATACTGGCACCTCGGAGCCTGGACTTGCTACTGGAACCTCGGGGCCAGGACTTGATACTGGAATCTCGGGGCCAGGACTTGATACTGTAACCTCGGAGCCTGGAGTTGATACTGGAACCTCGGAGCCTGGAGTTGAAACTGGAACCTCGGAGACAGGACTTGATACTGGAACCTCGGAGCCTGGAGTTGATACTGGAACCTCGAGGACAGGACTTGATACTGGAACCTCGGAGCCTGGACTTGATTCTGGAACCTCGGGGCCAGGACTTGATACTGGAACCTCGGGGCCAGGACTTGATACTGGAACTTCGGAGCCTGGAGTTGATACTGGAACCTCGGAGACAGGACTTGATACTGGAACCTCGGAGCCTGGAGTTGATACCGGAACCTCGGAGACAGGACTTGATACTGGAACCTCGGAGCCTGGAGTTGATACTGGAACCTCGGAGACAGGACTTGATACTGGAACCTCGGAGACAGGACTTGATACTGGAACCTCGGAGACAGGACATGATACTGGAACTTCGGAGCCTGGACTTGATACTGGAACCTCGGAGACAGGACTTGATACTTGAACCTCGGAGCCTGGAGTTGATACTGTAACCTCGGAGACAGGACTTGATACTGGAACCTCGGAGACAGGACTTGATACTGGAACCTCGGAGCCTGGACTTGATATGGGAACCTCGGGGCCAGGACTTGATACTTGAACCTCGGGGCCAGGACTTGATACTGGAATCTCGGGGCCAGGACTTAATACTGGAACCTCGGAGCCTGGAGTTGATACTGGAACCTCGGAGCCTGGAGTTGATACTGGAACCTCGGAGACAGGACTTGATACTGGAAGCTCGGAGCCTGGAGTTGATACTGGAACCTCGAGGACAGGACTTGATACTGGAACATCGGAGCCTGGACTTGATTATGGAACCTCGGGGCCAGGACTTGATACTGGAACCTCGGGGCCAGGACTTGATACTGGAACCTCGGGTCCAGGACTTGATACTGGCACCTCGAAGCCTGGACTTGCTACTGGAACCTCGGGGCCAGGACTTGATACTGGAACCTCGCGGCCAGGACTTGATACTGGAACCTCGGAGCCTGGAGTTGATACTGGAACCTCGGGGCCAGGACTTGATACTGGAACTTCGGAGCCTGGAGTTGAAACTGGAACCTCGGAGACAGGACTTGATACTGGCACCTCGGAGCCTGGACTTGCTACTGGAACCTCGGGGCCAGGACTTGATACTGGAATCTCGGGGCCAGGACTTGATACTGGAACCTCGGAGCCTGGAGTTGATACTGGAACCTCGGAGCCTGGAGTTGATACTGGAACCTCGGAGACAGGACTTGATACTGGAACCTCGGAGCCTGGAGTTGATACTGGAACCTCGAGGACAGGACTTGATACTGGAACCTCGGAGCCTGGACTTGATTCTGGAACCTCGGGGCCAGGACTTGATACTGGAACCTCGGGGCCAGGACTTGATACTGGAACTTCGGAGCCTGGAGTTGATACTGGAACCTCGGAGACAGGACTTGATACTGGAACCTCGGAGCCTGGAGTTGATACCGGAACCTCGGAGACAGGACTTGATACTGGAACCTCGGAGCCTGGAGTTGATACTGGAACCTCGGAGACAGGACTTGATACTGGAACCTCGGAGACAGGAATTGATACTGGAACCTCGGAGACAGGACATGATACTGGAACTTCGGAGCCTGGACTTGATACTGGAACCTCGGAGACAGGACTTGATACTGGAACCTCGGAGCCTGGAGTTGATACTGTAACGTCGGAGACAGGACTTGATACTGGAACCTCGGAGACAGGACTTGATACTGGAACCTCGGAGCCTGGACTTGATATGGGAACCTCGGGGCCAGGACTTGATACTTGAACCTCGGGGCCAGGACTTGATACTGGAATCTCGGGGCCAGGACTTAATACTGGAACCTCGGAGCCTGGAGTTGATACTGGAACCTCGGAGCCTGGAGTTGATACTGGAACCTCGGAGACAGGACTTGATACTGGAACCTCGGAGCCTGGAGTTGATACTGGAACCTCGAGGACAGGACTTGATACTGGAACCTCGGAGCCTGGACTTGATTATGGAACCTCGGGGCCAGGACTTGATACTGGAACCTCGGGGCCAGGACTTGATACTGGAACCTCGGGTCCAGGACTTGATACTGGCACCTCGGAGCCTGGACTTGCTACTGGAACCTCGGGGCCAGGACTTGATACTGGAACCTCGCGGCCAGGACTTGATACTGGAACCTCGGAGCCTGGAGTTGATACTGGAACCTCGGGGCCAGGACTTGATACTGGAACTTCGGAGCCTGGAGTTGATACTGGAACCTCGGAGACAGGACTTGATACTGGAACCTCGGAGCCTGGAGTTGATACCGGAACCTCGGAGACAGGACTTGATACTGGAACCTCGGAGCCTGGAGTTGATACTGGAACCTCGGAGACAGGACTTGATACTGGAACCTCGGAGACAGGACTTGATACCGGAACCTCGGAGCCTGGACTTGATACCGGAACCTCGGGGCCAGGACTTGATACTGGAACCTCGGAGCCTGGAGTTGAGACCGGAACCTCGGAGACAGGACTTGATACTGGAAACTCGGAGCCTGGAGTTGATACTGGAACCTCGGAGACAGGACTTGATACTGGAACCTCAGAGACAGGACTTGATACCGGAACCTCCGAGACTGGACTTGGTACAGGAACCTCGGAGACAGGACCTGATACTGGTACCTCGGAGTCTGGAGTTGATACTGGAGCCTCCGAGCCTGGAGTTGATACTGGAACCTCGGGGCCAGGACTTGATACTGGAACCTCGGGGCCAGGACTTGATACTGGAACCTCGGGGCCAGGACTTGATACTGGAAACTCGGAGCCTGGAGCTGATACTGGAACCTCGGAGACAGGACTTGATACTGGAACCTCGGAGCCTGGACTTGATACCGGAACCTCGGGGCCAGGACATGATACCGGAACCTCGGAGACAGGACTTGATACTGGAACGTCGGAGCCTGGAGTTGATACTGGAAACTCGGAGCCTGGAGCTGATACTGGAACCTCGGAGACAGGACTTGATACTGGAACCTCGGAGCCTGGACTTGATACCGGAACCTCGGGGCCAGGACATGATACCGGAACCTCGGAGACAGGACTTGATACTGGAACGTCGGAGCCTGGACTTGATACCGGAACCTCGGGGCCAGGACTTGATACTTGAACCTCGGGGCCAGGACTTGATACCGGAACCTCGGGGCCAGGACTTGATACTGGAACCTCGGGGCCAGGACATGATACCGGAACCTCGGGGCCAGGACATGATACCGGAACCTCGGAGACAGGACTTGATACTGGAACCTTGGAGACAGGACTTGATACTGGAACCTCGGAGCCTGGAGTTGATACTGGAACCTCGGGGCAGGACTTGATACTGGAACCTTGTAGACTGGAGTTGATACTGGAACCTCGGAGACAGGACTTGATACAGGAACCTCGGAGCCTGGACTTGATACTGGAACCTCGGATACAGGACTTGATACTGGAACCTCGGAGACAGGACTTGATACTGGAAGCTCGGAGCCTGGAGTTGATACTGGAACCTCGAGGACAGGACTTGATACTGGAACATCGGAGCCTGGACTTGATTATGGAACCTCGGGGCCAGGACTTGATACTGGAACCTCGGGGCCAGGACTTGATACTGGAACCTCGGGTCCAGGACTTGATACTGGCACCTCGGAGCCTGGACTTGCTACTGGAACCTCGGGGCCAGGACTTGATACTGGAACCTCGCGGCCAGGACTTGATACTGGAACCTCGGAGCCTGGAGTTGATACTGGAACCTCGGGGCCAGGACTTGATACTGGAACTTCGGAGCCTGGAGTTGAAACTGGAACCTCGGAGACAGGACTTGATACTGGCACCTCGGAGCCTGGACTTGCTACTGGAACCTCGGGGCCAGGACTTGATACTGGAATCTCGGGGCCAGGACTTGATACTGGAACCTCGGAGCCTGGAGTTGATACTGGAACCTCGGAGCCTGGAGTTGATACTGGAACCTCGGAGACAGGACTTGATACTGGAACCTCGGAGCCTGGAGTTGATACTGGAACCTCGAGGACAGGACTTGATACTGGAACCTCGGAGCCTGGACTTGATTCTGGAACCTCGGGGCCAGGACTTGATACTGGAACCTCGGGGCCAGGACTTGATACTGGAACTTCGGAGCCTGGAGTTGATACTGGAACCTCGGAGACAGGACTTGATACTGGAACCTCGGAGCCTGGAGTTGATACCGGAACCTCGGAGACAGGACTTGATACTGGAACCTCGGAGCCTGGAGTTGATACTGGAACCTCGGAGACAGGACTTGATACTGGAACCTCGGAGACAGGAATTGATACTGGAACCTCGGAGACAGGACATGATACTGGAACTTCGGAGCCTGGACTTGATACTGGAACCTCGGAGACAGGACTTGATACTGGAACCTCGGAGCCTGGAGTTGATACTGTAACGTCGGAGACAGGACTTGATACTGGAACCTCGGAGACAGGACTTGATACTGGAACCTCGGAGCCTGGACTTGATATGGGAACCTCGGGGCCAGGACTTGATACTTGAACCTCGGGGCCAGGACTTGATACTGGAATCTCGGGGCCAGGACTTAATACTGGAACCTCGGAGCCTGGAGTTGATACTGGAACCTCGGAGCCTGGAGTTGATACTGGAACCTCGGAGACAGGACTTGATACTGGAACCTCGGAGCCTGGAGTTGATACTGGAACCTCGAGGACAGGACTTGATACTGGAACCTCGGAGCCTGGACTTGATTATGGAACCTCGGGGCCAGGACTTGATACTGGAACCTCGGGGCCAGGACTTGATACTGGAACCTCGGGTCCAGGACTTGATACTGGCACCTCGGAGCCTGGACTTGCTACTGGAACCTCGGGGCCAGGACTTGATACTGGAACCTCGCGGCCAGGACTTGATACTGGAACCTCGGAGCCTGGAGTTGATACTGGAACCTCGGGGCCAGGACTTGATACTGGAACTTCGGAGCCTGGAGTTGATACTGGAACCTCGGAGACAGGACTTGATACTGGAACCTCGGGTCCAGGACTTGATACTGGCACCTCGGAGCCTGGACTTGCTACTGGAACCTCGGGGCCAGGACTTGATACTGGAACCTCGCGGCCAGGACTTGATACTGGAACCTCGGAGCCTGGAGTTGATACTGGAACCTCGGGGCCAGGACTTGATACTGGAACTTCGGAGCCTGGAGTTGAAACTGGAACCTCGGAGACAGGACTTGATACTGGCACCTCGGAGCCTGGACTTGCTACTGGAACCTCGGGGCCAGGACTTGATACTGGAATCTCGGGGCCAGGACTTGATACTGGAACCTCGGAGCCTGGAGTTGATACTGGAACCTCGGAGCCTGGAGTTGATACTGGAACCTCGGAGACAGGACTTGATACTGGAACCTCGGAGCCTGGAGTTGATACTGGAACCTCGAGGACAGGACTTGATACTGGAACCTCGGAGCCTGGACTTGATTCTGGAACCTCGGGGCCAGGACTTGATACTGGAACCTCGGGGCCAGGACTTGATACTGGAACTTCGGAGCCTGGAGTTGATACTGGAACCTCGGAGACAGGACTTGATACTGGAACCTCGGAGCCTGGAGTTGATACCGGAACCTCGGAGACAGGACTTGATACTGGAACCTCGGAGCCTGGAGTTGATACTGGAACCTCGGAGACAGGACTTGATACTGGAACCTCGGAGACAGGAATTGATACTGGAACCTCGGAGACAGGACATGATACTGGAACTTCGGAGCCTGGACTTGATACTGGAACCTCGGAGACAGGACTTGATACTGGAACCTCGGAGCCTGGAGTTGATACTGTAACGTCGGAGACAGGACTTGATACTGGAACCTCGGAGACAGGACTTGATACTGGAACCTCGGAGCCTGGACTTGATATGGGAACCTCGGGGCCAGGACTTGATACTTGAACCTCGGGGCCAGGACTTGATACTGGAATCTCGGGGCCAGGACTTAATACTGGAACCTCGGAGCCTGGAGTTGATACTGGAACCTCGGAGCCTGGAGTTGATACTGGAACCTCGGAGACAGGACTTGATACTGGAACCTCGGAGCCTGGAGTTGATACTGGAACCTCGAGGACAGGACTTGATACTGGAACCTCGGAGCCTGGACTTGATTATGGAACCTCGGGGCCAGGACTTGATACTGGAACCTCGGGGCCAGGACTTGATACTGGAACCTCGGGTCCAGGACTTGATACTGGCACCTCGGAGCCTGGACTTGCTACTGGAACCTCGGGGCCAGGACTTGATACTGGAACCTCGCGGCCAGGACTTGATACTGGAACCTCGGAGCCTGGAGTTGATACTGGAACCTCGGGGCCAGGACTTGATACTGGAACTTCGGAGCCTGGAGTTGATACTGGAACCTCGGAGACAGGACTTGATACTGGAACCTCGGAGCCTGGAGTTGATACCGGAACCTCGGAGACAGGACTTGATACTGGAACCTCGGAGCCTGGAGTTGATACTGGAACCTCGGAGACAGGACTTGATACTGGAACCTCGGAGACAGGACTTGATACCGGAACCTCGGAGCCTGGACTTGATACCGGAACCTCGGGGCCAGGACTTGATACTGGAACCTCGGAGCCTGGAGTTGAGACCGGAACCTCGGAGACAGGACTTGATACTGGAAACTCGGAGCCTGGAGTTGATACTGGAACCTCGGAGACAGGACTTGATACTGGAACCTCAGAGACAGGACTTGATACCGGAACCTCGGAGCCTGGACTTGATACCGGAACCTCGGGGCTAGGACTTGATACTGGAACCTCGGAGCATGGAGCTGATACTGGAACCTCCGAGACTGGACTTGGTACAGGAACCTCGGAGACAGGACCTGATACTGGAACCTCGGAGTCTGGAGTTGATACTGGAGCCTCCGAGCCTGGAGTTGATACTGGAACCTCGGGGCCAGGACTTGATACTGGAACCTCGGGGCCAGGACTTGATACTGGAACCTCGGGGCCAGGACTTGATACTGGAAACTCGGAGCCTGGAGCTGATACTGGAACCTCGGAGACAGGACTTGATACTGGAACCTCGGAGCCTGGACTTGATACCGGAACCTCGGGGCCAGGACATGATACCGGAACCTCGGAGACAGGACTTGATACTGGAACGTCGGAGCCTGGAGTTGATACTGGAAACTCGGAGCCTGGAGCTGATACTGGAACCTCGGAGACAGGACTTGATACTGGAACCTCGGAGCCTGGACTTGATACCGGAACCTCGGGGCCAGGACATGATACCGGAACCTCGGAGACAGGACTTGATACTGGAACGTCGGAGCCTGGACTTGATACCGGAACCTCGGGGCCAGGACTTGATACTTGAACCTCGGGGCCAGGACTTGATACCGGAACCTCGGGGCCAGGACTTGATACTGGAACCTCGGGGCCAGGACATGATACCGGAACCTCGGGGCCAGGACATGATACCGGAACCTCGGAGACAGGACTTGATACTGGAACCTTGGAGACAGGACTTGATACTGGAACCTCGGAGCCTGGAGTTGATACTGGAACCTCGGGGCCAGGACTTGATACTGGAACCTTGGAGACTGGAGTTGATACTGGAACCTCGGAGACAGGACTTGATACAGGAACCTCGGAGCCTGGACTTGATACTGGAACCTCGGATACAGGACTTGATACTGGAACCTCGGAGACAGGACTTGATACTGGAACCTCGGAGACAGGACTTGATACTGGAAATTCGGAGCCTGGACTTGATACTGGAAGCTCGGAGCGTGGAGTTCATACTGTAACCTCGGAGACAGGACTTGATACTGGAACCTCGGAGACTGGACTTGATACCGGAACCTCGGAGCCTGGACTTGATACCGGAACCTCGGGGCAAGGACTTGATACTGGAACCTCGGAGCCTGGAGTTGATACTGGAGCCTCCGAGCCTGGAGTTGATACTGGAACCTCGGGGTCAGGACTTGATACTGGAACCTCGGGGCCAGGACTTGATACCGGAACCTCGGGGCCAGGACATGATACCGGAACCTCGGAGACAGGACTTGATACTGGAAACTCGGAGACAGGAGTTGATACTGGAACCTCGGGGCCAGGACTTGATACTGGAACTTCGGAACCTGGAGTTGATACTGGAACTTCGGAGACAGGACTTGATACTGGAACCTCGGAGCCTGGAGTTGATACTGTAACCTCGGAGACAGGACTTGATACTGGAACCTCGGAGCCTAGACTTGATACCGGAACCTCGGGGCCAGGACTTGATACTTGAACCTCGGGGCCAGGACTTGATACTGGAAACTCGGGGCCAGGACTTGATACTGGATCCTCGGAGCCTGGAGTTGATACTGGAACCTCGGAGCCTGGAGTTGATACTGGAACCTCGGAGACAGGACTTGATACTGGAACCTCGGAGACAGGACTTGATACTGGAACTTCGGAGACAGGACTTGATACTGGAATTTCGGAGCCTGGACTTGATACTGGAACCTCGGAGACAGGACTTGATACTGGAACCTCGGAGCCTGGACTTGATACCGGAACCTCGGGGCCAGGACTTGATACTTGAACCTCGGTGCCAGGACTTGATACTGGAACCTCGGGGCCAGGACTTGATACTGGAACCTCGGAGCCTGGAGTTGATACTGGAACCTCGGAGCCTGGAGTTGATACTGGAACATCGGGGCCAGGACTTGATACTGGAACCTCGGAGCCTGGATTGATTCTGGAACCTCGGGGCCAGGACTTGATACTGGAACCTCGGGGCCAGGACTTGATACTGGAACCTCGGAGCCTGAACTTGCTACTGGAACCTCGGGGCCAGGACTTGATTCTGGAACCTCGGGGCCAGGACTTGATACTGGAACCTCGGAGCCTGGACTTGATTCTGGAACCTCGGGGCCAGGACTTGATACTGGAACCTCGGAGCATGGAGTTGATACTGGAACCTCGGGGCCAGGACTTGATACTGGAACCTCGGAGCCTGGAGTTGATACCGGAACCTCGGAGACAGGACTTGATACTGGAACCTCGGAGCCTGGAGTTGATACTGGAACCTCGGAGACAGGACTTGATACTGGAACCTCGGAGACAGGACTTGATACCGGAACCTCGGAGACTGGACTTGATACCGGAACCTCGGGGCCAGGACTTGATACTGGAACCTCGGAGCCTGGAGTTGATACTGGAACCTCGGAGACTGGACTTGGTACTGGAACCTTGGAGACGGGACCTGATACTTGAACCTCGGGGCAAGGACTTGATACTGGAACCTCGGAGCCTGGAGTTGATACCGGAACCTCGGAGACAGGACTTGATACTGGAACCTCGGAGCCTGGACTTGATACCGGAACCTCGGGGCCAGGACTTGATACTTGAACCTCGGGGCCAGGACTTGATACTGGATCCTCGGGCCTGGAGTTGATACTGGAACCTCGGAGCCTGGAGTTGATACTGGAACCTCGAAGACAGGACTTGATACTGGAACCTCGGAGACAGGACTTGATACTGGAACCTCGGAGACAGGACTTGATACTGGAACTTCGGAGCCTGGACTTGATACTGCAACCTCGGAGACAGGACTTGATACTGGAACCTCGGAGCCTGGAGTTGATACTGTAAACTCGGAGACAGGACTTGATACTGGAACCTCGGAGACAGGACTTGATACTGGAACCTCGGAGCCTGGACTTGATACCGGAACCTCGGGGCCAGGACTTGATACTTGAACCTCGGGGCCAGGACTTGATACTGGAACCTCGGGGCCAGGACTTGATACTGGAACCTCGGAGCCTGGAGTTGATACTGGAACCTCGGAGCCTGGAGTTGATACTGGAACCTCGGAGACAGGACTTGATACTGGAACCTCGGGGCCAGGACTTGATACTGGAACCTCGGAGCCTGGAGTTGATACTGGAACCTCGGGGCCAGGACTTGATAGTGGAACCTCGGGGCCTGGATTGATTCTGGAACCTCGGGGCCAGGGATTGATACTGGAACCAAGGGGCCAGGACTTGATACTGGAACCTCGGAGCCTGGACTTGATTCTGGAACCTCGGGGCCAGGACTTGATACTGGAACCTCGGAGCATGGAGTTGATACTGGAACCTCGGGGCCAGGACTTGATACTGGAACCTCGGAGCCTGGAGTTGATACCGGAACCTCGGAGACTGGACTTGATTCTGGAACCTCGGAGCCTGCGGTTGATACTGGAACCTCGGAGATAGGACTTGATATTGGAACCTCGGAGACAGGACTTGATACCGGAACCTCGGAGCCTGGACTTGATACAGGAACCTTGGGGCCAGGACTTGATACTGGAACCTCGGAGCCTGGAGTTGATACTGGAACCTCGGTGACTGGACTTGGTACTGGAACCTCGGAGACAGGACCTGATACTTGAACCTCGGGGCAAGGACTTGATACTGGAACCTCGGGGCCAGGACTTGATACTGGAACCTCGGAGCCTGGAGTTGATACTGGAGACTCCGAGCCTGGAGTTGATACTGGAACCTCGGGGCCAGTACTTGATACTTGAACCTCGGGGCCAGGACTTGATACTTGAAACTCTGGGCCTGGACTTGATACTGGAACCTTGGAGAAAGGACTTGATACTGGAACCTCGGAGACAGGACTTGATACCGGAACCTCGGGGCCAGGACTTGATACTGGAACCTCGGAGCCTGGACTTGATACTGGAACCTTGGAGACAGGACTTGATACTGGAACCTCGGAGCCTGGAGTTGATACTGGAACCTCGGGGCCAGGACTTGATACTGGAACCTCGGAGCCTGGACTTGATACTGGAACCTCGGAGCCTGGAGTTGATACTGGAACCTCGGAGACAGGACTTGATACTGGAACCTCGGAGACAGGACTTGATACTGGAACTTCGGAGCCTGGACTTGATACTGGAAGCTCGGAGCGTGGAGTTCATACTGGAACCTCGGAGACTGGACTTGATACCGGAACCTCGGAGCCTGGACTTGATACCGGAACCTCGGGGCAAGGACTTGATACTGGAACCTCGGAGCCTGGAGTTGATACTGGAGCCTCCGAGCCTGGAGTTGATACTGGAACCTCGGGGTCAGGACTTGATACTGGAACCTCGGGGCCAGGACTTGATACTGGAACCTCAGGGCCAGGACTTGATACTGGATCCTCGGAGACAGGACTTGATACTGGAACCTCGGAGATAGGACTTGATACTGGAACCTCGGGGCCAGGACTTGATACTGGAAACTCGGAGCCTGTAGCTGATACAGGAACCTCGGAGACAGGACTTGATACTGGAACCTCGGAGCCTGGACTTGATACCGGAACCTCGGGGCCAGGACATGATACCGGAACCTCGGAGACAGGACTTGATACTGGAAACTCGGAGACAGGAGTTGATACTGGAACCTCGGGTCCAGGACTTGATACTGGAACTTCGGAACCTGGAGTTGATACTGGAACCTCGGAGACAGGACTTGATACTGGAACCTCGGAGCCTGGAGTTGATACTGGAACCTCGGAGACTGGACTTGATACCGGAACCTCGGAGCCTGGACTTGATACCGGAACCTCGGGGCAAGGACTTGATACTGGAACCTCGGAGCCTGGAGTTGATACTGGAACCTCGGCGTCAGGACTTGATACTGGAACCTCGGGGCCAGGACTTGATACTGGAACCTCAGGGCCAGGACTTGATACTGGAACCTCGGAGACAGGACTTGATACTGGAACCTCGGAGACTGGACTTGATACTGGAACCTCGGGGCCAGGACTTGATACTGGAAACTCGGAGCCTGTAGCTGATACAGGAACCTCGGAGACAGGACTTGATACTGGAACCTCGGAGCCTGGACTTGATACCGGAACCTCGGGGCCAGGACATGATACCGGAACCTCGGAGACAGGACTTGATACTGGAAACTCGGAGACAGGAGTTGATACTGGAACCTCGGGGCCAGGACTTGATACTGGAACTTCGGAACCTGGAGTTGATACTGGAACCTCGGAGACAGGACTTGATACTGGAACCTCGGAGCCTGGAGTTGATACTGTAACCTCGGAGACAGGACTTGATACTGGAACCTCGGAGCCTGGACTTGATACCGGAACCTCGGGGCCAGGACTTGATACTTGAACCTCGGGGCCAGGACTTGATACTGGAACCTCGGGGCCAGGACTTGATACAGGAAACTCGGAGCCTGGAGCTGATACTGGAACCTCGGAGACAGGACTTGATACTGGAACCTCGGAGCCTGGACTTGATACCGGAACCTCGGGGCCAGGACATGATACCGGAACCTCGGAGACAGGACTTGATACTGGAACGTCGGAGCCTGGAGTTGATACTGGAAACTCGGAGCCTGGAGCTGATACTGGAACCTCGGAGACAGGACTTGATACTGGAACCTCGGAGCCTGGACTTGATACCGGAACCTCGGGGCCAGGACATGATACCGGAACCTCGGAGACAGGACTTGATACTGGAACGTCGGAGCCTGGACTTGATACCGGAACCTCGGGGCCAGGACTTGATACTTGAACCTCGGGGCCAGGACTTGATACCGGAACCTCGGGGCCAGGACTTGATACCGGAACCTCGGGGCCAGGACTTGATACTAGAACCTCGGGGCCAGGACATGATACCGGAACCTCGGGGCCAGGACATGATACCGGAACCTCGGAGACAGGACTTGATACTGGAACCTTGGAGACAGGACTTGATACTGGAACCTCGGAGCCTGGAGTTGATACTGGAACCTCGGGGCCAGGACTTGATACTGGAACCTTGGAGACTGGAGTTGATACTGGAACCTCGGAGACAGGACTTGATACAGGAACCTCGGAGCCTGGACTTGATACTGGAACCTCGGATACAGGACTTGATACTGGAACCTCGGAGACAGGACTTGATACTGGAACCTCGGAGACAGGACTTGATACTGGAAATTCGGAGCCTGGACTTGATACTGGAAGCTCGGAGCGTGGAGTTCATACTGTAACCTCGGAGACAGGACTTGATACTGGAACCTCGGAGACTGGACTTGATACCGGAACCTCGGAGCCTGGACTTGATACCGGAACCTCGGGGCAAGGACTTGATACTGGAACCTCGGAGCCTGGAGTTGATACTGGAGCCTCCGAGCCTGGAGTTGATACTGGAACCTCGGGGTCAGGACTTGATACTGGAACCTCGGGGCCAGGACTTGATACCGGAACCTCGGGGCCAGGACATGATACCGGAACCTCGGAGACAGGACTTGATACTGGAAACTCGGAGACAGGAGTTGATACTGGAACCTCGGGGCCAGGACTTGATACTGGAACTTCGGAACCTGGAGTTGATACTGGAACTTCGGAGACAGGACTTGATACTGGAACCTCGGAGCCTGGAGTTGATACTGTAACCTCGGAGACAGGACTTGATACTGGAACCTCGGAGCCTAGACTTGATACCGGAACCTCGGGGCCAGGACTTGATACTTGAACCTCGGGGCCAGGACTTGATACTGGAAACTCGGGGCCAGGACTTGATACTGGATCCTCGGAGCCTGGAGTTGATACTGGAACCTCGGAGCCTGGAGTTGATACTGGAACCTCGGAGACAGGACTTGATACTGGAACCTCGGAGACAGGACTTGATACTGGAACTTTGGAGACAGGACTTGATACTGGAATTTCGGAGCCTGGACTTGATACTGGAACCTCGGAGACAGGACTTGATACTGGAACCTCGGAGCCTGGACTTGATACCGGAACCTCGGGGCCAGGACTTGATACTTGAACCTCGGGGCCAGGACTTGATACTGGAACCTCGGGGCCAGTACTTGATACTGGAACCTCGGAGCCTGGAGTTGATACTGGAACCTCGGAGCCTGGAGTTGATACTGGAACATCGGGGCCAGGACTTGATACTGGAACCTCGGAGCCTGGATTGATTCTGGAACCTCGGGGCCAGGACTTGATACTGGAACCTCGGGGCCAGGACTTGATACTGGAACCTCGGAGCCTGAACTTGCTACTGGAACCTCGGGGCCAGGACTTGATTCTGGAACCTCGGGGCCAGGACTTGATACTGGAACCTCGGAGCCTGGACTTGATTCTGGAACCTCGGGGCCAGGACTTGATACTGGAACCTCGGAGCATGGAGTTGATACTGGAACCTCGGGGCCAGGACTTGATACTGGAACCTCGGAGACAGGACTTGATACCGGAACCTCGGAGACTGGACTTGATACCGGAACCTCGGGGCCAGGACTTGATACTGGAACCTCGGAGCCTGGAGTTGATACTGGAACCTCGGAGACTGGACTTGGTACTGGAACCTTGGAGACGGGACCTGATACTTGAACCTCGGGGCAAGGACTTGATACTGGAACCTCGGAGCCTGGAGTTGATACCGGAACCTCGGAGACAGGACTTGATACTGGAACCTCGGAGCCTGGACTTGATACCGGAACCTCGGGGCCAGGACTTGATACTTGAACCTCGGGGCCAGGACTTGATACTGGATCCTCGGGCCTGGAGTTGATACTGGAACCTCGGAGCCTGGAGTTGATACTGGAACCTCGAAGACAGGACTTGATACTGGAACCTCGGAGACAGGACTTGATACTGGAACCTCGGAGACAGGACTTGATACTGGAACTTCGGAGCCTGGACTTGATACTGCAACCTCGGAGACAGGACTTGATACTGGAACCTCGGAGCCTGGAGTTGATACTGTAAACTCGGAGACAGGACTTGATACTGGAACCTCGGAGACAGGACTTGATACTGGAACCTCGGAGCCTGGACTTGATACCGGAACCTCGGGGCCAGGACTTGATACTTGAACCTCGGGGCCAGGACTTGATACTGGAACCTCGGGGCCAGGACTTGATACTGGAACCTCGGAGCCTGGAGTTGATACTGGAACCTCGGAGCCTGGAGTTGATACTGGAACCTCGGAGACAGGACTTGATACTGGAACCTCGGGGCCAGGACTTGATACTGGAACCTCGGAGCCTGGAGTTGATACTGGAACCTCGGGGCCAGGACTTGATAGTGGAACCTCGGGGCCTGGATTGATTCTGGAACCTCGGGGCCAGGGATTGATACTGGAACCAAGGGGCCAGGACTTGATACTGGAACCTCGGAGCCTGGACTTGATTCTGGAACCTCGGGGCCAGGACTTGATACTGGAACCTCGGAGCATGGAGTTGATACTGGAACCTCGGGGCCAGGACTTGATACTGGAACCTCGGAGCCTGGAGTTGATACCGGAACCTCGGAGACTGGACTTGATTCTGGAACCTCGGAGCCTGCGGTTGATACTGGAACCTCGGAGATAGGACTTGATATTGGAACCTCGGAGACAGGACTTGATACCGGAACCTCGGAGCCTGGACTTGATACAGGAACCTTGGGGCCAGGACTTGATACTGGAACCTCGGAGCCTGGAGTTGATACTGGAACCTCGGTGACTGGACTTGGTACTGGAACCTCGGAGACAGGACCTGATACTTGAACCTCGGGGCAAGGACTTGATACTGGAACCTCGGGGCCAGGACTTGATACTGGAACCTCGGAGCCTGGAGTTGATACTGGAGACTCCGAGCCTGGAGTTGATACTGGAACCTCGGGGCCAGTACTTGATACTTGAACCTCGGGGCCAGGACTTGATACTGGAACCTCGGGGCCAGGACTTGATACTGGAACCTCGGAGCCTGGAGTTGATACCGGAACCTCGGAGACTGGACTTGATTCTGGAACCTCGGAGCCTGCGGTTGATACTGGAACCTCGGAGATAGGACTTGATATTGGAACCTCGGAGACAGGACTTGATACCGGAACCTCGGAGCCTGGACTTGATACAGGAACCTTGGGGCCAGGACTTGATACTGGAACCTCGGAGCCTGGAGTTGATACTGGAACCTCGGGGCCAGGACTTGATACTGGAACCTCGGAGCATGGAGTTGATACTGGAACCTCGGGGCCAGGACTTGATACTGGAACCTCGGAGCCTGGAGTTGATACCGGAACCTCGGAGACTGGACTTGATTCTGGAACCTCGGAGCCTGCGGTTGATACTGGAACCTCGGAGATAGGACTTGATATTGGAACCTCGGAGACAGGACTTGATACCGGAACCTCGGAGCCTGGACTTGATACAGGAACCTTGGGGCCAGGACTTGATACTGGAACCTCGGAGCCTGGAGTTGATACTGGAACCTCGGTGACTGGACTTGGTACTGGAACCTCGGAGACAGGACCTGATACTTGAACCTCGGGGCAAGGACTTGATACTGGAACCTCGGGGCCAGGACTTGATACTGGAACCTCGGAGCCTGGAGTTGATACTGGAGACTCCGAGCCTGGAGTTGATACTGGAACCTCGGGGCCAGTACTTGATACTTGAACCTCGGGGCCAGGACTTGATACTTGAAACTCTGGGCCTGGACTTGATACTGGAACCTTGGAGAAAGGACTTGATACTGGAACCTCGGAGACAGGACTTGATACCGGAACCTCGGGGCCAGGACTTGATACTGGAACCTCGGAGCCTGGACTTGATACTGGAACCTTGGAGACAGGACTTGATACTGGAACCTCGGAGCCTGGAGTTGATACTGGAACCTCGGGGCCAGGACTTGATACTGGAACCTCGGAGCCTGGACTTGATACTGGAACCTCGGAGCCTGGAGTTGATACTGGAACCTCGGAGACAGGACTTGATACTGGAACCTCGGAGACAGGACTTGATACTGGAACTTCGGAGCCTGGACTTGATACTGGAAGCTCGGAGCGTGGAGTTCATACTGGAACCTCGGAGACTGGACTTGATACCGGAACCTCGGAGCCTGGACTTGATACCGGAACCTCGGGGCAAGGACTTGATACTGGAACCTCGGAGCCTGGAGTTGATACTGGAGCCTCCGAGCCTGGAGTTGATACTGGAACCTCGGGGTCAGGACTTGATACTGGAACCTCGGGGCCAGGACTTGATACTGGAACCTCAGGGCCAGGACTTGATACTGGATCCTCGGAGACAGGACTTGATACTGGAACCTCGGAGATAGGACTTGATACTGGAACCTCGGGGCCAGGACTTGATACTGGAAACTCGGAGCCTGTAGCTGATACAGGAACCTCGGAGACAGGACTTGATACTGGAACCTCGGAGCCTGGACTTGATACCGGAACCTCGGGGCCAGGACATGATACCGGAACCTCGGAGACAGGACTTGATACTGGAAACTCGGAGACAGGAGTTGATACTGGAACCTCGGGTCCAGGACTTGATACTGGAACTTCGGAACCTGGAGTTGATACTGGAACCTCGGAGACAGGACTTGATACTGGAACCTCGGAGCCTGGAGTTGATACTGGAACCTCGGAGACTGGACTTGATACCGGAACCTCGGAGCCTGGACTTGATACCGGAACCTCGGGGCAAGGACTTGATACTGGAACCTCGGAGCCTGGAGTTGATACTGGAACCTCGGCGTCAGGACTTGATACTGGAACCTCGGGGCCAGGACTTGATACTGGAACCTCAGGGCCAGGACTTGATACTGGAACCTCGGAGACAGGACTTGATACTGGAACCTCGGAGACTGGACTTGATACTGGAACCTCGGGGCCAGGACTTGATACTGGAAACTCGGAGCCTGTAGCTGATACAGGAACCTCGGAGACAGGACTTGATACTGGAACCTCGGAGCCTGGACTTGATACCGGAACCTCGGGGCCAGGACATGATACCGGAACCTCGGAGACAGGACTTGATACTGGAAACTCGGAGACAGGAGTTGATACTGGAACCTCGGGGCCAGGACTTGATACTGGAACTTCGGAACCTGGAGTTGATACTGGAACCTCGGAGACAGGACTTGATACTGGAACCTCGGAGCCTGGAGTTGATACTGTAACCTCGGAGACAGGACTTGATACTGGAACCTCGGAGCCTGGACTTGATACCGGAACCTCGGGGCCAGGACTTGATACTTGAACCTCGGGGCCAGGACTTGATACTGGAACCTCGGGGCCAGGACTTGATACAGGAAACTCGGAGCCTGGAGCTGATACTGGAACCTCGGAGACAGGACTTGATACTGGAACCTCGGAGCCTGGACTTGATACCGGAACCTCGGGGCCAGGACATGATACCGGAACCTCGGAGACAGGACTTGATACTGGAACGTCGGAGCCTGGAGTTGATACTGGAAACTCGGAGCCTGGAGCTGATACTGGAACCTCGGAGACAGGACTTGATACTGGAACCTCGGAGCCTGGACTTGATACCGGAACCTCGGGGCCAGGACATGATACCGGAACCTCGGAGACAGGACTTGATACTGGAACGTCGGAGCCTGGACTTGATACCGGAACCTCGGGGCCAGGACTTGATACTTGAACCTCGGGGCCAGGACTTGATACCGGAACCTCGGGGCCAGGACTTGATACCGGAACCTCGGGGCCAGGACTTGATACTAGAACCTCGGGGCCAGGACATGATACCGGAACCTCGGGGCCAGGACATGATACCGGAACCTCGGAGACAGGACTTGATACTGGAACCTTGGAGACAGGACTTGATACTGGAACCTCGGAGCCTGGAGTTGATACTGGAACCTCGGGGCCAGGACTTGATACTGGAACCTTGGAGACTGGAGTTGATACTGGAACCTCGGAGACAGGACTTGATACAGGAACCTCGGAGCCTGGACTTGATACTGGAACCTCGGATACAGGACTTGATACTGGAACCTCGGAGACAGGACTTGATACTGGAACCTCGGAGACAGGACTTGATACTGGAAATTCGGAGCCTGGACTTGATACTGGAAGCTCGGAGCGTGGAGTTCATACTGTAACCTCGGAGACAGGACTTGATACTGGAACCTCGGAGACTGGACTTGATACCGGAACCTCGGAGCCTGGACTTGATACCGGAACCTCGGGGCAAGGACTTGATACTGGAACCTCGGAGCCTGGAGTTGATACTGGAGCCTCCGAGCCTGGAGTTGATACTGGAACCTCGGGGTCAGGACTTGATACTGGAACCTCGGGGCCAGGACTTGATACCGGAACCTCGGGGCCAGGACATGATACCGGAACCTCGGAGACAGGACTTGATACTGGAAACTCGGAGACAGGAGTTGATACTGGAACCTCGGGGCCAGGACTTGATACTGGAACTTCGGAACCTGGAGTTGATACTGGAACTTCGGAGACAGGACTTGATACTGGAACCTCGGAGCCTGGAGTTGATACTGTAACCTCGGAGACAGGACTTGATACTGGAACCTCGGAGCCTAGACTTGATACCGGAACCTCGGGGCCAGGACTTGATACTTGAACCTCGGGGCCAGGACTTGATACTGGAAACTCGGGGCCAGGACTTGATACTGGATCCTCGGAGCCTGGAGTTGATACTGGAACCTCGGAGCCTGGAGTTGATACTGGAACCTCGGAGACAGGACTTGATACTGGAACCTCGGAGACAGGACTTGATACTGGAACTTTGGAGACAGGACTTGATACTGGAATTTCGGAGCCTGGACTTGATACTGGAACCTCGGAGACAGGACTTGATACTGGAACCTCGGAGCCTGGACTTGATACCGGAACCTCGGGGCCAGGACTTGATACTTGAACCTCGGGGCCAGGACTTGATACTGGAACCTCGGGGCCAGTACTTGATACTGGAACCTCGGAGCCTGGAGTTGATACTGGAACCTCGGAGCCTGGAGTTGATACTGGAACATCGGGGCCAGGACTTGATACTGGAACCTCGGAGCCTGGATTGATTCTGGAACCTCGGGGCCAGGACTTGATACTGGAACCTCGGGGCCAGGACTTGATACTGGAACCTCGGAGCCTGAACTTGCTACTGGAACCTCGGGGCCAGGACTTGATTCTGGAACCTCGGGGCCAGGACTTGATACTGGAACCTCGGAGCCTGGACTTGATTCTGGAACCTCGGGGCCAGGACTTGATACTGGAACCTCGGAGCATGGAGTTGATACTGGAACCTCGGGGCCAGGACTTGATACTGGAACCTCGGAGACAGGACTTGATACCGGAACCTCGGAGACTGGACTTGATACCGGAACCTCGGGGCCAGGACTTGATACTGGAACCTCGGAGCCTGGAGTTGATACTGGAACCTCGGAGACTGGACTTGGTACTGGAACCTTGGAGACGGGACCTGATACTTGAACCTCGGGGCAAGGACTTGATACTGGAACCTCGGAGCCTGGAGTTGATACCGGAACCTCGGAGACAGGACTTGATACTGGAACCTCGGAGCCTGGACTTGATACCGGAACCTCGGGGCCAGGACTTGATACTTGAACCTCGGGGCCAGGACTTGATACTGGATCCTCGGGCCTGGAGTTGATACTGGAACCTCGGAGCCTGGAGTTGATACTGGAACCTCGAAGACAGGACTTGATACTGGAACCTCGGAGACAGGACTTGATACTGGAACCTCGGAGACAGGACTTGATACTGGAACTTCGGAGCCTGGACTTGATACTGCAACCTCGGAGACAGGACTTGATACTGGAACCTCGGAGCCTGGAGTTGATACTGTAAACTCGGAGACAGGACTTGATACTGGAACCTCGGAGACAGGACTTGATACTGGAACCTCGGAGCCTGGACTTGATACCGGAACCTCGGGGCCAGGACTTGATACTTGAACCTCGGGGCCAGGACTTGATACTGGAACCTCGGGGCCAGGACTTGATACTGGAACCTCGGAGCCTGGAGTTGATACTGGAACCTCGGAGCCTGGAGTTGATACTGGAACCTCGGAGACAGGACTTGATACTGGAACCTCGGGGCCAGGACTTGATACTGGAACCTCGGAGCCTGGAGTTGATACTGGAACCTCGGGGCCAGGACTTGATAGTGGAACCTCGGGGCCTGGATTGATTCTGGAACCTCGGGGCCAGGGATTGATACTGGAACCAAGGGGCCAGGACTTGATACTGGAACCTCGGAGCCTGGACTTGATTCTGGAACCTCGGGGCCAGGACTTGATACTGGAACCTCGGAGCATGGAGTTGATACTGGAACCTCGGGGCCAGGACTTGATACTGGAACCTCGGAGCCTGGAGTTGATACCGGAACCTCGGAGACTGGACTTGATTCTGGAACCTCGGAGCCTGCGGTTGATACTGGAACCTCGGAGATAGGACTTGATATTGGAACCTCGGAGACAGGACTTGATACCGGAACCTCGGAGCCTGGACTTGATACAGGAACCTTGGGGCCAGGACTTGATACTGGAACCTCGGAGCCTGGAGTTGATACTGGAACCTCGGTGACTGGACTTGGTACTGGAACCTCGGAGACAGGACCTGATACTTGAACCTCGGGGCAAGGACTTGATACTGGAACCTCGGGGCCAGGACTTGATACTGGAACCTCGGAGCCTGGAGTTGATACTGGAGACTCCGAGCCTGGAGTTGATACTGGAACCTCGGGGCCAGTACTTGATACTTGAACCTCGGGGCCAGGACTTGATACTGGAACCTCGGGGCCAGGACTTGATACTGGAACCTCGGAGCCTGGAGTTGATACTGGAGACTCCGAGCCTGGAGTTGATACTGGAACCTCGGGGCCAGTACTTGATACTTGAACCTCGGGGCCAGGACTTGATACTGGAAACTCTGGGCCTGGACTTGATACTGGAACCTTGGAGAAAGGACTTGATACTGGAACCTCGGAGACAGGACTTGATACCGGAACCTCGGGGCCAGGACTTGATACTGGAACCTCGGAGCCTGGACTTGATACTGGAACCTTGGAGACAGGACTTGATACTGGAACCTCGGAGCCTGGAGTTGATACTGGAACCTCGGGGCCAGGACTTGATACTGGAACCTCGGAGCCTGGACTTGATACTGGAACCTCGGAGCCTGGAGTTGATACTGGAACCTCGGAGACAGGACTTGATACTGGAACCTCGGAGACAGGACTTGATACTGGAACTTCGGAGCCTGGACTTGATACTGGAAGCTCGGAGCGTGGAGTTCATACTGGAACCTCGGAGACTGGACTTGATACCGGAACCTCGGAGCCTGGACTTGATACCGGAACCTCGGGGCAAGGACTTGATACTGGAACCTCGGAGCCTGGAGTTGATACTGGAGCCTCCGAGCCTGGAGTTGATACTGGAACCTCGGGGTCAGGACTTGATACTGGAACCTCGGGGCCAGGACTTGATACTGGAACCTCAGGGCCAGGACTTGATACTGGAACCTCGGAGACAGGACTTGATACTGGAACCTCGGAGATAGGACTTGATACTGGAACCTCGGGGCCAGGACTTGATACTGGAAACTCGGAGCCTGTAGCTGAGACAGGAACCTCGGAGACAGGACTTGATACCGGAACCTCGGAGCCTGGACTTGATACCGGAACCTCGGGGCCAGGACATGATACCGGAACCTCGGAGACAGGACTTGATACTGGAAACTCGGAGACAGGAGTTGATACTGGAACCTCGGGTCCAGGACTTGATACTGGAACTTCGGAACCTGGAGTTGATACTGGAACCTCGGAGACAGGACTTGATACTGGAACCTCGGAGCCTGGAGTTGATACTGGAACCTCGGAGACTGGACTTGATACCGGAACCTCGGAGCCTGGACTTGATACCGGAACCTCGGGGCAAGGACTTGATACTGGAACCTCGGAGCCTGGAGTTGATACTGGAACCTCGGCGTCAGGACTTGATACTGGAACCTCGGGGCCAGGACTTGATACTGGAACCTCAGGGCCAGGACTTGATACTGGAACCTCGGAGACAGGACTTGATACTGGAACCTCGGAGACTGGACTTGATACTGGAACCTCGGGGCCAGGACTTGATACTGGAAACTCGGAGCCTGTAGCTGATACAGGAACCTCGGAGACAGGACTTGATACTGGAACCTCGGAGCCTGGACTTGATACCGGAACCTCGGGGCCAGGACATGATACCGGAAACTCGGAGACAGGACTTGATACTGGAAACTCGGAGACAGGAGTTGATACTGGAACCTCGGGGCCAGGACTTGATACTGGAACTTCGGAACCTGGAGTTGATACTGGAACCTCGGAGACAGGACTTGATACTGGAACCTCGGAGCCTGGAGTTGATACTGTAACCTCGGAGACAGGACTTGATACTGGAACCTCGGAGCCTGGACTTGATACCGGAACCTCGGGGCCAGGACTTGATACTTGAACCTCGGGGCCAGGACTTGATACTGGAACCTCGGGGCCAGGACTTGATACAGGAAACTCGGAGCCTGGAGCTGATACTGGAACCTCGGAGACAGGACTTGATACTGGAACCTCGGAGCCTGGACTTGATACCGGAACCTCGGGGCCAGGACATGATACCGGAACCTCGGAGACAGGACTTGATACTGGAACGTCGGAGCCTGGAGTTGATACTGGAAACTCGGAGCCTGGAGCTGATACTGGAACCTCGGAGACAGGACTTGATACTGGAACCTCGGAGCCTGGACTTGATACCGGAACCTCGGGGCCAGGACATGATACCGGAACCTCGGAGACAGGACTTGATACTGGAATGTCGGAGCCTGGACTTGATACCGGAACCTCGGGGCCAGGACTTGATACTTGAACCTCGGGGCCAGGACTTGATACCGGAACCTCGGGGCCAGGACTTGATACCGGAACCTCGGGGCCAGGACTTGATACTAGAACCTCGGGGCCAGGACATGATACCGGAACCTCGGGGCCAGGACATGATACCGGAACCTCGGAGACAGGACTTGATACTGGAACCTCGGAGACAGGACTTGATACTGGAACCTCGGAGCCTGGAGTTGATACTGGAACCTCGGGGCCAGGACTTGATACTGGAACCTTGGAGACTGGAGTTGATACTGGAACCTCGGAGACAGGACTTGATACAGGATCCTCGGAGCCTGGACTTGATACTGGAACCTCGGATACAGGACTTGATACTGGAACCTCGGAGACAGGACTTGATACTGGAACCTCGGAGACAGGACTTGATACTGGAAATTCGGAGCCTGGACTTGATACTGGAAGCTCGGAGCGTGGAGTTCATACTGTAACCTCGGAGACAGGACTTGATACTGGAACCTCGGAGACTGGACTTGATACCGGAACCTCGGAGCCTGGACTTGATACCGGAACCTCGGGGCAAGGACTTGATACTGGAACCTCGGAGCCTGGAGTTGATACTGGAGCCTCCGAGCCTGGAGTTGATACTGGAACCTCGGGGTCAGGACTTGATACTGGAACCTCGGGGCCAGGACTTGATACCGGAACCTCGGGGCCAGGACATGATACCGGAACCTCGGAGACAGGACTTGATACTGGAAACTCGGAGACAGGAGTTGATACTGGAACCTCGGGGCCAGGACTTGATACTGGAACTTCGGAACCTGGAGTTGATACTGGAACTTCGGAGACAGGACTTGATACTGGAACCTCGGAGCCTGGAGTTGATACTGTAACCTCGGAGACAGGACTTGATACTGGAACCTCGGAGCCTAGACTTGATACCGGAACCTCGGGGCCAGGACTTGATACTTGAACCTCGGGGCCAGGACTTGATACTGGAAACTCGGGGCCAGGACTTGATACTGGATCCTCGGAGCCTGGAGTTGATACTGGAACCTCGGAGCCTGGAGTTGATACTGGAACCTCGGAGACAGGACTTGATACTGGAACCTCGGAGACAGGACTTGATACTGGAACTTTGGAGACAGGACTTGATACTGGAATTTCGGAGCCTGGACTTGATACTGGAACCTCGGAGACAGGACTTGATACTGGAACCTCGGAGCCTGGACTTGATACCGGAACCTCGGGGCCAGGACTTGATACTTGAACCTCGGGGCCAGGACTTGATACTGGAACCTCGGGGCCAGTACTTGATACTGGAACCTCGGAGCCTGGAGTTGATACTGGAACCTCGGAGCCTGGAGTTGATACTGGAACATCGGGGCCAGGACTTGATACTGGAACCTCGGAGCCTGGATTGATTCTGGAACCTCGGGGCCAGGACTTGATACTGGAACCTCGGGGCCAGGACTTGATACTGGAACCTCGAAGACAGGACTTGATACTGGAACCTCGGAGACAGGACTTGATACTGGAACCTCGGAGACAGGACTTGATACTGGAACTTCGGAGCCTGGACTTGATACTGCAACCTCGGAGACAGGACTTGATACTGGAACCTCGGAGCCTGGAGTTGATACTGTAAACTCGGAGACAGGACTTGATACTGGAACCTCGGAGACAGGACTTGATACTGGAACCTCGGAGCCTGGACTTGATACCGGAACCTCGGGGCGAGGACTTGATACTTGAACCTCGGGGCCAGGACTTGATACTGGAACCTCGGGGCCTGGAGTTGATACTGGAACCTCGGAGCCTGGAGTTGATACTGGAACCTCGGAGACAGGACTTGATACTGGAACCTCGGGGCCAGGACTTGATACTGGAACCTCGGAGCCTGGACTTGATTCTGGAACCTCGGGGCCAGGACTTGATACTGGAACCTCGGAGCATGGAGTTGATACTGGAACCTCGGGGCCAGGACTTGATACTGGAACCTCGGAGCCTGGAGTTGATACCGGAACCTCGGAGACTGGACTTGATTCTGGAACCTCGGAGCCTGCGGTTGATACTGGAACCTCGGAGATAGGACTTGATATTGGAACCTCGGAGACAGGACTTGATACCGGAACCTCGGAGCCTGGACTTGATACAGGAACCTTGGGGCCAGGACTTGATACTGGAACCTCGGAGCCTGGAGTTGATACTGGAACCTCGGTGACTGGACTTGGTACTGGAACCTCGGAGACAGGACCTGATACTTGAACCTCGGGGCAAGGACTTGATACTGGAACCTCGGGGCCAGGACTTGATACTGGAACCTCGGAGCCTGGAGTTGATACTGGAGACTCCGAGCCTGGAGTTGATACTGGAACCTCGGGGCCAGTACTTGATACTTGAACCTCGGGGCCAGGACTTGATACTGGAAACTCTGGGCCTGGACTTGATACTGGAACCTTGGAGAAAGGACTTGATACTGGAACCTCGGAGACAGGACTTGATACCGGAACCTCGGGGCCAGGACTTGATACTGGAACCTCGGAGCCTGGACTTGATACTGGAACCTTGGAGACAGGACTTGATACTGGAACCTCGGAGCCTGGAGTTGATACTGGAACCTCGGGGCCAGGACTTGATACTGGAACCTCGGAGCCTCGACTTGATACTGGAACCTCGGAGCCTGGAGTTGATACTGGAACCTCGGAGACAGGACTTGATACTGGAACCTCGGAGACAGGACTTGATACTGGAACTTCGGAGCCTGGACTTGATACTGGAACCTCGGAGCCTGGAGTTGATACCGGAACCTCAGGGCCAGGACTTGATACTGGAACCTCGGAGCCTGGAGTTGATACCGGAACCTCGGGGCCAGGACTTGATACTGGAACCTCGGGGCCAGGACATGATACTGGAACCTCGGGGCCAGGACTTGATACTGGAACCTCGGGTCCAGGACTTGATACTGGCACCTCGGAGCCTGGACTTGCTACGGGAACCTCGGGGCCAGGACTTGATACTGGAATCTCGGGGCCAGGACTTGATACTGGAACCTCGGAGCCTGGAGTTGATACTGGAACCTCGGAGCCTGGAGTTGAAACTGGAACCTCGGAGACAGGACTTGATACTGGAACCTCGGAGCCTGGAGTTGATACTGGAACCTCGAGGACAGGACTTGATACTGGAACCTCGGAGCCTGGACTTGATTCTGGAACCTCGGGGCCAGGACTTGATACTGGAACCTCGGGGCCAGGACTTGATACTGGAACTTCGGAGCCTGGAGTTGATACTGGAACCTCGGAGACAGGACTTGATACTGGAACCTCGGAGCCTGGAGTTGATACCGGAACCTCGGAGACAGGACTTGATACTGGAACCTCGGAGCCTGGAGTTGATACTGGAACCTCGGAGACAGGACTTGATACTGGAACCTCGGAGACAGGACTTGATACTGGAACCTCGGAGACAGGACATGATACTGGAACTTCGGAGCCTCGACTTTATACTGGAACCTCGGAGACAGGACTTGATACTGGAACCTCGGAGCCTGGAGTTGATACTGTAACCTCGGAGACAGGACTTGATACTGGAACCTCGGAGACAGGACTTGATACTGGAACCTCGGAGCCTGGACTTGATATGGGAACCTCGGGGCCAGGACTTGATACTTGAACCTCGGGGCCAGGACTTGATACTGGAATCTCGGGGCCAGGACTTAATACTGGAACCTCGGAGCCTGGAGTTGATACTGGAACCTCGGAGCCTGGAGTTGATACTGGAACCTCGGAGACAGGACTTGATACTGGAAGCTCGGAGCCTGGAGTTGATACTGGAACCTCGAGGACAGGACTTGATACTGGAACCTCGGAGCCTGGACTTGATTATGGAACCTCGGGGCCAGGACTTGATACTGGAACCTCGGGGCCAGGACTTGATACTGGAACCTCGGGTCCAGGACTTGATACTGGCACCTCGGAGCCTGGACTTGCTACTGGAACCTCGGGGCCAGGACTTGATACTGGAACCTCGCGGCCAGGACTTGATACTGGAACCTCGGAGCCTGGAGTTGATACTGGAACCTCGGGGCCAGGACTTGATACTGGAACTTCGGAGCCTGGAGTTGAAACTGGAACCTCGGAGACAGGACTTGATACTGGCACCTCGGAGCCTGGACTTGCTACTGGAACCTCGGGGCCAGGACTTGATACTGGAATCTCGGGGCCAGGACTTGATACTGGAACCTCGGAGCCTGGAGTTGATACTGGAACCTCGGAGCCTGGAGTTGATACTGGAACCTCGGAGACAGGACTTGATACTGGAACCTCGGAGCCTGGAGTTGATACTGGAACCTCGAGGACAGGACTTGATACTGGAACCTCGGAGCCTGGACTTGATTCTGGAACCTCGGGGCCAGGACTTGATACTGGAACCTCGGGGCCAGGACTTGATACTGGAACTTCGGAGCCTGGAGTTGATACTGGATCCTCGGAGACAGGACTTGATACTGGAACCTCGGAGCCTGGAGTTGATACCGGAACCTCGGAGACAGGACTTGATACTGGAACCTCGGAGCCTGGAGTTGATACTGGAACCTCGGAGACAGGACTTGATACTGGAACCTCGGAGACAGGACTTGATACTGGAACCTCGGAGACAGGACATGATACTGGAACTTCGGAGCCTGGACTTGATACTGGAACCTCGGAGACAGGACTTGATACTGGAACCTCGGAGCCTGGAGTTGATACTGTAACGTCGGAGACAGGACTTGATACTGGAACCTCGGAGACAGGACTTGATACTGGAACCTCGGAGCCTGGACTTGATATGGGAACCTCGGGGCCAGGACTTGATACTTGAACCTCGGGGCCAGGACTTGATACTGGAATCTCGGGGCCAGGACTTAATACTGGAACCTCGGAGCCTGGAGTTGATACTGGAACCTCGGAGCCTGGAGTTGATACTGGAACCTCGGAGACAGGACTTGATACTGGAACCTCGGAGCCTGGAGTTGATACTGGAACCTCGAGGACAGGACTTGATACTGGAACCTCGGAGCCTGGACTTGATTATGGAACCTCGGGGCCAGGACTTGATACTGGAACCTCGGGGCCAGGACTTGATACTGGAACCTCGGGTCCAGGACTTGATACTGGCACCTCGGAGCCTGGACTTGCTACTGGAACCTCGGGGCCAGGACTTGATACTGGAACCTCGCGGCCAGGACTTGATACTGGAACCTCGGAGCCTGGAGTTGATACTGGAACCTCGGGGCCAGGACTTGATACTGGAACTTCGGAGCCTGGAGTTGATACTGGAACCTCGGAGACAGGACTTGATACTGGAACCTCGGAGCCTGGAGTTGATACCGGAACCTCGGAGACAGGACTTGATACTGGAACCTCGGAGCCTGGAGTTGATACTGGAACCTCGGAGACAGGACTTGATACTGGAACCTCGGAGACAGGACTTGATACCGGAACCTCGGAGCCTGGACTTGATACCGGAACCTCGGGGCCAGGACTTGATACTGGAACCTCGGAGCCTGGAGTTGAGACCGGAACCTCGGAGACAGGACTTGATACTGGAAACTCGGAGCCTGGAGTTGATACTGGAACCTCGGAGACAGGACTTGAAACTGGAACCTCAGAGACAGGACTTGATACCGGAACCTCGGAGCCTGGACTTGATACTTGAACCTCGGGGCCAGGACTTGATACTGGAAACTCTGGGCCTGGACTTGATACTGGAACCTTGGAGAAAGGACTTGATACTGGAACCTCGGAGACAGGACTTGATACCGGAACCTCGGGGCCAGGACTTGATACTGGAACCTCGGAGCCTGGACTTGATACTGGAACCTTGGAGACAGGACTTGATACTGGAACCTCGGAGCCTGGAGTTGATACTGGAACCTCGGGGCCAGGACTTGATACTGGAACCTCGGAGCCTGGACTTGATACTGGAACCTCGGAGCCTGGAGTTGATACTGGAACCTCGGAGACAGGACTTGATACTGGAACCTCGGAGACAGGACTTGATACTGGAACTTCGGAGCCTGGACTTGATACTGGAACCTCGGAGCCTGGAGTTGATACCGGAACCTCAGGGCCAGGACTTGATACTGGAACCTCGGAGCCTGGAGTTGATACCGGAACCTCGGGGCCAGGACTTGATACTGGAACCTCGGGGCCAGGACATGATACTGGAACCTCGGGGCCAGGACTTGATACTGGAACCTCGGGTCCAGGACTTGATACTGGCACCTCGGAGCCTGGACTTGCTACGGGAACCTCGGGGCCAGGACTTGATACTGGAATCTCGGGGCCAGGACTTGATACTGGAACCTCGGAGCCTGGAGTTGATACTGGAACCTCGGAGCCTGGAGTTGAAACTGGAACCTCGGAGACAGGACTTGATACTGGAACCTCGGAGCCTGGAGTTGATACTGGAACCTCGAGGACAGGACTTGATACTGGAACCTCGGAGCCTGGACTTGATTCTGGAACCTCGGGGCCAGGACTTGATACTGGAACCTCGGGGCCAGGACTTGATACTGGAACTTCGGAGCCTGGAGTTGATACTGGAACCTCGGAGACAGGACTTGATACTGGAACCTCGGAGCCTGGAGTTGATACCGGAACCTCGGAGACAGGACTTGATACTGGAACCTCGGAGCCTGGAGTTGATACTGGAACCTCGGAGACAGGACTTGATACTGGAACCTCGGAGACAGGACTTGATACTGGAACCTCGGAGACAGGACATGATACTGGAACTTCGGAGCCTGGACTTGATACTGGAACCTCGGAGACAGGACTTGATACTGGAACCTCGGAGCCTGGAGTTGATACTGTAACCTCGGAGACAGGACTTGATACTGGAACCTCGGAGACAGGACTTGATACTGGAACCTCGGAGCCTGGACTTGATATGGGAACCTCGGGGCCAGGACTTGATACTTGAACCTCGGGGCCAGGACTTGATACTGGAATCTCGGGGCCAGGACTTAATACTGGAACCTCGGAGCCTGGAGTTGATACTGGAACCTCGGAGCCTGGAGTTGATACTGGAACCTCGGAGACAGGACTTGATACTGGAAGCTCGGAGCCTGGAGTTGATACTGGAACCTCGAGGACAGGACTTGATACTGGAACCTCGGAGCCTGGACTTGATTATGGAACCTCGGGGCCAGGACTTGATACTGGAACCTCGGGGCCAGGACTTGATACTGGAACCTCGGGTCCAGGACTTGATACTGGCACCTCGGAGCCTGGACTTGCTACTGGAACCTCGGGGCCAGGACTTGATACTGGAACCTCGCGGCCAGGACTTGATACTGGAACCTCGGAGCCTGGAGTTGATACTGGAACCTCGGGGCCAGGACTTGATACTGGAACTTCGGAGCCTGGAGTTGAAACTGGAACCTCGGAGACAGGACTTGATACTGGCACCTCGGAGCCTGGACTTGCTACTGGAACCTCGGGGCCAGGACTTGATACTGGAATCTCGGGGCCAGGACTTGATACTGGAACCTCGGAGCCTGGAGTTGATACTGGAACCTCGGAGCCTGGAGTTGATACTGGAACCTCGGAGACAGGACTTGATACTGGAACCTCGGAGCCTGGAGTTGATACTGGAACCTCGAGGACAGGACTTGATACTGGAACCTCGGAGCCTGGACTTGATTCTGGAACCTCGGGGCCAGGACTTGATACTGGAACCTCGGGGCCAGGACTTGATACTGGAACTTCGGAGCCTGGAGTTGATACTGGAACCTCGGAGACAGGACTTGATACTGGAACCTCGGAGCCTGGAGTTGATACCGGAACCTCGGAGACAGGACTTGATACTGGAACCTCGGAGCCTGGAGTTGATACTGGAACCTCGGAGACAGGACTTGATACTGGAACCTCGGAGACAGGACTTGATACTGGAACCTCGGAGACAGGACATGATACTGGAACTTCGGAGCCTGGACTTGATACTGGAACCTCGGAGACAGGACTTGATACTGGAACCTCGGAGCCTGGAGTTGATACTGTAACGTCGGAGACAGGACTTGATACTGGAACCTCGGAGACAGGACTTGATACTGGAACCTCGGAGCCTGGACTTGATATGGGAACCTCGGGGCCAGGACTTGATACTTGAACCTCGGGGCCAGGACTTGATACTGGAATCTCGGGGCCAGGACTTAATACTGGAACCTCGGAGCCTGGAGTTGATACTGGAACCTCGGAGCCTGGAGTTGATACTGGAACCTCGGAGACAGGACTTGATACTGGAACCTCGGAGCCTGGAGTTGATACTGGAACCTCGAGGACAGGACTTGATACTGGAACCTCGGAGCCTGGACTTGATTATGGAACCTCGGGGCCAGGACTTGATACTGGAACCTCGGGGCCAGGACTTGATACTGGAACCTCGGGTCCAGGACTTGATACTGGCACCTCGGAGCCTGGACTTGCTACTGGAACCTCGGGGCCAGGACTTGATACTGGAACCTCGCGGCCAGGACTTGATACTGGAACCTCGGAGCCTGGAGTTGATACTGGAACCTCGGGGCCAGGACTTGATACTGGAGCTTCGGAGCCTGGAGTTGATACTGGAACCTCGGAGACAGGACTTGATACTGGAAGCTCGGAGCCTGGAGTTGATACCGGAACCTCGGAGACAGGACTTGATACTGGAACCTCGGAGCCTGGAGTTGATACTGGAACCTCGGAGACAGGACTTGATACTGGAACCTCGGAGACAGGACTTGATACCGGAACCTCGGAGCCTGGACTTGATACCGGAACCTCGGGGCCAGGACTTGATACTGGAACCTCGGAGCCTGGAGTTGAGACCGGAACCTCGGAGACAGGACTTGATACTGGAAACTCGGAGCCTGGAGTTGATACTGGAACCTCGGAGACAGGACTTGAAACTGGAACCTCAGAGACAGGACTTGATACCGGAACCTCGGAGCCTGGACTTGATACCGGAACCTCGGGGCTAGGACTTGATACTGGAACCTCGGAGCATGGAGCTGATACTGGAACCTCCGAGACTGGACTTGGTACAGGAACCTCGGAGACAGGACCTGATACTGGAACCTCGGAGTCTGGAGTTGATACTGGAGCCTCCGAGCCTGGAGTTGATACTGGAACCTCGGGGCCAGGACTTGATACTGGAACCTCGGGGCCAGGACTTGATACTGGAACCTCGGGGCCAGGACTTGATACTGGAAACTCGGAGCCTGGAGCTGATACTGGAACCTCGGAGACAGGACTTGATACTGGAACCTCGGAGCCTGGACTTGATACCGGAACCTCGGGGCCAGGACATGATACCGGAACCTCGGAGACAGGACTTGATACTGGAACGTCGGAGCCTGGAGTTGATACTGGAAACTCGGAGCCTGGAGCTGATACTGGAACCTCGGAGACAGGACTTGATACTGGAACCTCGGAGCCTGGACTTGATACCGGAACCTCGGGGCCAGGACATGATACCGGAACCTCGGAGACAGGACTTGATACTGGAACGTCGGAGCCTGGACTTGATACCGGAACCTCGGGGCCAGGACTTGATACTTGAACCTCGGGGCCAGGACTTGATACCGGAACCTCGGGGCCAGGACTTGATACTGGAACCTCGGGGCCAGGACATGATACCGGAACCTCGGGGCCAGGACATGATACCGGAACCTCGGAGACAGGACTTGATACTGGAACCTTGGAGACAGGACTTGATACTGGAACCTCGGAGCCTGGAGTTGATACTGGAACCTCGGGGCCAGGACTTGATACTGGAACCTTGGAGAGTGGAGTTGATACTGGAACCTCGGAGACAGGACTTGATACAGGAACCTCGGAGCCTGGACTTGATACTGGAACCTCGGATACAGGACTTGATACTGGAACCTCGGAGACAGGACTTGATACTGGAACCTCGGAGACAGGACTTGATACTGGAAATTCGGAGCCTGGACTTGATACTGGAAGCTCGGAGCGTGGAGTTCATACTGTAACCTCGGAGACAGGACTTGATACTGGAACCTCGGAGACTGGACTTGATACCGGAACCTCGGAGCCTGGACTTGATACCGGAACCTCGGGGCAAGGACTTGATACTGGAACCTCGGAGCCTGGAGTTGATACTGGAGCCTCCGAGCCTGGAGTTGATACTGGAACCTCGGGGTCAGGACTTGATACTGGAACCTCGGGGCCAGGACTTGATACCGGAACCTCGGGGCCAGGACATGATACCGGAACCTCGGAGACAGGACTTGATACTGGAAACTCGGAGACAGGAGTTGATACTGGAACCTCGGGGCCAGGACTTGATACTGGAACTTCGGAACCTGGAGTTGATACTGGAACTTCGGAGACAGGACTTGATACTGGAACCTCGGAGCCTGGAGTTGATACTGTAACCTCGGAGACAGGACTTGATACTGGAACCTCGGAGCCTAGACTTGATACCGGAACCTCGGGGCCAGGACTTGATACTTGAACCTCGGTGCCAGGACTTGATACTGGATCCTCGGAGCCTGGAGTTGATACTGGAACCTCGGAGCCTGGAGTTGATACTGGAACCTCGGAGACAGGACTTGATACTGGAACCTCGGAGACAGGACTTGATACTGGAACTTCGGAGACAGGACTTGATACTGGAATTTCGGAGCCTGGACTTGATACTGGAACCTCGGAGACAGGACTTGATACTGGAACCTCGGAGCCTGGACTTGATACCGGAACCTCGGGGCCAGGACTTGATACTTGAAGCTCGGGGCCAGGACTTGATACTGGAACCTCGGAGCCTGGAGTTGATACTGGAACCTCGGAGCCTGGAGTTGATACTGGAACATCGGGGCCAGGACTTGATACTGGAACCTCGGAGCCTGGATTGATTCTGGAACCTCGGGGCCAGGACTTGATACTGGAACCTCGGGGCCAGGACTTGATACTGGAACCTCGGAGCCTGAACTTGCTACTGGAACCTCGGGGCCAGGACTTGATTCTGGAACCTCGGGGCCAGGACTTGATACTGGAACCTCGGAGCCTGGACTTGATTCTGGAACCTCGGGGCCAGGACTTGATACTGGAACCTCGGAGCATGGAGTTGATACTGGAACCTCGGGGCCAGGACTTGATACTGGAACCTCGGAGCCTGGAGTTGATACCGGAACCTCGGAGACAGGACTTGATACTGGAACCTCGGAGCCTGGAGTTGATACTGGAACCTCGGAGACAGGACTTGATACTGGAACCTCGGAGACAGGACTTGATACCGGAACCTCGGAGACTGGACTTGATACCGGAACCTCGGGGCCAGGACTTGATACTGGAACCTCGGAGCCTGGAGTTGATACTGGAACCTCGGAGACTGGACTTGGTACTGGAACCTTGGAGACGGGACCTGATACTTGAACCTCGGGGCCATGACTTGATACTGGAACCTCGGAGCCTGGAGTTGATACCGGAACCTCGGAGACAGGACTTGATACTGGAACCTCGGAGCCTGGACTTGATACCGGAACCTCGGGGCCAGGACTTGATACTTGAACCTCGGGGCCAGGACTTGATACTGGATCCTCGGGCCTGGAGTTGATACTGGAACCTCGGAGCCTGGAGTTGATACTGGAACCTCGAAGACAGGACTTGATACTGGAACCTCGGAGACAGGACTTGATACTGGAACCTCGGAGACAGGACTTGATACTGGAACTTCGGAGCCTGGACTTGATACTGCAACCTCGGAGACAGGACTTGATACTGGAACCTCGGAGCCTGGAGTTGATACTGTAAACTCGGAGACAGGACTTGATACTGGAACCTCGGAGACAGGACTTGATACTGGAACCTCGGAGCCTGGACTTGATACCGGAACCTCGGGGCCAGGACTTGATACTTGAACCTCGGGGCCAGGACTTGATACTGGAACCTCGGGGCCAGGACTTGATACTGGAACCTCGGAGCCTGGAGTTGATACTGGAACCTCGGAGCCTGGAGTTGATACTGGAACCTCGGAGACAGGACTTGATACTGGAACCTCGGGGCCAGGACTTGATACTGGAACCTCGGAGCCTGGAGTTGATACTGGAACCTCGGGGCCAGGACTTGATAGTGGAACCTCGGGGCCTGGATTGATTCTGGAACCTCGGGGCCAGGGATTGATACTGGAACCAAGGGGCCAGGACTTGATACTGGAACCTCGGAGCCTGGACTTGATTCTGGAACCTGGGGGCCAGGACTTGATACTGGAACCTCGGAGCATGGAGTTGATACTGGAACCTCGGGGCCAGGACTTGATACTGGAACCTCGGAGCCTGGAGTTGATACCGGAACCTCGGAGACTGGACTTGATTCTGGAACCTCGGAGCCTGCGGTTGATACTGGAACCTCGGAGATAGGACTTGATATTGGAACCTCGGAGACAGGACTTGATACCGGAACCTCGGAGCCTGGACTTGATACAGGAACCTTGGGGCCAGGACTTGATACTGGAACCTCGGAGCCTGGAGTTGATACTGGAACCTCGGTGACTGGACTTGGTACTGGAACCTCGGAGACAGGACCTGATACTTGAACCTCGGGGCAAGGACTTGATACTGGAACCTCGGGGCCAGGACTTGATACTGGAACCTCGGAGCCTGGAGTTGATACTGGAGACTCCGAGCCTGGAGTTGATACTGGAACCTCGGGGCCAGTACTTGATACTTGAACCTCGGGGCCAGGACTTGATACTGGAAACTCTGGGCCTGGACTTGATACTGGAACCTTGGAGAAAGGACTTGATACTGGAACCTCGGAGACAGGACTTTATACCGGAACCTCGGGGCCAGGACTTGATACTGGAACCTCGGAGCCTGGACTTGATACTGGAACCTTGGAGACAGGACTTGATACTGGAACCTCGGAGCCTGGAGTTGATACTGGAACCTCGGGGCCAGGACTTGATACTGGAACCTCGGAGCCTGGACTTGATACTGGAACCTCGGAGCCTGGAGTTGATACTGGAACCTCGGAGACAGGACTTGATACTGGAACCTCGGAGACAGGACTTGATACTGGAACTTCGGAGCCTGGACTTGATACTGGAAGCTCGGAGCGTGGAGTTCATACTGGAACCTCGGAGACTGGACTTGATACCGGAACCTCGGAGCCTGGACTTGATACCGGAACCTCGGGGCAAGGACTTGATACTGGAACCTCGGAGCCTGGAGTTGATACTGGAGCCTCCGAGCCTGGAGTTGATACTGGAACCTCGGGGTCAGGACTTGATACTGGAACCTCGGGGCCAGGACTTGATACTGGAACCTCAGGGCCAGGACTTGATACTGGAACCTCGGAGACAGGACTTGATACTGGAACCTCGGAGATAGGACTTGATACTGGAACCTCGGGGCCAGGACTTGATACTGGAAACTCGGAGCCTGTAGCTGATACAGGAACCTCGGAGACAGGACTTGATACTGGAACCTCGGAGCCTGGACTTGATACCGGAACCTCGGGGCCAGGACATGATACCGGAACCTCGGAGACAGGACTTGATACTGGAAACTCGGAGACAGGAGTTGATACTGGAACCTCGGGTCCAGGACTTGATACTGGAACTTCGGAACCTGGAGTTGATACTGGAACCTCGGAGACAGGACTTGATACTGGAACCTCGGAGCCTGGAGTTGATACTGGAACCTCGGAGACTGGACTTGATACCGGAACCTCGGAGCCTGGACTTGATACCGGAACCTCGGGGCAAGGACTTGATACTGGAACCTCGGAGCCTGGAGTTGATACTGGAACCTCGGCGTCAGGACTTGATACTGGAACCTCGGGGCCAGGACTTGATACTGGAACCTCAGGGCCAGGACTTGATACTGGAACCTCGGAGACAGGACTTGATACTGGAACCTCGGAGACTGGACTTGATACTGGAACCTCGGGGCCAGGACTTGATACTGGAAACTCGGAGCCTGTAGCTGATACAGGAACCTCGGAGACAGGACTTGATACTGGAACCTCGGAGCCTGGACTTGATACCGGAACCTCGGGGCCAGGACATGATACCGGAACCTCGGAGACAGGACTTGATACTGGAAACTCGGAGACAGGAGTTGATACTGGAACCTCGGGGCCAGGACTTGATACTGGAACTTCGGAACCTGGAGTTGATACTGGAACCTCGGAGACAGGACTTGATACTGGAACCTCGGAGCCTGGAGTTGATACTGTAACCTCGGAGACAGGACTTGATACTGGAACCTCGGAGCCTGGACTTGATACCGGAACCTCGGGGCCAGGACTTGATACTTGAACCTCGGGGCCAGGACTTGATACTGGAACCTCGGGGCCAGGACTTGATACAGGAAACTCGGAGCCTGGAGCTGATACTGGAACCTCGGAGACAGGACTTGATACTGGAACCTCGGAGCCTGGACTTGATACCGGAACCTCGGGGCCAGGACATGATACCGGAACCTCGGAGACAGGACTTTATACTGGAACGTCGGAGCCTGGAGTTGATACTGGAAACTCGGAGCCTGGAGCTGATACTGGAACCTCGGAGACAGGACTTGATACTGGAACCTCGGAGCCTGGACTTGATACCGGAACCTCGGGGCCAGGACATGATACCGGAACCTCGGAGACAGGACTTGATACTGGAACGTCGGAGCCTGGACTTGATACCGGAACCTCGGGGCCAGGACTTGATACTTGAACCTCGGGGCCAGGACTTGATACCGGAACCTCGGGGCCAGGACTTGATACCGGAACCTCGGGGCCAGGACTTGATACTAGAACCTCGGGGCCAGGACATGATACCGGAACCTCGGGGCCAGGACATGATACCGGAACCTCGGAGACAGGACTTGATACTGGAACCTTGGAGACAGGACTTGATACTGGAACCTCGGAGCCTGGAGTTGATACTGGAACCTCGGGGCCAGGACTTGATACTGGAACCTTGGAGACTGGAGTTGATACTGGAACCTCGGAGACAGGACTTGATACAGGAACCTCGGAGCCTGGACTTGATACTGGAACCTCGGATACAGGACTTGATACTGGAACCTCGGAGACAGGACTTGATACTGGAACCTCGGAGACAGGACTTGATACTGGAAATTCGGAGCCTGGACTTGATACTGGAAGCTCGGAGCGTGGAGTTCATACTGTAACCTCGGAGACAGGACTTGATACTGGAACCTCAGAGACTGGACTTGATACCGGAACCTCGGAGCCTGGACTTGATACCGGAACCTCGGGGCAAGGACTTGATACTGGAACCTCGGAGCCTGGAGTTGATACTGGAGCCTCCGAGCCTGGAGTTGATACTGGAACCTCGGGGCCAGGACTTGATACTGGAACTTCGGAACCTGGAGTTGATACTGGAACTTCGGAGACAGGACTTGATACTGGAACCTCGGAGCCTGGCGTTGATACTGTAACCTCGGAGACAGGACTTGATACTGGAACCTCGGATCCTAGACTTGATACCGGAACCTCGGGGCCAGGACTTGATACTTGAACCTCGGGGCCAGGACTTGATACTGGAAACTCGGGGCCAGGACTTGATACTGGATCCTCGGAGCCTGGAGTTGATACTGGAACCTCGGAGCCTGGAGTTGATACTGGAACCTCGGAGACAGGACTTGATACTGGAACCTCGGAGACAGGACTTGATACTGGAACTTCGGAGACAGGACTTGATACTGGAATTTCGGAGCCTGGACTTGATACTGGAACCTCGGAGACAGGACTTGATACTGGAACCTCGGAGCCTGGACTTGATACCGGAACCTCGGGGCCAGGACTTGATACTTGAACCTCGGGGCCAGGACTTGATACTGGAACCTCGGGGCCAGGACTTGATACTGGAACCTCGGAGCCTGGAGTTGATACTGGAACCTCGGAGCCTGGAGTTGATACTGGAACATCGGGGCCAGGACTTGATACTGGAACCTCGGAGCCTGGATTGATTCTGGAACCTCGGGGCCAGGACTTGATACTGGAACCTCGGGGCCAGGACTTGATACTGGAACCTCGGAGCCTGAACTTGCTACTGGAACCTCGGGGCCAGGACTTGATTCTGGAACCTCGGGGCCAGGAATTGATACTGGAACCTCGGAGCCTGGACTTGATTCTGGAACCTCGGGGCCAGGACTTGATACTGGAACCTCGGAGCATGGAGTTGATACTGGAACCTCGGGGCCAGGACTTGATACTGGAACCTCGGAGACAGGACTTGATACCGGAACCTCGGAGACTGGACTTGATACCGGAACCTCGGGGCCAGGACTTGATACTGGAACCTCGGAGCCTGGAGTTGATACTGGAACCTCGGAGACTGGACTTGGTACTGGAACCTTGGAGACGGGACCTGATACTTGAACCTCGGGGCAAGGACTTGATACTGGAACCTCGGAGCCTGGAGTTGATACCGGAACCTCGGAGACAGGACTTGATACTGGAACCTCGGAGCCTGGACTTGATACCGGAACCTCGGGGCCAGGACTTGATACTTGAACCTCGGGGCCAGGACTTGATACTGGATCCTCGGGCCTGGAGTTGATACTGGAACCTCGGAGCCTGGAGTTGATACTGGAACCTCGAAGACAGGACTTGATACTGGAACCTCGGAGACAGGACTTGATACTGGAACCTCGGAGACAGGACTTGATACTGGAACTTCGGAGCCTGGACTTGATACTGCAACCTCGGAGACAGGACTTGATACTGGAACCTCGGAGCCTGGAGTTGATACTGTAAACTCGGAGACAGGACTTGATACTGGAACCTCGGAGACAGGACTTGATACTGGAACCTCGGAGCCTGGACTTGATACCGGAACCTCGGGGCCAGGACTTGATACTTGAACCTCGGGGCCAGGACTTGATACTGGAACCTCGGGGCCAGGACTTGATACTGGAACCTCGGAGCCTGGAGTTGATACTGGAACCTCGGAGCCTGGAGTTGATACTGGAACCTCGGAGACAGGACTTGATACTGGAACCTCGGGGCCAGGACTTGATACTGGAACCTCGGAGCCTGGAGTTGATACTGGAACCTCGGGGCCAGGACTTGATAGTGGAACCTCGGGGCCTGGATTGATTCTGGAACCTCGGGGCCAGGGATTGATACTGGAACCAAGGGGTCAGGACTTGATACTGGAACCTCGGAGCCTGGACTTGATTCTGGAACCTCGGGGCCAGGACTTGATACTGGAACCTCGGAGCATGGAGTTGATACTGGAACCTCGGGGCCAGGACTTGATACTGGAACCTCGGAGCCTGGAGTTGATACCGGAACCTCGGAGACTGGACTTGATTCTGGAACCTCGGAGCCTGCGGTTGATACTGGAACCTCGGAGATAGGACTTGATATTGGAACCTCGGAGACAGGACTTGATACCGGAACCTCGGAGCCTGGACTTGATACAGGAACCTTGGGGCCAGGACTTGATACTGGAACCTCGGAGCCTGGAGTTGATACTGGAACCTCGGTGACTGGACTTGGTACTGGAACCTCGGAGACAGGACCTGATACTTGAACCTCGGGGCAAGGACTTGATACTGGAACCTCGGGGCCAGGACTTGATACTGGAACCTCGGAGCCTGGAGTTGATACTGGAGACTCCGAGCCTGGAGTTGATACTGGAACCTCGGGGCCAGTACTTGATACTTGAACCTCGGGGCCAGGACTTGATACTGGAAACTCTGGGCCTGGACTTGATACTGGAACCTTGGAGAAAGGACTTGATACTGGAACCTCGGAGACAGGACTTGATACCGGAACCTCGGGGCCAGGACTTGATACTGGAACCTCGGAGCCTGGACTTGATACTGGAACCTTGGAGACAGGACTTGATACTGGAACCTCGGAGCCTGGAGTTGATACTGGAACCTCGGGGCCAGGACTTGATACTGGAACCTCGGAGCCTGGACTTGATACTGGAACCTCGGAGCCTGGAGTTGATACTGGAACCTCGGAGACAGGACTTGATACTGGAACCTCGGAGACAGGACTTGATACTGGAACTTCGGAGCCTGGACTTGATACTGGAAGCTCGGAGCGTGGAGTTCATACTGGAACCTCGGAGACTGGACTTGATACCGGAACCTCGGAGCCTGGACTTGATACCGGAACCTCGGGGCAAGGACTTGATACTGGAACCTCGGAGCCTGGAGTTGATACTGGAGCCTCCGAGCCTGGAGTTGATACTGGAACCTCGGGGTCAGGACTTGATACTGGAACCTCGGGGCCAGGACTTGATACTGGAACCTCAGGGCCAGGACTTGATACTGGAACCTCGGAGACAGGACTTGATACTGGAACCTCGGAGATAGGACTTGATACTGGAACCTCGGGGCCAGGACTTGATACTGGAAACTCGGAGCCTGTAGCTGATACAGGAACCTCGGAGACAGGACTTGATACTGGAACCTCGGAGCCTGGACTTGATACCGGAACCTCGGGGCCAGGACATGATACCGGAACCTCGGAGACAGGACTAGATACTGGAAACTCGGAGACAGGAGTTGATACTGGAACCTCGGGTCCAGGACTTGATACTGGAACTTCGGAACCTGGAGTTGATACTGGAACCTCGGAGACAGGACTTGATACTGGAACCTCGGAGCCTGGAGTTGATACTGGAACCTCGGAGACTGGACTTGATACCGGAACCTCGGAGCCTGGACTTGATACCGGAACCTCGGGGCAAGGACTTGATACTGGAACCTCGGAGCCTGGAGTTGATACTGGAACCTCGGCGTCAGGACTTGATACTGGAACCTCGGCGCCAGGACTTGATACTGGAACCTCAGGGCCAGGACTTGATACTGGAACCTCGGAGCCTGAACTTGCATACTGGAACCTCGGGGCCAGGACTTGATTCTGGAACCTCGGGGCCAGGACTTGATACTGGAACCTCGGAGCCTGGACTTGATTCTGGAACCTCGGGGCCAGGACTTGATACTGGAACCTCGGAGCATGGAGTTGATACTGGAACCTCGGGGCCAGGACTTGATACTGGAACCTCGGAGCCTGGAGTTGATACCGGAACCTCGGAGACAGGACTTGATACTGGAACCTCGGAGCCTGGAGTTGATACTGGAACCTCGGAGACAGGACTTGATACTGGAACCTCGGAGACAGGACTTGATACCGGAACCTCGGAGACTGGACTTGATACCGGAACCTCAGGGCCAGGACTTGATACTGGAACCTCGGAGACAGAACTTGATACTGGAACCTCGGAGACAGGACTTGATACTGGAACCTCGGAGACTGGACTTGGTACTGGAACCTCGGAGACGGGACCTGATACTTGAACCTCGGGGCACGGACTTGATACTGGAACCTCGGAGCCTGGAGTTGATACCGGAACCTCGGAGACAGGACTTGATACTGGAACCTCGGAGCCTGGACTTGATACCGGAACCTCGGGGCCAGGACTTGATACTTGAACCTCGGGGCCAGGACTTGATACTGGAACCTCGGGGCCAGGACTTGATACTGGATCCTCGGAGCCTGGAGTTGATACTGGAACCTCGGAGCCTGGAGCTGATACTGGAACCTCGGAGACAGGACTTGATACTGGAACCTCGGAGACAGGACTTGATACTGGAACTTCGGAGCCTGGACTTGATACTGCAACCTCGGAGACAGGACTTGATACTGGAACCTCGGAGCCTGGAGTTGATACTGTAAACTCGGAGACAGGACTTGATACTGGAACCTCGGAGACAGGACTTGATACTGGAACCTCGGAGCCTGGACTTGATACCGGAACCTCGGGGCCAGGACTTGATACTTGAACCTCGGGGCCAGGACTTGATACTGGAACCTCGGGGCCAGGACTTGATACTGGAACCTCGGAGCCTGGAGTTGATACTGGAACCTCGGAGCCTGGAGTTGATACTGGAACCTCGGAGACAGGACTTGATACTGGAACCTCGGGGCCAGGACTTGATACTGGAACCTCGGAGCCTGGAGTTGATACTGGAATCTCGGGGCCAGGACTTGATAGTGGAACCTCGGGGCCTGGATTGATTCTGGAACCTCGGGGCCAGGGATTGATACTGGAACCTCGGGGCCAGGACTTGATACTGGAACCTCGGAGCCTGGACTTGATTCTGGAACCTCGGGGCCAGGACTTGATACTGGAACCTCGGAGCATGGAGTTGATAGTGGAACCTCGGGGCCAGGACTTGATACTGGAACCTCGGAGCCTGGAGTTGATACCGGAACCTCAGAGACAGGACTTGATACTGGAACCTCGGAGCCTGGAGTTGATACTGGAACCTCGGAGATAGGACTTGATATTGGAACCTCGGAGACAGGACTTGATACTGGAACCTCGGAGCCTGGAGTTGATACTGGAACCTCGGTGACTGGACTTGGTACTGGAACCTCGGAGCCTGGAGTTGATACTGGAGACTCCGAGCCTGGAGTTGATACTGGAACCTCGGGGCCAGTACTTGATACTTGAACCTCGGGGCCAGGACTTGATACTGGAAACTCTGGGCCAGGACTTGATACTGGAACCTCGGAGACAGGACTTGATACCGGAACCTCGGGGCCAGGACTTGATACTGGAACCTCGGAGCCTGGACTTGATACCGGAACCTCGGGGCCAGGACATGATACCGGAACCTCGTAGACAGGACTTGATACTGGAACCTTGGAGACAGGACTTGATACTGGAACCTCGGAGCCTGGAGTTGATACTGGAACCTCGGGGCCAGGACTTGATACTGGAACCTCGGAGACTGGAGTTGATACTGGAACCTCGGAGACAGGACTTGATACAGGACCCTCGGAGCCTGGACTTGATACTGGAACCTCGGATACAGGACTTGATACTGGAACCTCGGAGACAGGACTTGATACTGGAACTTCGGAGCCTGGACTTGATACTGGAACCTCGGAGCGTGGAGTTCATACTGTAACCTCGGAGACAGGACTTGATACTGGAACCTCGGAGACTGGACTTGATACCGGAACCTCGGAGCCTGGACTTGATACTGGAACCTCGGAGCAAGGACTTGATACCGGAACCTCGGAGCCTGGACTTGATACTGGAACCTCGGAGCAAGGACTTGATACTGGAACCTCGGGGCCTGGAGTTGATACTGGAGCCTCCGAGCCTGGAGTTGATACTGGAACCTCGGGGTCAGGACTTGATACTGGAACCTCGGGGCCAGGACTTGATACTGGAACCTCAGGGCCAGGACTTGATACTGGAACCTCGGAGACAGGACTTGATACTGGAACCTCGGAGACAGGACTTGATACTGGAACCTCGGGGCCAGGACTTGATACTGGAAACTCGGAGCCTGTAGCTGATACAGGAACCTCGGAGACAGGACTTGATACTGGAACCTCGGAGACAGGACTTGATACTGGAACTTCGGAGCCTGGACTTGATACTGGAACCTCGGAGCCTGGAGTTGATACCGGAACCTCGGGGCCAGGACTTGATACTGGAACCTCGGAGCCTGGAGTTGATACTGGAACCTCGGAGACAGGACCTGATACTTGAACCTCGGGGCCAGGAAATGATACCGGAACCTCGGAGACAGGACTTGATACCGGAACCTCGGGGCCAGGACTTGATACTGGAACCTCGGAGCCTGGACTTCATACCGGAACCTCGGGGCCAGGACATGATACCGGAACCTCGGAGACAGGACTTGATACTGGAACCTCGGAGACAGGACTTGATACTGGAACCTCGGAGCCTGGACTTGATACCGGAACCTCGGGGCCAGGACTTGATACTTGAACCTCGGGGCCAAGACTTGATACTGGAACCTCGGGGCCAGGACTTGATACTGGATCCTCGGAGCCTGGAGTTGATACTGGAACCTCGGAGCCTGGATTGATTCTGGAACCTCGGGGCCAGGACTTGATACTGGAACCTCGGGGCCAGGACTTGATACTGGAACCTCGGAGCCTGAACTTGCTACTGGAACCTCGGGGCCAGGACTTGATTCTGGAACCTCGGGGCCAGGACTTGATACTGGAACCTCGGAGCCTGGACTTGATTCTGGAACCTCGGGGCCAGGACTTGATACTGGAACCTCGGAGCATGGAGTTGATAATCATATAACAATCACAGCACGGAAACAGGCCATTCCGGCCCTCCTAGTCCGTGCCGAACTCTTAATCTCACCTAGTCCCACCTACCCGCACTCAGCCCATAACCCTCTACTCCTTTCCTATCCATATACCTATCCAATTTTACCTTAAATGACACAACTGATCTGGCCTCTACTACTTCTACAGGAAGCTCATTAAACACAGCTATCACTCTCTGAGTAAAGAAATACCCCCTCGTGTTTCCCTTAAACTTTTGCCCCCTAACTCTCAAATCATGTCCTCTCGTTTGAATCTCCCCTACTCTCAATGGAAACAGCCTATTCACGTCAACTCTATCTATCCCTCTCAACATTAAACCTCGGGGCCAGGACTTGATACTGGAACCTCGGAGACTGGAGTTGATACCGGAACCTCGGAGACAGGACTTGATACTGGAACCTCGGAGCCTGGAGTTGATACTGGAACCTCGGAGACAGGACTTGATACTGGAACCTCGGAGACAGGACTTCATACCGGAACATCGGAGACTGGACTTGATACCGGAACCTCGGGGCCAGGACTTGATACTGGAACCTCGGAGCCTGGAGTTGATACTGGAACCTCGGAGACTGGAGTTGATACTGGAACCTCGGAGACAGGACTTGATACAGGAACCTCGGAGCCTGGACTTGATACTGGAACCTCGGATACAGGACTTGATACTGGAACCTCGGAGACAGGACTTGATACTGGAACTTCGGAGCCTGGACTTGATACTGGAACCTCGGAGCGTGGAGTTCATACTGTAACCTCGGAGACAGGACTTGATACTGGAACCTCGGAGACTGGACTTGATACCGGAACCTCGGAGCCTGGACTTGATACCGGAACCTCGGGGCAAGGACTTGATACTGGAACCTCGGAGCCTGGAGTTGATACTGGAGCCTCCGAGCCTGGAGTTGATACTGGAACCTCGGGGTCAGGACTTGATACTGGAACCTCGGGGCCAGGACTTGATACTGGAACCTCAGGGCCAGGACTTGATACTGGAACCTCGGAGACAGGACTTGATACTGGAACCTCGGAGACAGGACTTGATACTGGAACCTCGGGGCCAGGACTTGATACTGGAAACTCGGAGCCTGTAGCTGATACAGGAACCTCGGAGACAGGACTTGATACTGGAACCTCGGAGACAGGACTTGATACTGGAACTTCGGAGCCTGGACTTGATACTGGAACCTCGGAGCCTGGAGTTGATACCGGAACCTCGGGGCCAGGACTTGATACTGGAACCTCGGAGCCTGGAGTTGATACTGGAACCTCGGAGACAGGACCTGATACTTGAACCTCGGGGCAAGGACTTGATACTGTTACCTCGGGGCCAGGACTTGATACTGGAACCTCGGAGCCTGGAGTTGATACTGGAGCCTCCGAGCCTGGAGTTGATACTGGAACCTCGGGGCCAGTACTTGATACTGGAACCTCGGGGCCAGGACTTGATACTGGAACCTCGGAGAAAGGACTTGATACTGTAACCTCGGAGACAGGACTTGATACCGGAACCTCGGGGCCAGGACTTGATACTGGAACCTCGGAGCCTGGACTTCATACCGGAACCTCGGGGCCAGGACATGATACCGGAACCTCGGAGACAGGACTTGATACTGGAACCTCGGGGCCAGGACTTGATACTGGAACCTCGGAGCCTGGACTTCATACCGGAACCTCGGGGACAGGACATGATACCGGAACCTCGGAGACAGGACTTGATACTGGAACCTCGGAGACAAGACTTGATACTGGAACCTCGGAGCCTGGACTTGATACCGGAACCTCGGGGCCAGGACTTGATACTTGAACCTCGGGGCCAAGACTTGATACTGGAACCTCGGGGCCAGGACTTGATACTGGATCCTCGGAGCCTGGAGTTGATACTGGAACCTCGGAGCCTGGATTGATTCTGGAACCTCGGGGCCAGGACTTGATACTGGAACCTCGGGGCCAGGACTTGATACTGGAACCTCGGAGCCTGAACTTGCTACTGGAACCTCGGGGCCAGGACTTGATTCTGGAACCTCGGTGCCAGGACTTGATACTGGAACCTCGGAGCCTGGACTTGATACTGGAACCTCGGGGCCAGGACTTGATACTGGAACCTCGGAGCATGGAGTTGATACTGGAACCTCGGGGCCAGGACTTGATACTGGAACCTCGGAGCCTGGAGTTGATACCGGAACCTCGGAGACAGGACTTGATACTGGAACCTCGGAGCCTGGAGTTGATACTGGAAACTCGGAGACAGGACTTGATACCGGAACCTCGGGGCCAGGACTTGATACTGGAACCTCGGAGCCTGGACTTCATACCGGAACCTCGGAGCCAGGACATGATACCGGAACCTCGGAGACAGGACTTGATACTGGAACCTCGGAGACAGGACTTGATACTGGAACCTCGGAGCCTGGACTTGATACCGGAACCTCGGGGCCAGGACTTGATACTTGAACCTCGGGGCCAAGACTTGATGCTGGAACCTCGGGGCCAGGACTTGATACTGGATACTCGGAGCCTGGAGTTGATACTGGAACCTCGGAGCCTGGATTGATTCTGGAACCTCGGGGCCCGGACTTGATACTGGAACCTCGGGGCCAGGACTTGATACTGGAACCTCGGAGCCTGAACTTGCTACTGGAACCTCGGGGCCAGGACTTGATTCTGGAACCTCGGGGCCAGGACTTGATACTGGAACCTCGGAGCCTGGACTTGATTCTGGAACCTCGGGGCCAGGACTTGATACTGGAACCTCGGAGACAGGAGTTGATACCGGAACCTCGGAGACAGGACTTGATACTGGAACCTCGGAGCATGGAGTTGATACTGGAACCTCGGGGCCAGGACTTGATACTGGAACCTCGGAGCCTGGAGTTGATACCGGAACCTCGGAGACAGGACTTGATACAGGAACCTCGGAGCCTGGAGTTGATACTGGAACCTCGGAGACAGGACTTGATACTGGAACCTCGGAGACAGGACTTGATACCGGAACCTCGGAGACTGGACTTGATACCGGAACCTCGGGGCCAGGACTTGATACTGGAACCTCGGAGCCTGGAGTTGATACTGGAACCTCGGAGACAGGACTTGATACAGGAACCTCGGAGCCTGGACTTGATACTGGAACCTCGGATACAGGACTTGATACTGGAACCTCGGAGACAGGAGTTGATACTGGAACCTCGGAGACAGGACTTGATACTGGAACTTCGGAGCCTGGACTTGATACTGGAACCTCGGAACGTGGAGTTCATACTGTAACCTCGGAGACAGGACTTGATACTGGAACCTCGGAGACTGGACTTGATACCGGAACCTCGGAGCCTGGACTTGATACTGTAACCTCGGAGCAAGGACTTGATACTGGAACCTCGGAGCCTGGAGTTGATACCGGAACCTCAGAGACAGGACTTGATACTGGAACCTCGGAGCCTGGAGTTGATTCTGGAACCTCGGAGATAGGACTTGATATTGGAACCTCGGAGACAGGACTTGATACTGGAACCTCGGAGCCTGGAGTTGATACTGGAACCTCAGTGACTGGACTTGGTACTGGAACCTCGGAGCCTGGAGTTGATACTGGAGACTCCGAGCCTGGAGTTGATACTGGAACCTCGGGGCCAGTACTTGATACTTGAACCTCGGGGCCAGGACTTGATACTGGAAACTCTGGGCCAGGACTTGATACTGGAACCTCGGAGACAGGACTTGATACCGGAACCTCGGGGCCAGGACTTGATACTGGAACCTCGGAGCCTGGACTTGATACCGGAACCTCGGGGCCAGGACATGATACCGGAACCTCGTAGACAGGACTTGATACTGGAACCTTGGAGACAGGACTTGATACTGGAACCTCGGAGCCTGGAGTTGATACTGGAACCTCGGGGCCAGGACTTGATACTGGAACCTCGGAGACTGGAGTTGATACTGGAACCTCGGAGACAGGACTTGATACAGGAACCTCGGAGCCTGGACTTGATACTGGAACCTCGGATACAGGACTTGATACTGGAACCTCGGAGACAGGACTTGATACTGGAACTTCGGAGCCTGGACTTGATACTGGAACCTCGGAGCGTGGAGTTCATACTGTAACCTCGGAGACTGGACTTGATACTGGAACCTCGGAGACTGGACTTGAGACCGGAACCTCGGAGCCTGGACTTGATACTGGAACCTCGGAGCAAGGACTTGATACTGGAACCTCGGGGCCTGGAGTTGATACTGGAGCCTCCGAGCCTGGAGTTGATACTGGAACCTCGGGGTCAGGACTTGATACTGGAACCTCGGGGCCAGGACTTGATACTGGAACCTCAGGGCCAGGACTTGATACTGGAACCTCGGAGACAGGACTTGATACTGGAACCTCGGAGACAGGACTTGATACTGGAACCTCGGGGCCAGGACTTGATACTGGAAACTCGGAGCCTGTAGCTGATACAGGAACCTCGGAGACAGGACTTGATACTGGAACCTCGGAGACAGGACTTGATACTGGAACTTCGGAGCCTGGACTTGATACTGGAACCTCGGAGCCTGGAGTTGATACCGGAACCTCGGGGCCAGGACTTGATACTGGAACCTCGGAGCCTGGAGTTGATACTGGAACCTCGGAGACAGGACCTGATACTTGAACCTCGGGGCCAGGAAATGATACCGGAACCTCGGAGACAGGACTTGATACCGGAACCTCGGGGCCAGGACTTGATACTGGAACCTCGGAGCCTGGACTTCATACCGGAACCTCGGGGCCAGGACATGATACCGGAACCTCGGAGACAGGACTTGATACTGGAACCTCGGAGACAGGACTTGATACTGGAACCTCGGAGCCTGGACTTGATACCGGAACCTCGGGGCCAGGACTTGATACTTGAACCTCGGGGCCAAGACTTGATACTGGAACCTCGGGGCCAGGACTTGATACTGGATCCTCGGAGCCTGGAGTTGATACTGGAACCTCGGAGCCTGGATTGATTCTGGAACCTCGGGGCCAGGACTTGATACTGGAACCTCGGGGCCAGGACTTGATACTGGAACCTCGGAGCCTGGACTTCATACCGGAACCTCGGGGCCAGGACATGATACCGGAACCTCGGAGACAGGACTTGATACTGGAACCTCGGGGCCAGGACTTGATACTGGAACCTCGGAGCCTGGACTTCATACCGGAACCTCGGGGACAGGACATGATACCGGAACCTCGGAGACAGGACTTGATACTGGAACCTCGGAGACAAGACTTGATACTGGAACCTCGGAGCCTGGACTTGATACCGGAACCTCGGGGCCAGGACTTGATACTTGAACCTCGGGGCCAAGACTTGATACTGGAACCTCGGGGCCAGGACTTGATACTGGATCCTCGGAGCCTGGAGTTGATACTGGAACCTCGGAGCCTGGATTGATTCTGGAACCTCGGGGCCAGGACTTGATACTGGAACCTCGGGGCCAGGACTTGATACTGGAACCTCGGAGCCTGAACTTGCTACTGGAACCTCGGGGCCAGGACTTGATTCTGGAACCTCGGTGCCAGGACTTGATACTGGAACCTCGGAGCCTGGACTTGATACTGGAACCTCGGGGCCAGGACTTGATACTGGAACCTCGGAGCATGGAGTTGATACTGGAACCTCGGGGCCAGGACTTGATACTGGAACCTCGGAGCCTGGAGTTGATACCGGAACCTCGGAGACAGGACTTGATACTGGAACCTCGGAGCCTGGAGTTGATACTGGAAACTCGGAGACAGGACTTGATACCGGAACCTCGGGGCCAGGACTTGATACTGGAACCTCGGAGCCTGGACTTCATACCGGAACCTCGGAGCCAGGACATGATACCGGAACCTCGGAGACAGGACTTGATACTGGAACCTCGGAGACAGGACTTGATACTGGAACCTCGGAGCCTGGACTTGATACCGGAACCTCGGGGCCAGGACTTGATACTTGAACCTCGGGGCCAAGACTTGATACTGGAACCTCGGGGCCAGGACTTGATACTGGATACTCGGAGCCTGGAGTTGATACTGGAACCTCGGAGCCTGGATTGATTCTGGAACCTCGGGGCCCGGACTTGATACTGGAACCTCGGGGCCAGGACTTGATACTGGAACCTCGGAGCCTGAACTTGCTACTGGAACCTCGGGGCCAGGACTTGATTCTGGAACCTCGGGGCCAGGACTTGATACTGGAACCTCGGAGCCTGGACTTGATTCTGGAACCTCGGGGCCAGGACTTGATACTGGAACCTCGGAGACAGGAGTTGATACCGGAACCTCGGAGACAGGACTTGATACTGGAACCTCGGAGCATGGAGTTGATACTGGAACCTCGGGGCCAGGACTTGATACTGGAACCTCGGAGCCTGGAGTTGATACCGGAACCTCGGAGACAGGACTTGATACAGGAACCTCGGAGCCTGGAGTTGATACTGGAACCTCGGAGACAGGACTTGATACTGGAACCTCGGAGACAGGACTTGATACCGGAACCTCGGAGACTGGACTTGATACCGGAACCTCGGGGCCAGGACTTGATACTGGAACCTCGGAGCCTGGAGTTGATACTGGAACCTCGGAGACAGGACTTGATACAGGAACCTCGGAGCCTGGACTTGATACTGGAACCTCGGATACAGGACTTGATACTGGAACCTCGGAGACAGGAGTTGATACTGGAACCTCGGAGACAGGACTTGATACTGGAACTTCGGAGCCTGGACTTGATACTGGAACCTCGGAACGTGGAGTTCATACTGTAACCTCGGAGACAGGACTTGATACTGGAACCTCGGAGACTGGACTTGATACCGGAACCTCGGAGCCTGGACTTGATACTGTAACCTCGGAGCAAGGACTTGATACTGGAACCTCGGAGCCTGGAGTTGATACCGGAACCTCAGAGACAGGACTTGATACTGGAACCTCGGAGCCTGGAGTTGATTCTGGAACCTCGGAGATAGGACTTGATATTGGAACCTCGGAGACAGGACTTCATACTGGAACCTCGGAGCCTGGAGTTGATACTGGAACCTCAGTGACTGGACTTGGTACTGGAACCTCGGAGCCTGGAGTTGATACTGGAGACTCCGAGCCTGGAGTTGATACTGGAACCTCGGGGCCAGTACTTGATACTTGAACCTCGGGGCCAGGACTTGATACTGGAAACTCTGGGCCAGGACTTGATACTGGAACCTCGGAGACAGGACTTGATACCGGAACCTCGGGGCCAGGACTTGATACTGGAACCTCGGAGCCTGGACTTGATACCGGAACCTCGGGGCCAGGACATGATACCGGAACCTCGTAGACAGGACTTGATACTGGAACCTTGGAGACAGGACTTGATACTGGAACCTCGGAGCCTGGAGTTGATACTGGAACCTCGGGGCCAGGACTTGATACTGGAACCTCGGAGACTGGAGTTGATACTGGAACCTCGGAGACAGGACTTGATACAGGAACCTCGGAGCCTGGACTTGATACTGGAACCTCGGATACAGGACTTGATACTGGAACCTCGGAGACAGGACTTGATACTGGAACTTCGGAGCCTGGACTTGATACTGGAACCTCGGAGCGTGGAGTTCATACTGTAACCTCGGAGACAGGACTTGATACTGGAACCTCGGAGACTGGACTTGAGACCGGAACCTCGGAGCCTGGACTTGATACTGGAACCTCGGAGCAAGGACTTGATACTGGAACCTCGGGGCCTGGAGTTGATACTGGAGCCTCCGAGCCTGGAGTTGATACTGGAACCTCGGGGTCAGGACTTGATACTGGAACCTCGGGGCCAGGACTTGATACTGGAACCTCAGGGCCAGGACTTGATACTGGAACCTCGGAGACAGGACTTGATACTGGAACCTCGGAGACAGGACTTGATACTGGAACCTCGGGGCCAGGACTTGATACTGGAAACTCGGAGCCTGTAGCTGATACAGGAACCTCGGAGACAGGACTTGATACTGGAACCTCGGAGACAGGACTTGATACTGGAACTTCGGAGCCTGGACTTGATACTGGAACCTCGGAGCCTGGAGTTGATACCGGAACCTCGGGGCCAGGACTTGATACTGGAACCTCGGAGCCTGGAGTTGATACTGGAACCTCGGAGACAGGACCTGATACTTGAACCTCGGGGCCAGGAAATGATACCGGAACCTCGGAGACAGGACTTGATACCGGAACCTCGGGGCCAGGACTTGATACTGGAACCTCGGAGCCTGGACTTCATACCGGAACCTCGGGGCCAGGACATGATACCGGAACCTCGGAGACAGGACTTGATACTGGAACCTCGGAGACAGGACTTGATACTGGAACCTCGGAGCCTGGACTTGATACCGGAACCTCGGGGCCAGGACTTGATACTTGAACCTCGGGGCCAAGACTTGATACTGGAACCTCGGGGCCAGGACTTGATACTGGATCCTCGGAGCCTGGAGTTGATACTGGAACCTCGGAGCCTGGATTGATTCTGGAACCTCGGGGCCAGGACTTGATACTGGAACCTCGGGGCCAGGACTTGATACTGGAACCTCGGGGCCAGGACTTGATACTGGAACCTCGGAGCCTGAACTTGCTACTGGAACCTCGGGGCCAGGACTTGATTCTGGAACCTCGGGGCCAGGACTTGATACTGGAACCTCGGAGCCTGGACTTGATTCTGGAACCTCGGGGCCAGGACTTGATACTGGAACCTCGGAGCATGGAGTTGATACTGGAACCTCGGGGCCAGGACTTGATACTGGAACCTCGGAGACTGGAGTTGATACCGGAACCTCGGAGACAGGACTTGATACTGGAACCTCGGAGCCTGGAGTTGATACTGGAACCTCGGAGACAGGACTTGATACTGGAACCTCGGAGACAGGACTTCATACCGGAACATCGGAGACTGGACTTGATACCGGAACCTCGGGGCCAGGACTTGATACTGGAACCTCGGAGCCTGGAGTTGATACTGGAACCTCGGAGACTGGAGTTGATACTGGAACCTCGGAGACAGGACTTGATACAGGAACCTCGGAGCCTGGACTTGATACTGGAACCTCGGATACAGGACTTGATACTGGAACCTCGGAGACAGGACTTGATACTGGAACCTCGGAGACAGGACTTGATACTGGAACTTCGGAGCCTGGACTTGATACTGGAACCTCGGAGCGTGGAGTTCATACTGTAACCTCGGAGACAGGACTTGATACTGGAACCTCGGAGACTGGACTTGATACCGGAACCTCGGAGCCTGGACTTGATACCGGAACCTCGGGGCAAGGACTTGATACTGGAACCTGGGAGCCTGGAGTTGATACTGGAGCCTCCGAGCCTGGAGTTGATACTGGAACCTCGGGGTCAGGACTTGATACTGGAACCTCGGGGCCAGGACTTGATACTGGAACCTCAGGGCCAGGACTTGATACTGGAACCTCGGAGACAGGACTTGATACTGGAACCTCGGAGACAGGACTTGATACTGGAACCTCGGGGCCAGGACTTGATACTGGAAACTCGGAGCCTGTAGCTGATACAGGAACCTCGGAGACAGGACTTGATACTGGAACCTCGGAGACAGGACTTGATACTGGAACTTCGGAGCCTGGACTTGATACTGGAACCTCGGAGCCTGGAGTTGATACCGGAACCTCGGGGCCAGGACTTGATACTGGAACCTCGGAGCCTGGAGTTGATACTGGAACCTCGGAGACAGGACCTGATACTTGAACCTCGGGGCAAGGACTTGATACTGTTACCTCGGGGCCAGGACTTGATACTGGAACCTCGGAGCCTGGAGTTGATACTGGAGCCTCCGAGCCTGGAGTTGATACTGGAACCTCGAGGCCAGTACTTGATACTGGAACCTCGGGGCCAGGACTTGATACTGGAAACTCTGGGCCAGGACTTGATACTGGAACCTCGGAGAAAGGACTTGATACTGGAACCTCGGAGACAGGACTTGATACCGGAACCTCGGGGCCAGGACTTGATACTGGAACCTCGGAGCCTGGACTTCATACCGGAACCTCGGGGCCAGGACATGATACCGGATCCTCGGAGACAGGACTTGATACTGGAACCTCGGGGCCAGGACTTCATACCGGAACCTCGGGGACAGGACATGATACCGGAACCTCGGAGACAGGACTTGATACTGGAACCTCGGAGACAGGACTTGATACTGGAACCTCGGAGCCGGGACTTGATACCGGAACCTCGGGGCCAGGACTTGATACTTGAACCTCGGGGCCAAGACTTGATACTGGAACCTCGGGGCCAGGACTTGATACTGGATCCTCGGAGCCTGGAGTTGATACTGGAACCTCGGAGCCTGGATTGATTCTGGAACCTCGGGGCCAGGACTTGATACTGGAACCTCGGGGCCAGGACTTGATACTGGAACCTCGGAGCCTGAACTTGCTACTGGAACCTCGGGGCCAGGACTTGATTCTGGAACCTCGGTGCCAGGACTTGATACTGGAACCTCGGAGCCTGGACTTGATTCTGGAACCTCGGGGCCAGGACTTGATACTGGAACCTCGGAGCATGGAGTTGATACTGGAACCTCGGGGCCAGGACTTGATACTGGAACCTCGGAGCCTGGAGTTGATACCGGAACCTCGGAGACAGGACTTGATACTGGAACCTCGGAGCCTGGAGTTGATACTGGAACCTCGGAGACAGGACTTGATACCGGAACCTCGGGGCCAGGACTTGATACTGGAACCTCGGAGCCTGGACTTCATACCGGAACCTCGGGGCCAGGACATGATACCGGAACCTCGGAGACAGGACTTGATACTGGAACCTCGGAGACAGGACTTGATACTGGAACCTCGGAGCCTGGACCTGATACCGGAACCTCGGGGCCAGGACTTGATACTGGAACCTCGGAGCATGGAGTTGATACTGGAACCTCGGGGCCAGGACTTGATACTGGAACCTCGGAGCCTGGAGTTGATACCGGAACCTCGGAGACAGGACTTGATACTGGAACCTCGGAGCCTGGAGTTGATACTGGAACCTCGGAGCATGGAGTTGATACTGGAACCTCGGGGCCAGGACTTGATACTGGAACCTCGGAGCATGGAGTTGATAATCATATAACAATCACAGCACGGAAACAGGCCATTCCGGCCCTCCTAGTCCGTGCCGAACTCTTAATCTCACCTAGTCCCACCTACCCGCACTCAGCCCATAACCCTCTACTCCTTTCCTATCCATATACCTATCCAATTTTACCTTAAATGACACAACTGATCTGGCCTCTACTACTTCTACAGGAAGCTCATTAAACACAGCTATCACTCTCTGAGTAAAGAAATACCCCCTCGTGTTTCCCTTAAACTTTTGCCCCCTAACTCTCAAATCATGTCCTCTCGTTTGAATCTCCCCTACTCTCAATGGAAACAGCCTATTCACGTCAACTCTATCTATCCCTCTCAACATTAAACCTCGGGGCCAGGACTTGATACTGGAACCTCGGAGACTGGAGTTGATACCGGAACCTCGGAGACAGGACTTGATACTGGAACCTCGGAGCCTGGAGTTGATACTGGAACCTCGGAGACAGGACTTGATACTGGAACCTCGGAGACAGGACTTCATACCGGAACATCGGAGACTGGACTTGATACCGGAACCTCGGGGCCAGGACTTGATACTGGAACCTCGGAGCCTGGAGTTGATACTGGAACCTCGGAGACTGGAGTTGATACTGGAACCTCGGAGACAGGACTTGATACAGGAACCTCGGAGCCTGGACTTGATACTGGAACCTCGGATACAGGACTTGATACTGGAACCTCGGAGACAGGACTTGATACTGGAACTTCGGAGCCTGGACTTGATACTGGAACCTCGGAGCGTGGAGTTCATACTGTAACCTCGGAGACAGGACTTGATAGTGGAACCTCGGAGACTGGACTTGATACCGGAACCTCGGAGCCTGGACTTGATACCGGAACCTCGGGGCAAGGACTTGATACTGGAACCTCGGAGCCTGGAGTTGATACTGGAGCCTCCGAGCCTGGAGTTGATACTGGAACCTCGGGGTCAGGACTTGATACTGGAACCTCGGGGCCAGGACTTGATACTGGAACCTCAGGGCCAGGACTTGATACTGGAACCTCGGAGACAGGACTTGATACTGGAACCTCGGAGACAGGACTTGATACTGGAACCTCGGGGCCAGGACTTGATACTGGAAACTCGGAGCCTGTAGCTGATACAGGAACCTCGGAGACAGGACTTGATACTGGAACCTCGGAGACAGGACTTGATACTGGAACTTCGGAGCCTGGACTTGATACTGGAACCTCGGAGCCTGGAGTTGATACCGGAACCTCGGGGCCAGGACTTGATACTGGAACCTCGGAGCCTGGAGTTGATACTGGAACCTCGGAGACAGGACCTGATACTTGAACCTCGGGGCAAGGACTTGATACTGTTACCTCGGGGCCAGGACTTGATACTGGAACCTCGGAGCCTGGAGTTGATACTGGAGCCTCCGAGCCTGGAGTTGATACTGGAACCTCGGGGCCAGTACTTGATACTGGAACCTCGGGGCCAGGACTTGATACTGGAACCTCGGAGAAAGGACTTGATACTGTAACCTCGGAGACAGGACTTGATACCGGAACCTCGGGGCCAGGACTTGATACTGGAACCTCGGAGCCTGGACTTCATACCGGAACCTCGGGGCCAGGACATGATACCGGAACCTCGGAGACAGGACTTGATACTGGAACCTCGGGGCCAGGACTTGATACTGGAACCTCGGAGCCTGGACTTCATACCGGAACCTCGGGGACAGGACATGATACCGGAACCTCGGAGACAGGACTTGATACTGGAACCTCGGAGACAAGACTTGATACTGGAACCTCGGAGCCTGGACTTGATACCGGAACCTCGGGGCCAGGACTTGATACTTGAACCTCGGGGCCAAGACTTGATACTGGAACCTCGGGGCCAGGACTTGATACTGGATCCTCGGAGCCTGGAGTTGATACTGGAACCTCGGAGCCTGGATTGATTCTGGAACCTCGGGGCCAGGACTTGATACTGGAACCTCGGGGCCAGGACTTGATACTGGAACCTCGGAGCCTGAACTTGCTACTGGAACCTCGGGGCCAGGACTTGATTCTGGAACCTCGGTGCCAGGACTTGATACTGGAACCTCGGAGCCTGGACTTGATACTGGAACCTCGGGGCCAGGACTTGATACTGGAACCTCGGAGCATGGAGTTGATACTGGAACCTCGGGGCCAGGACTTGATACTGGAACCTCGGAGCCTGGAGTTGATACCGGAACCTCGGAGACAGGACTTGATACTGGAACCTCGGAGCCTGGAGTTGATACTGGAAACTCGGAGACAGGACTTGATACCGGAACCTCGGGGCCAGGACTTGATACTGGAACCTCGGAGCCTGGACTTCATACCGGAACCTCGGAGCCAGGACATGATACCGGAACCTCGGAGACAGGACTTGATACTGGAACCTCGGAGACAGGACTTGATACTGGAACCTCGGAGCCTGGACTTGATACCGGAACCTCGGGGCCAGGACTTGATACTTGAACCTCGGGGCCAAGACTTGATACTGGAACCTCGGGGCCAGGACTTGATACTGGATACTCGGAGCCTGGAGTTGATACTGGAACCTCGGAGCCTGGATTGATTCTGGAACCTCGGGGCCCGGACTTGATACTGGAACCTCGGGGCCAGGACTTGATACTGGAACCTCGGAGCCTGAACTTGCTACTGGAACCTCGGGGCCAGGACTTGATTCTGGAACCTCGGGGCCAGGACTTGATACTGGAACCTCGGAGCCTGGACTTGATTCTGGAACCTCGGGGCCAGGACTTGATACTGGAACCTCGGAGACAGGAGTTGATACCGGAACCTCGGAGACAGGACTTGATACTGGAACCTCGGAGCATGGAGTTGATACTGGAACCTCGGGGCCAGGACTTGATACTGGAACCTCGGAGCCTGGAGTTGATACCGGAACCTCGGAGACAGGACTTGATACAGGAACCTCGGAGCCTGGAGTTGATACTGGAACCTCGGAGACAGGACTTGATACTGGAACCTCGGAGACAGGACTTGATACCGGAACCTCGGAGACTGGACTTGATACCGGAACCTCGGGGCCAGGACTTGATACTGGAACCTCGGAGCCTGGAGTTGATACTGGAACCTCGGAGACAGGACTTGATACAGGAACCTCGGAGCCTGGACTTGATACTGGAACCTCGGATACAGGACTTGATACTGGAACCTCGGAGACAGGAGTTGATACTGGAACCTCGGAGACAGGACTTGATACTGGAACTTCGGAGCCTGGACTTGATACTGGAACCTCGGAACGTGGAGTTCATACTGTAACCTCGGAGACAGGACTTGATACTGGAACCTCGGAGACTGGACTTGATACCGGAACCTCGGAGCCTGGACTTGATACTGTAACCTCGGAGCAAGGACTTGATACTGGAACCTCGGAGCCTGGAGTTGATACCGGAACCTCAGAGACAGGACTTGATACTGGAACCTCGGAGCCTGGAGTTGATTCTGGAACCTCGGAGATAGGACTTGATATTGGAACCTCGGAGACAGGACTTGATACTGGAACCTCGGAGCCTGGAGTTGATACTGGAACCTCAGTGACTGGACTTGGTACTGGAACCTCGGAGCCTGGAGTTGATACTGGAGACTCCGAGCCTGGAGTTGATACTGGAACCTCGGGGCCAGTACTTGATACTTGAACCTCGGGGCCAGGACTTGATACTGGAAACTCTGGGCCAGGACTTGATACTGGAACCTCGGAGACAGGACTTGATACCGGAACCTCGGGGCCAGGACTTGATACTGGAACCTCGGAGCCTGGACTTGATACCGGAACCTTGGGGCCAGGACATGATACCGGAACCTCGTAGACAGGACTTGATACTGGAACCTTGGAGTCAGGACTTGATACTGGAACCTCGGAGCCTGGAGTTGATACTGGAACCTCGGGGCCAGGACTTGATACTGGAACCTCGGAGACTGGAGTTGATACTGGAACCTCGGAGACAGGACTTGATACAGGAACCTCGGAGCCTGGACTTGATACTGGAACCTCGGATACAGGACTTGATACTGGAACCTCGGAGACAGGACTTGATACTGGAACTTCGGAGCCTGGACTTGATACTGGAACCTCGGAGCGTGGAGTTCATACTGTAACCTCGGAGACAGGACTTGATACTGGAACCTCGGAGACTGGACTTGAGACCGGAACCTCGGAGCCTGGACTTGATACTGGAACCTCGGAGCAAGGACTTGATACTGGAACCTCGGGGCCTGGAGTTGATACTGGAGCCTCCGAGCCTGGAGTTGATACTGGAACCTCGGGGTCAGGACTTGATACTGGAACCTCGGGGCCAGGACTTGATACTGGAACCTCAGGGCCAGGACTTGATACTGGAACCTCGGAGACAGGACTTGATACTGGAACCTCGGAGACAGGACTTGATACTGGAACCTCGGGGCCAGGACTTGATACTGGAAACTCGGAGCCTGTAGCTGATACAGGAACCTCGGAGACAGGACTTGATACTGGAACCTCGGAGACAGGACTTGATACTGGAACTTCGGAGCCTGGACTTGATACTGGAACCTCGGAGCCTGGAGTTGATACCGGAACCTCGGGGCCAGGACTTGATACTGGAACCTCGGAGCCTGGAGTTGATACTGGAACCTCGGAGACAGGACCTGATACTTGAACCTCGGGGCCAGGAAATGATACCGGAACCTCGGAGACAGGACTTGATACCGGAACCTCGGGGCCAGGACTTGATACTGGAACCTCGGAGCCTGGACTTCATACCGGAACCTCGGGGCCAGGACATGATACCGGAACCTCGGAGACAGGACTTGATACTGGAACCTCGGAGACAGGACTTGATACTGGAACCTCGGAGCCTGGACTTGATACCGGAACCTCGGGGCCAGGACTTGATACTTGAACCTCGGGGCCAAGACTTGATACTGGAACCTCGGGGCCAGGACTTGATACTGGATCCTCGGAGCCTGGAGTTGATACTGGAACCTCGGAGCCTGGATTGATTCTGGAACCTCGGGGCCAGGACTTGATACTGGAACCTCGGGGCCAGGACTTGATACTGGAACCTCGGAGCCTGAACTTGCTACTGGAACCTCGGGGCCAGGACTTGATTCTGGAACCTCGGGGCCAGGACTTGATACTGGAACCTCGGAGCCTGGACTTGATTCTGGAACCTCGGGGCCAGGACTTGATACTGGAACCTCGGAGCATGGAGTTGATACTGGAACCTCGGGGCCAGGACTTGATACTGGAACCTCGGAGACTGGAGTTGATACCGGAACCTCGGAGACAGGACTTGATACTGGAACCTCGGAGCCTGGAGTTGATACTGGAACCTCGGAGACAGGACTTGATACTGGAACCTCGGAGACAGGACTTCATACCGGAACATCGGAGACTGGACTTGATACCGGAACCTCGGGGCCAGGACTTGATACTGGAACCTCGGAGCCTGGAGTTGATACTGGAACCTCGGAGACTGGAGTTGATACTGGAACCTCGGAGACAGGACTTGATACAGGAACCTCGGAGCCTGGACTTGATACTGGAACCTCGGATACAGGACTTGATACTGGAACCTCGGAGACAGGACTTGATACTGGAACCTCGGAGACAGGACTTGATACTGGAACTTCGGAGCCTGGACTTGATACTGGAACCTCGGAGCGTGGAGTTCATACTGTAACCTCGGAGACAGGACTTGATACTGGAACCTCGGAGACTGGACTTGATACCGGAACCTCGGAGCCTGGACTTGATACCGGAACCTCGGGGCAAGGACTTGATACTGGAACCTCGGAGCCTGGAGTTGATACTGGAGCCTCCGAGCCTGGAGTTGATACTGGAACCTCGGGGTCAGGACTTGATACTGGAACCTCGGGGCCAGGACTTGATACTGGAACCTCAGGGCCAGGACTTGATACTGGAACCTCGGAGACAGGACTTGATACTGGAACCTCGGAGACAGGACTTGATACTGGAACCTCGGGGCCAGGACTTGATACTGGAAACTCGGAGCCTGTAGCTGATACAGGAACCTCGGAGACAGGACTTGATACTGGAACCTCGGAGACAGGACTTGATACTGGAACTTCGGAGCCTGGACTTGATACTGGAACCTCGGAGCCTGGAGTTGATACCGGAACCTCGGGGCCAGGACTTGATACTGGAACCTCGGAGCCTGGAGTTGATACTGGAACCTCGGAGACAGGACCTGATACTTGAACCTCGGGGCAAGGACTTGATACTGTTACCTCGGGGCCAGGACTTGATACTGGAACCTCGGAGCCTGGAGTTGATACTGGAGCCTCCGAGCCTGGAGTTGATACTGGAACCTCGAGGCCAGTACTTGATACTGGAACCTCGGGGCCAGGACTTGATACTGGAAACTCTGGGCCAGGACTTGATACTGGAACCTCGGAGAAAGGACTTGATACTGGAACCTCGGAGACAGGACTTGATACCGGAACCTCGGGGCCAGGACTTGATACTGGAACCTCGGAGCCTGGACTTCATACCGGAACCTCGGGGCCAGGACATGATACCGGATCCTCGGAGACAGGACTTGATACTGGAACCTCGGGGCCAGGACTTCATACCGGAACCTCGGGGACAGGACATGATACCGGAACCTCGGAGACAGGACTTGATACTGGAACCTCGGAGACAGGACTTGATACTGGAACCTCGGAGCCTGGACTTGATACCGGAACCTCGGGGCCAGGACTTGATACTTGAACCTCGGGGCCAAGACTTGATACTGGAACCTCGGGGCCAGGACTTGATACTGGATCCTCGGAGCCTGGAGTTGATACTGGAACCTCGGAGCCTGGATTGATTCTGGAACCTCGGGGCCAGGACTTGATACTGGAACCTCGGGGCCAGGACTTGATACTGGAACCTCGGAGCCTGAACTTGCTACTGGAACCTCGGGGCCAGGACTTGATTCTGGAACCTCGGTGCCAGGACTTGATACTGGAACCTCGGAGCCTGGACTTGATTCTGGAACCTCGGGGCCAGGACTTGATACTGGAACCTCGGAGCATGGAGTTGATACTGGAACCTCGGGGCCAGGACTTGATACTGGAACCTCGGAGCCTGGAGTTGATACCGGAACCTCGGAGACAGGACTTGATACTGGAACCTCGGAGCCTGGAGTTGATACTGGAACCTCGGAGACAGGACTTGATACCGGAACCTCGGGGCCAGGACTTGATACTGGAACCTCGGAGCCTGGACTTCATACCGGAACCTCGGGGCCAGGACATGATACCGGAACCTCGGAGACAGGACTTGATACTGGAACCTCGGAGACAGGACTTGATACTGGAACCTCGGAGCCTGGACCTGATACCGGAACCTCGGGGCCAGGACTTGATACTGGAACCTCGGAGCATGGAGTTGATACTGGAACCTCGGGGCCAGGACTTGATACTGGAACCTCGGAGCCTGGAGTTGATACCGGAACCTCGGAGACAGGACTTGATACTGGAACCTCGGAGCCTGGAGTTGATACTGGAACCTCGGAGACAGGACTTGATACTGGAACCTCGGAGACAGGACTTGATACCGGAACCTCGGAGACTGGACTTGATACCGGAACCTCGGGGCCAGGACTTGATACTGGAACCTCGGAGCCTGGAGTTGATACTGGAACCTCGGAGACAGGACTTGATACAGGAACCTCGGAGCCTGGACTTGATACTGGAACCTCGGATACAGGACTTGATAATGGAACCTCGGAGACAGGACTTGATACTGGAACCTCGGAGACAGGACTTGATACTGGAACTTCGGAGCCTGGACTTGATACTGGAACCTCGGAGCGTGGAGTTCATACTGTAACCTCGGAGACAGGACTTGATACTGGAACCTCGGAGACTGGACTTGATACCGGAACCTCGGAGCCTGGACTTGATACCGGAACCTCGGGGCAAGGACTTGATACTGGAACCTCGGAGCCTGGAGTTGATACTGGAGCCTCCGAGCCTGGAGTTGATACTGGAACCTCGGGGTCAGGACTTGATACTGGAACCTCGGAGCCAGGACTTGATACTGGAACCTCAGGGCCAGGACTTGATACTGTAACCTCGGAGACAGGACTTGATACGGGAACCTCGGAGACAGGACTTGATACTGGAAACTCGGGGCCAGGACTTGATACTGGAAACTCGGAGCCTGTAGCTGATACAGGAACCTCGGAGACAGGACTTGATACTGGAACCTCGGAGACAGGACTTGATACTGGAACTTCGGAGCCTGGACTTGATACTGGAACCTCGGAGCCTGGAGTTGATACCGGAACCTCGGGGCCAGGACTTGATACTGGAACCTCGGAGCCTGGAGTTGATACTGGAACCTCGGAGACAGGACCTGATACTTGAACCTCGGGGCAAGGACTTGATACTGTTACCTCGGGGCCAGGACTTGATACTGGAACCTCAGAGCCTGGAGTTGATACTGGATCCTCCGAGCCTGGAGTTGATACTGGAACCTCGGGGCCAGTACTTGATACTGGAACCTCGGGGCCAGGACTTGATACTGGAAACTCTGGGCCAGGACTTGATACTGGAACCACGGAGAAAGGACTTGATACTGGAACCTCGGAGCCTGGACTTCATACCGGAACCTCGGGGCCAGGACATGATACCGGAACCTCGGAGACAGGACTTGATACTGGAACCTCGGAGACAGGACTTGATACTGGAACCTCGGAGCCTGGACTTGATACCGGAACCTCGGGGCCAGGACTTGATACTTGAACCTCGGGGCCAAGACTTGATACTGGAACCTCGGGGCCAGGACTTGATACTGGATCCTCGGAGCCTGGAGTTGATACTGGAACCTCGGAGACAGGACTTGATACCGGAACCTCGGGGCCAGGACTTGATACTGGAACCTCGGAGCCTGGACTTCATACCGGAACCTCGGGGCCAGGACATGATACCGGAACCTCGGAGACAGGACTTGATACTGGAACCTCGGAGACAGGACTTGATACTGGAACCTCGGAGCCTGGACTTGATACCGGAACCTCGGGGCCAGGACTTGATACTTGAACGTCGGGGCCAAGATTTGAAACTGGAACCTCGGGGCCAGGACTTGACATTGGATCCTCGGTGCCTGGAGTTGATACTGGAACCTCGGAGCCTGGATTGATTCTGGAACCTCGGGGCCAGGACTTGATACTGGAACCTCGGGGCCAGGACTTGATACTAGAACCTCGGAGCCTGAACTTGCTACTGGAACCTCGGGGCCAGGACTTGATTCTGGAACCTCGGGGCCAGGACTTGATACTGGAACCTCGGAGCCTGGACTTGATTCTGGAACCTCGGGGCCAGGACTTGATACAGGAACCTCGGAGACAGGACTTGATACTGGAACCTCGGGGCCAGGACTTGATACTGGAACCTCGGAGCCTGGAGTTGATACTGGAACCTCGGAGACAGGACTTGATACTGGAACCTCGGAGACAGGACTTGATACCGGAACCTCGGAGACTGGACTTGATACCAAAACCTCGGGGCCAGGACTTGATACTGGAACCTCGGAGCCTGGAGTTGATACTGGAACCTCGGAGACTGGAGTTGATACTGGAACCTCGGATACAGGACTTGATACTGGAACCTCGGAGACAGGACTTGATACTGGAACCTCGGAGACAGGACTTGATACAGGAACCTCGGAGCCTGGACTTGATACTGGAACCTCGGATACAGGACTTGATACTGGAACCTCGGAGACAGGACTTGATACTGGAACCTCGGAGACAGGACTTGATACTGGAACCTCGGAGACAGGACTTGATACTGGAACCTCGGAGCCTGTACTTGATACCGGAACCTCGGGGCCAGGACTTGATACTTGAACATCGGGGCCAAGACTTGAAACTGGAACCTCGGGGCCAGGACTTGACACTGGATCCTCGGAGCCTGGAGTTGATACTGGAACCTCGGAGCCTGGATTGATTCTGGAACCTCGGGGCCAGGACTTGATACTGGAACCTCGGTGCCAGGACTTGATACTGGAACCTCGGAGCCTGGACTTGATTCTGGAACCTCGGGGCCAGGACTTGATACTGGAACCTCGGAGCATGGAGTTGATACTGGAACCTCGGGGCCAGGACTTGATACTGGAACCTCGGAGCCTGGAGTTGATACCGGAACCTCGGAGACAGGACTTGATACTGGAACCTCGGAGACAGGACTTGATACAGGAACCTCGGAGCCTGGACTTGATACTGGAACCTCGGATACAGGACTTGATACTTGAACCTCGGGGCCAAGACTTGATACTGGAACCTCGGGGCCAGGACTTGATACTGGATACTCGGAGCCTGGAGTTGATACTGGAACCTCGGAGACAGGAGTTGATACCGGAACCTCGGAGACAGGACTTGATACTGGAACCTCGGAGACAGGACTTGATACTGGAACCTCGGAGCCTGGACTTGATACCGGAACCTCGGGGCCAGGACTTGATACTTGAACCTCGGGGCCAAGACTTGATACTGGAACCTCGGGGCCAGGACTTGATACTGGATCCTCGGAGCCTGGAGTTGATACTGGAACCTCGGAGACAGGACTTGATACCGGAACCTCGGGGCCAGGACTTGATACTGGAACCTCGGAGCCTGGACTTCATACCGGAACCTCGGGGCCAGGACATGATACCGGAACCTCGGAGACAGGACTTGATACTGGAACCTCGGAGACAGGACTTGATACTGGAACCTCGGAGCCTGGACTTGATACCGGAACCTCGGGGCCAGGACTTGATACTTGAACCTCGGGGCCAAGATTTGAAACTGGAACCTCGGGGCCAGGACTTGACACTGGATCCTCGGAGCCTGGAGTTGATACTGGAACCTCGGAGCCTGGATTGATTCTGGAACCTCGGGGCCAGGACTTGATACTGGAACCTCGGGGCCAGGACTTGATACTAGAACCTCGGAGCCTGAACTTGCTACTGGAACCTCGGGGCCAGGACTTGATTCTGGAACCTCGGGGCCAGGACTTGATACTGGAACCTCGGAGCCTGGACTTGATTCTGGAACCTCGGGGCCAGGACTTGATACAGGAACCTCGGAGACAGGACTTGATACTGGAACCTCGGGGCCAGGACTTGATACTGGAACCTCGGAGCCTGGAGTTGATACTGGAACCTCGGAGACAGGACTTGATACTGGAACCTCGGAGACAGGACTTGATACCGGAACCTCGGAGACTGGACTTGATACCAAAACCTCGGGGCCAGGACTTGATACTGGAACCTCGGAGCCTGGAGTTGATACTGGAACCTCGGAGACTGGAGTTGATACTGGAACCTCGGATACAGGACTTGATACTGGAACATCGGAGACAGGACTTGATACTGGAACCTCGGAGACAGGACTTGATACAGGAACCTCGGAGCCTGGACTTGATACTGGAACCTCGGATACAGGACTTGATACTGGAACCTCGGAGACAGGACTTGATACTGGAACCTCGGAGACAGGACTTGATACTGGAACCTCGGAGACAGGACTTGATACTGGAACCTCGGAGCCTGTACTTGATACCGGAACCTCGGGGCCAGGACTTGATACTTGAACATCGGGGCCAAGACTTGAAACTGGAACCTCGGGGCCAGGACTTGACACTGGATCCTCGGAGCCTGGAGTTGATACTGGAACCTCGGAGCCTGGATTGATTCTGGAACCTCGGGGCCAGGACTTGATACTGGAACCTCGGTGCCAGGACTTGATACTGGAACCTCGGAGCCTGGACTTGATTCTGGAACCTCGGGGCCAGGACTTGATACTGGAACCTCGGAGCATGGAGTTGATACTGGAACCTCGGGGCCAGGACTTGATACTGGAACCTCGGAGCCTGGAGTTGATACCGGAACCTCGGAGACAGGACTTGATACTGGAACCTCGGAGCCTGGAGTTGATACTGGAACCTCGGAGACAGGACTTGATACCGGAACCTCGGGGCCAGGACTTGATACTGGAACCTCGGAGCCTGGACTTCATACCGGAACCTCGGGGCCAGGACATGATACCGGAACCTCGGAGACAGGACTTGATACAGGAACCTCGGAGACAGGACTTGATACTGGAACCTCGGAGCCTGGACCTGATACCGGAACCTCGAAGCCAGGACTTGATACTTGAACCTCGGGGCCAAGACTTGATACTGGAACCTCGGGGCCAGGACTTGATACTGGATACTCGGAGCCTGGAGTTGATACTGGAACCTCGGAGCCTGGATTGATTCTGGAACCTCGGGGCCAGGACTTGATACTGGAACCTCGGGGCCAGGACTTGATACTGGAACCTCGGAGCCTGAACTTGATACTGGAACCTCGGAGCCTGGACTTCATACCGGAACCTCGGGGCCAGGACATGATACCGGAACCTCGGAGACAGGACTTGATACTGGAACCTCGGAGACAGGACTTGATACTGGAACCTCGGAGCCTGGACTTGATACCGGAACCTCGGGGCCAGGACTTGATACTTGAACCTCGGGGCCAAGACTTGATACTGGAACCTCGGGGCCAGGACTTGATACTGGATCCTCGGAGCCTGGAGTTGATACTGGAACCTCGGAGACAGGACTTGATACCGGAACCTCGGGGCCAGGACTTGATACTGGAACCTCGGAGCCTGGACTTCATACCGGAACCTCGGGGCCAGGACATGATACCGGAACCTCGGAGACATGACTTGATACTGGAACCTCGGAGACAGGACTTGATACTGGAACCTCGGAGCCTGGACTTGATACCGGAACCTCGGGGCCAGGACTTGATACTTGATCCTCGGGGCCAAGACTTGAAACTGGAACCTCGGGGCCAGGACTTGACACTGGATCCTCGGAGCCTGGAGTTGATACTGGAACCTCGGAGCCTGGATTGATTCTGGAACCTCGGGGCCAGGACTTGATACTGGAACCTCGGGGCCAGGACTTGATACTAGAACCTCGGAGCCTGAACTTGCTACTGGAACCTCGGGGCCAGGACTTGATTCTGGAACCTCGGGGCCAGGACTTGATACTGGAACCTCGGAGCCTGGACTTGATTCTGGAATCTCGGGGCCAGGACTTGATACTGGAACCTCGGAGCATGGAGTTCATACTGGAACCTCGGGGCCAGGACTTGATACTGGAACCTCGGAGCCTGGAGTTGATACTGGAACCTCGGAGACAGGACTTGATACTGGAACCTCGGAGACAGGACTTGATACCGGAACCTCGGAGACTGGACTTGATACCAAAACCTCGGGGCCAGGACTTGATACTGGAACCTCGGAGCCTGGAGTTGATACTGGAACCTCGGAGACTGGAGTTGATACTGGAACCTCGGAGACAGGACTTGATACAGGAACCTCGGAGCCTGGACTTGATACTGGAACCTCGGATACAGGACTTGATACTGGAACCTCGGAGACAGGACTTGATACTGGAAGCTCGGAGACAGGACTTGATACTGGAACCTCGGAGACAGGACTTGATACTGGAACCTCGGAGCCTGGACTTGATACCGGAACCTCGGGGCCAGGACTTGATACTTGAACATCGGGGCCAAGACTTGAAACTGGAACCTCGGGGCCAGGACTTGACACTGGATCCTCGGAGCCTGGAGTTGATACTGGAACCTCGGAGCCTGGATTGATTCTGGAACCTCGGGGCCAGGACTTGATACTGGAACCTCGGTGCCAGGACTTGATACTGGAACCTCGGAGCCTGGACTTGATTCTGGAACCTCGGGGCCAGGACTTGATACTGGAACCTCGGAGCATGGAGTTGATACTGGAACCTCGGGGCCAGGACTTGATACTGGAACCTCGGAGCCTGGAGTTGATACCGGAACCTCGGAGACAGGACTTGATACTGGAACCTTCGGAGCCTGGAGTTGATACTGGAACCTCGGAGACAGGACTTGATACCGGAACCTCGGGGCCAGGACTTGATACTGGAACCTCGGAGCCTGGACTTCATACCGGAACCTCGGGGCCAGGACATGATACCGGAACCTCGGAGACAGTACTTGATACTGGAACCTCGGAGACAGGACTTGATACTGGAACCTCGGAGCCTGGACCTGATACCGGAACCTCGGGGCCAGGACTTGATACTTGAACCTCGGGGCCAAGACTTGATACTGGAACCTCGGGGCCAGGACTTGATACTGGATACTCGGAGCCTGGATTTGATACTGGAACCTCGGAGCCTGGATTGATTCTGGAACCTCGGGGCCAGGACTTGATACTGGAACCTCGGGGCCAGGACTTGATACTGGAACCTCGGAGCCTGAACTTGCTACTGGAACCTCGGGGCCAGGACTTGATTCTGGAACCTCGGGGCCAGGACTTGATACTGGAACCTCGGAGCCTGGACTTGATTCTGGAACCTCGGGGCCAGGACTTGATACTGGAACCTCGGAGACAGGAGTTGATACTGGAACCTCGGAGACAGGACTTGATACCGGAACCTCGGGGCCAGGACTTGATACTGGAACCTCGGAGCCTGGACTTCATACCGGAACCTCGGGGCCAGGACATGATACCGGAACCTCGGAGACAGGACTTGATACTGGAACCTCGGAGACAGGACTTGATACTGGAACCTCGGAGCCTGGACCTGATACCGGAACCTCGGGGCCAGGACTTGATACTTGAACCTCGGGGCCAAGACTTGATACTGGAACCTCGGGGCCAGGACTTGATACTGGATACTCGGAGCCTGGATTTGATACTGGAACCTCGGAGCCTGGATTGATTCTGGAACCTCGGGGCCAGGACTTGATACTGGAACCTCGGGGCCAGGACTTGATACTGGAAACTCGGAGCCTGAACTTGCTACTGGAACCTCGGGGCCAGGACTTGATTCTGGAACCTCGGGGCCAGGACTTGATACTGGAACCTCGGAGCCTGGACTTGATTCTGGAATCTCGGGGCCAGGACTTGATACTGGAACCTCGGAGACAGGAGTTGATACCGGAACCTCGGAGACAGGACTTGATACTGGAACCTCGGAGCATGGAGTTGATTCTGGAACCTCGGGGCCAGGACTTGATACTGGAACCTCGGAGCCTGGAGTTGATACCGGAACCTCGGAGACAGGACTTGATACTGGAACCTCGGAGCCTGGAGTTGATACTGGAACCTCGGAGACAGGACTTGATACTGGAACCTCGGAGACAGGACTTGATACCGGAACCTCGGAGACTGGACTTGATACCGGAACCTCGGGGCCAGGACTTGATACTGGAACCTCGGAGCCTGGAGTTGATACTGGAACCTCGGAGACAGGACTTGATACAGGAACCTCGGAGCCTGGACTTGATACTGGAACCTCGGATACAGGACTTGATACTGGAACCTCGGAGACAGGACTTGATACTGGAACTTCGGAGCCTGGACTTGATACTGGAACCTCGGAGCGTGGAGTTCATACTGTAACCTCGGAGACAGGACTTGATACTGGAACCTCGGAGACTGGACTTGATACCGGAACCTCGGAGCCTGGACTTGATACCGGAACCTCGGGGCAAGGACTTGATACTGGAACCTCGGAGCCTGGAGTTGATACTGGAGCCTCCGAGCCTGGAGTTGATACTGGAACCTTGGGGTCAGGACTTGATACTTGAACCTCGGAGCCAGGACTTGATACTGGAACCTCAGGGCCAGGACTTGATACTGGAACCTCGGAGACAGGACTTGATACGGGAACCTCGGAGACAGGACTTGATACTGGAAACTCGGGGCCAGGACTTGATACTGGAAACTCGGAGCCTGTAGCTGATACAGGAACCTCGGAGACAGGACTTGATACTGGAACCTCGGAGACAGGACTTGATACTGGAACTTCGGAGCCTGGACTTGATACTGGAACCTCGGAGCCTGGAGTTGATACCGGAACCTCGGGGCCAGGACTTGATACTGGAACCTCGGAGCCTGGAGTTGATACTGGAACCTCGGAGATAGGACCTGATACTTGAACCTCGGGGCAAGGACTTGATACTGTTACCTCGGGGCCAGGACTTGATACTGGAACCTCGGAGCCTGGAGTTGATACTGGATCCTCCGAGCCTGGAGTTGATACTGGAACCTCGGGACCAGTACTTGATACTGGAACCTCGGGGCCAGGACTTGATACTGGAAACTCTGGGCCAGGACTTGATACTGGAACCACGGAGAAAGGACTTGATACTGGAACCTCGGAGCCTGGACTTCATACCGGAATCTCGGGGCCAGGACATGATACCGGAACCTCGGAGACAGGACTTGATACTGGAACCTCGGAGACAGGACTTGATACTGGAACCTCGGAGCCTGGACTTGATACCGGAACCTCGGGGCCAGGACTTGATACTTGAACCTCGGGGCCAAGACTTGATACTGGAACCTCGGGGCCAGGACTTGATACTGGATCCTCGGAGCCTGGAGTTGATACTGGAACCTCGGAGACAGGACTTGATACCGGAACCTCGGGGCCAGGACTTGATACTGGAACCTCGGAGCCTGGACTTCATACCGGAACCTCGGGGCCAGGACATGATACCGGAACCTCGGAGACAGGACTTGATACTGGAACCTCGGAGACAGGACTTGATACTGGAACCTCGGAGCCTGGACTTGATACCGGAACCTCGGGGCCAGGACTTGATACTTGAACCTCGGGGCCAAGACTTGACACTGGATCCTCGGAGCCTGGAGTTGATACTGGAACCTCGGAGCCTGGATTGATTCTGGAACCTCGGGGCCAGGACTTGATACTGGAACCTCGGGGCCAGGACTTGATACTGGAACCTCGGAGCCTGAACTTGCTACTGGAACCTCGGGGCCAGGACTTGATTCTGGAACCTCGGGGCCAGGACTTGATACTGGAACCTCGGAGCCTGGACTTGATTCTGGAACCTCGGGGCCAGGACTTGATACTGGAACCTCGGAGCATGGAGTTCATACTGGAACCTCGGGGCCAGGACTTGATACTGGAACCTCGGAGCCTGGAGTTGATACTGGAACCTCGGAGACAGGACTTGATACTGGAACCTCGGAGACAGGACTTGATACCGGAACCTCGGAGACTGGACTTGATACCAAAACCTCGGGGCCAGGACTTGATACTGGAACCTCGGAGCCTGGAGTTGATACTGGAACCTCGGAGACTGGAGTTGATACTGGAACCTCGGAGACAGGACTTGATACAGGAACCTCGGAGCCTGGACTTGATACTGGAACCTCGGATACAGGACTTGATACTGGAACCTCGGAGACAGGACTTGATACTGGAACCTCGGAGACAGGACTTGATACTGGAACCTCGGAGACAGGACTTGATACTGGAACCTCGGAGCCTGGACTTGATACCGGAACCTCGGGGCCAGGACTTGATACTTGAACCTCGGGGCCAAGACTTGAAACTGGACCTCGGGGCCAGGACTTGACACTGGATCCTCGGAGCCTGGAGTTGATACTGGAACCTCGGAGCCTGGATTGATTCTGGAACCTCGGGGCCAGGACTTGATACTGGAACCACGGGGCCAGGACTTGATACTGGAACCTCGGAGCCTGAACTTGCTACTGGAACCTCGGGGCCAGGACTTGATTCTGGAACCTCGGGGCCAGGACTTGATACTGGAACCTCGGAGCCTGAACTTGCTACTGGAACCTCGGGGCCAGGACTTGATTCTGGAACCTCGGTGCCAGGACTTGATACTGGAACCTCGGAGCCTGGACTTGATTCTGGAACCTCGGGGCCAGGACTTGATACTGGAACCTCGGATCATGGAGTTGATACTGGAACCTCGGGGCCAGGACTTGATACTGGAACCTCGGAGCCTGGAGTTGATACCGGAACCTCGGAGACAGGACTTGATACTGGAACCTCGGAGCCTGGAGTTGATACTGGAACCTCGGAGACAGGACTTGATACCGGAACCTCGGGGCCAGGACTTGATACTGGAACCTCGGAGCCTGGACTTCATACCGGAACCTCGGGGCCAGGACATGATACCGGAACCTCGGAGACAGGACTTGATACTGGAACCTCGGAGACAGGACTTGATACTGGAACCTCGGAGCCTGGACCTGATACCGGAACCTCGGGGCCAGGACTTGATACTTGAACCTCGGGGCCAAGACTTGATACTGGAACCTCGGGGCCAGGACTTGATACTGGATACTCGGAGCCTGGAGTTGATACTGGAACCTCGGAGCCTGGATTGATTCTGGAACCTCGGGGCCAGGACTTGATACTGGAACCTCGGGGCCAGGACTTGATACTGGAACCTCGGAGCCTGAACTTGCTACTGGAACCTCGGGGCCAGGACTTGATTCTGGAACCTCGGGGCCAGGACTTGATACTGGAACCTCGGAGCCTGGACTTGATTCTGGAACCTCGGGGCCAGGACTTGATACTGGAACCTCGGAGACAGGAGTTGATACCGGAACCTCGGAGACAGGACTTGATACTGGAACCTCGGAGCATGGAGTTGATACTGGAACCTCGGGGCCAGGACTTGATACTGGAACCTCGGAGCCTGGAGTTGATACCGGAACCTCGGAGACAGGACTTGATACTGGAACCTCGGAGCCTGGAGTTGATACTGGAACCTCGGAGACAGGACTTGATACTGGAACCTCGGAGACAGGACTTGATACCGGAACCTCGGAGACTGGACTTGATACCGGAACCTCGGGGCCAGGACTTGATACTGGAACCTCGGAGCCTGGAGCTGATACTGGAACCTCGGAGACAGGACTTGATACAGGAACCTCGGAGCCTGGACTTGATACTGGAACCTCGGATACAGGACTTGATACTGGAACCTCGGAGACAGGACTTGATACTGGAACCTCGGAGACAGGACTTGATACTGGAACTTCGGAGCCTGGACTTGATACTGGAACCTCGGAGCGTGGAGTTCATACTGTAACCTCGGAGACAGGACTTGATACTGGAACCTCGGAGACTGGACTTGATACCGGAACCTCGGAGCCTGGACTTGATACCGGAACCTCGGGGCAAGGACTTGATACTGGAACCTCGGAGCCTGGAGTTGATACTGGAGCCTCCGAGCCTGGAGTTGATACTGGAACCTTGGGGTCAGGACTTGATACTGGAACCTCGGAGCCAGGACTTGATACTGGAACCTCAGGGCCAGGACTTGATACTGGAACCTCGGAGACAGGACTTGATACGGGAACCTCGGAGACAGGACTTGATACTGGAAACTCGGGGCCAGGACTTGATACTGGAAACTCGGAGCCTGTAGCTGATACAGGAACCTCGGAGACAGGACTTGATACTGGAACCTCGGAGACAGGACTTGATACTGGAACTTCGGAGCCTGGACTTGATACTGGAACCTCGGAGCCTGGAGTTGATACCGGAACCTTGGGGCCAGGACTTGATACTGGAACCTCGGAGCCTGGAGTTGATACTGGAACCTCGGAGACAGGACCTGATACTTGAACCTCGGGGCCAGGACTTGATACTGGAACCTCGGAGCCTGGAGTTGATACCGGAACCTCGGGGCCAGGACTTGATACTGGAACCTCGGAGCCTGGAGTTGATACTGGAACCTCGGAGACAGGACCTGATACTTGAACCTCGGGGCAAGGACTTGATACTGTTACCTCGGGGCCAGGACTTGATACTGGAACCTCGGAGCCTGGAGTTGATACTGGATCCTCCGAGCCTGGAGTTGATACTGGAACCTCGGGACCAGTACTTGATACTGGAACCTCGGGGCCAGGACTTGATACTGGAAACTCTGGGCCAGGACTTGATACTGGAACCACGGAGAAAGGACTTGATACTGGAACCTCGGAGCCTGGACTTCATACCGGAACCTCGGGGCCAGGACATGATACCGGAACCTCGGAGACAGGACTTGATACTGGAACCTCGGAGACAGGACTTGATACTGGAACCTCGGAGCCTGGACTTGATACCGGAACCTCGGGGCCAGGACTTGATACTTGAACCTCGGGGCCAAGACTTGATACTGGAACCTCGGGGCCAGGACTTGATACTGGATCCTCGGAGCCTGGAGTTGATACTGGAACCTCGGAGACAGGACTTGATACCGGAACCTCGGGGCCAGGACTTGATACTGGAACCTCGGAGCCTGGACTTCATACCGGAACCTCGGGGCCAGGACATGATACCGGAACCTCGGAGACAGGACTTGATACTGGAACCTCGGAGACAGGACTTGATACTGGAACCTCGGAGCCTGGACTTGATACCGGAACCTCGGGGCCAGGACTTGATACTTGAACCTCGGGGCCAAGACTTGAAACTGGAACCTCGGGGCCAGGACTTGACACTGGATCCTCGGAGCCTGGAGTTGATACTGGAACCTCGGAGCCTGGATTGATTCTGGAACCTCGGGGCCAGGACTTGATACTGGAACCTCGGGGCCAGGACTTGATACTGGAACCTCGGAGCCTGAACTTGCTACTGGAACCTCGGGGCCAGGACTTGATTCTGGAACCTCGGGGCCAGGACTTGATACTGGAACCTCGGAGCCTGGACTTGATTCTGGAACCTCGGGGCCAGGACTTGATACTGGAACCTCGGAGCATGGAGTTCATACTGGAACCTCGGGGCCAGGACTTGATACTGGAACCTCGGAGCCTGGAGTTGATACTGGAACCTCGGAGACAGGACTTGATACTGGAACCTCGGAGACAGGACTTGATACCGGAACCTCGGAGACTGGACTTGATACCAAAACCTCGGGGCCAGGACTTGATACTGGAACCTCGGAGCCTGGAGTTGATACTGGAACCTCGGAGACTGGAGTTGATACTGGAACCTCGGAGACAGGACTTGATACAGGAACCTCGGAGCCTGGACTTGATACTGGAACCTCGGATACAGGACTTGATACTGGAACCTCGGAGACAGGACTTGATACTGGAACCTCGGAGACAGGACTTGATACTGGAACCTCGGAGACAGGACTTGATACTGGAACCTCGGAGCCTGGACTTGATACCGGAACCTCGGGGCCAGGACTTGATACTTGAACCTCGGGGCCAAGACTTGAAACTGGACCTCGGGGCCAGGACTTGACACTGGATCCTCGGAGCCTGGAGTTGATACTGGAACCTCGGAGCCTGGATTGATTCTGGAACCTCGGGGCCAGGACTTGATACTGGAACCACGGGGCCAGGACTTGATACTGGAACCTCGGAGCCTGAACTTGCTACTGGAACCTCGGGGCCAGGACTTGATTCTGGAACCTCGGGGCCAGGACTTGATACTGGAACCTCGGAGCCTGGACTTGATTCTGGAACCTCGGGGCCAGGACTTGATACTGGAACCTCGGAGCATGGAGTTGATACTGGAACCTCGGGGCCAGGACTTGATACTGGAACCTCGGAGCCTGGAGTTGATACCGGAACCTCGGAGACAGGACTTGATACTGGAACCTCGGAGCCTGGAGTTGATACTGGAACCTCGGAGACAGGACTTGATACTGGAACCTCGGGGCCAGGACTTGATACTGGAAACTCGGAGCCTGTAGCTGATACAGGAACCTCGGAGACAGGACTTGATACTGGAACCTCGGAGACAGGACTTGATACTGGAACTTCGGAGCCTGGACTTGATACTGGAATCTCGGAGCCTGGAGTTGATATTGGAACCTCGGAGACAGGACCTGATACTTGAACCTCGGGGCAAGGACTTGATACTGTTACCTCGGGGCCAGGACTTGATACTGGAACCTCGGAGCCTGGAGTTGATACTGGAGCCTCCGAGCCTGGAGTTGATACTGGAACCTCGGAGACAGGACTTGATACCGGAACGTCGGGGCCAGGACTTGATACTGGAACCTCGGAGCCTGGACTTCATACCGGAACCTCGGGGCCAGGACATGATACCGGAACCTCGGAGACAGGACTTGATACTGGAACCTCGGGGCCAGGACTTGATACTGGAACCTCGGAGCCTGGACTGCATACCGGAACCTCGGGGACAGGACATGATACCGGAACCTCGGAGACAGGACTTGATACTGGAACCTCGGAGACAGGACTTGATACTGGAACCTCGGAGCCTGGACTTGATACCGGAACCTCGGGGCCAGGACTTGATACTTGAACCTCGGGGCCAAGACTTGATACTGGAACCTCGGGGCCAGGACTTGATACTGGATCCTCGGAGCCTGGAGTTGATACTGGAACCTCGGAGACAGGACTTGATACCGGAACCTCGGGGCCAGGACTTGATACTGGAACCTCGGAGCCTGGACTTCATACCGGAACCTCGGGTCAGGACATGATACCGGAACCTCGGAGACAGGACTTGATACTGGAACCTCGGAGACAGGACTTGATACTGGAACCTCGGAGCCTGGACTTGATACCGGAACCTCGGGGCCAGGACTTGATACTCGAACCTCGGGGCCAAGACTTGAAACTGGAACCTCGGGGCCAGGACTTGACACTGGATCCTCGGAGCCTGGAGTTGATACTGGAACCTCGGAGCCTGGATTGATTCTGGAACCTCGGGGCCAGGACTTGATACTGGAACCTCGGGGCCAGGACTTGATACTGGAACCTCGGAGCCTGAACTTGCTACTGGAACCTCGGGGCCAGGACTTGATTCTGGAACCTCGGGGCCAGGACTTGATACTGGAACTTCGGAGCCTGGACTTGATTCTGGAACCTCGGGGCCAGGACTTGATACTGGAACCTCGGAGCATGGAGTTCATACTGGAACCTCGGGGCCAGGACTTGATACTGGAACCTCGGAGCCTGGAGTTGATACTGGAACCTCGGAGACAGGACTTGATACTGGAACCTCGGAGACAGGACTTGATACCGGAACCTCGGAGACTGGACTTGATACCAAAACCTCGGGGCCAGGACTTGATACTGGAACCTCGGAGCCTGGAGTTGATACTGGAACCTCGGAGACTGGAGTTGATACTGGAACCTCGGAGACAGGACTTGATACAGGAACCTCGGAGCCTGGACTTGATACTGGAACCTCGGATACAGGACTTGATACTGGAACCTCGGAGACAGGACTTGATACTGGAACCTCGGAGACAGGACTTGATACTGGAACCTCGGAGACAGGACTTGATACTGGAACCTCGGAGCCTGGACTTGATACCGGAACCTCGGGGCCAGGACTTGATACTTGAACCTCGGGGCCAAGACTTGAAACTGGAACCTCGGGGCCAGGACTTGACACTGGATCCTCGGAGCCTGGAGTTGATACTGGAACCTCGGAGCCTGGATTGATTCTGGAACCTCGGGGCCAGGACTTGATACTGGAACCACGGGGCCAGGACTTGATACTGGAACCTCGGAGCCTGAACTTGCTACTGGAACCTCGGGGCCAGGACTTGATTCTGGAACCTCGGGGCCAGGACTTGATACTGGAACCTCGGAGCCTGGACTTGATTCTGGAACCTCGGGGCCAGGACTTGATACTGGAACCTCGGAGCATGGAGTTGATACTGGAACCTCGGGGCCAGGACTTGATACTGGAACCTCGGAGCCTGGAGTTGATACCGGAACTTCGGAGACAGGACTTGATACTGGAACCTCGGAGCCTGGAGTTGATACTGGAACCTCGGAGACAGGACTTGATACTGGAACCTCGGGGCCAGGACTTGATACTGGAAACTCGGAGCCTGTAGCTGATACAGGAACCTCGGAGACAGGACTTGATACTGGAACCTCGGAGACAGGACTTGATACTGGAACTTCGGAGCCTGGACTTGATACTGGAACCTCGGAGCCTGGAGTTGATACCGGAACCTCGGGGCCAGGACTTGATACTGGAACCTCGGAGCCTGGAGTTGATACTGGAACCTCGGAGACAGGACCTGATACTTGAACCTCGGGGAAAGGACTTGATACTGTTACCTCGGGGCCAGGACTTGATACTGGAACCTCGGAGCCTGGAGTTGATACTGGAGCCTCCGAGCCTGGAGTTGATACTGGAACCTCGGGGCCAGTACTTGATACTGGACCCTCGGGGCCAGGAGTTGATACTGGAAACTCTGGGCCAGGACTTGATACTGGAACCTCGGAGAGAGGACTTGATACTGGAACCTCGGAGACAGGACTTGATACCGGAACCTCGGGGCCAGGACTTGATACTGGAACCTCGGAGCCTGGACTTCATACCGGAAGCTCGGGGCCAGGACATGATACTGGAACCTCGGAGCCTGGACTTCATACCGGAACCTCGGGGACAGGACATGATACCGGAACCTCGGAGACAGGACTTGATACTGGAACCTCGGAGACAGGACTTGATACTGGAACCTCGGAGCCTGGACTTGATACCGGAACCTCGGGGCCAGGACTTGATACTTGAACTTCGGGGCCAAGACTTGATACTGGAACCTCGGGGCCAGGACTTGATACTGGATCCTCGGAGCCTGGAGTTGATACTGGAACCTCGGAGCCTGGATTGATTCTGGAACCTCAGGGCCAGGACTTGATACTGGAACCTCGGGGCCAGGACTTGATACTGGAACCTCGGAGCCTGAACTTGCTACTGGAACCTCGGGGCCAGGACTTGATTCTGGAACCTCGGTGCCAGGACTTGATACTGGAACCTCGGAGCCTGGACTTGATTCTGGAACCTCGGGGCCAGGACTTGATACTGGAACCTCGGAGCCTGAACTTGCTACTGGAACCTCGGGGCCAGGACTTGATTCTGGAACCTCGGGGCCAGGACTTGATACTGTAACTTCGGAGCCTGGACTTGATTCTGGAACCTCGGGGCCAGGACTTGATACTGGAACCTCGGAGCATGGAGTTCATACTGGAACCTCGGGGCCAGGACTTGATACTGGAACCTCGGAGCCTGGAGTTGATACTGGAACCTCGGAGACAGGACTTGATACTGGAACCTCGGAGACAGGACTTGATACCGGAACCTCGGAGACTGGACTTGATACCAAAACCTCGGGGCCAGGACTTGATACTGGAACCTCGGAGCCTGGAGTTGATACTGGAACCTCGGAGACTGGAGTTGATACTGGAACCTCGGAGACAGGACTTGATACAGGAACCTCGGAGCCTGGACTTGATACTGGAACCTCGGATACAGGACTTGATACTGGAACCTCGGAGACAGGACTTGATACTGGAACCTCGGAGACAGGACTTGATACTGGAACCTCGGAGACAGGACTTGATACTGGAACCTCGGAGCCTGGACTTGATACCGGAACCTCGGGGCCAGGACTTGATACTTGAACCTCGGGGCCAAGACTTGAAACTGGAACCTCGGGGCCAGGACTTGACACTGGATCCTCGGAGCCTGGAGTTGATACTGGAACCTCGGAGCCTGGATTGATTCTGGAACCTCGGGGCCAGGACTTGATACTGGAACCACGGGGCCAGGACTTGATACTGGAACCTCGGAGCCTGAACTTGCTACTGGAACCTCGGGGCCAGGACTTGATTCTGGAACCTCGGGGCCAGGACTTGATACTGGAACCTCGGAGCCTGGACTTGATTCTGGAACCTCGGGGCCAGGACTTGATACTGGAACCTCGGAGCTTGGAGTTGATACTGGATCCTCGGGGCCAGGACTTGATACTGGAACCTCGGAGCCTGGAGTTGATACCGGAACCTCGGAGACAGGACTTGATACTGGAACCTCGGAGCCTGGAGTTGATACTGGAACCTCGGAGACAGGACTTGATACTGGAACCTCGGGGCCAGGACTTGATACTGGAAACTCGGAGCCTGTAGCTGATACAGGAACCTCGGAGACAGGACTTGATACTGGAACCTCGGAGACAGGACTTGATACTGGAACTTCGGAGCCTGGACTTGATACTGGAACCTCGGAGCCTGGAGTTGATACCGGAACCTCGGGGCCAGGACTTGATACTGGAACCTCGGAGCCTGGAGTTGATACTGGAACCTCGGAGACAGGACCTGATACTTGAACCTCGGGGAAAGGACTTGATACTGTTACCTCGGGGCCAGGACTTGATACTGGAACCTCGGAGCCTGGAGTTGATACTGGAGCCTCCGAGCCTGGAGTTGATACTGGAACCTCGGGGCCAGTACTTGATACTGGACCCTCGGGGCCAGGAGTTGATACTGGAAACTCTGGGCCAGGACTTGATACTGGAACCTCGGAGAGACGACTTGATACTGGAACCTCGGAGACAGGACTTGATACCGGAACCTCGGGGCCAGGACTTGATACTGGAACCTCGGAGCCTGGACTTCATACCGGAACCTCGGGGCCAGGACATGATACCGGAACCTCGGAGACAGGACTTGATACTGGAACCTCGGGGCCAGGACTTGATACTGGAACCTCGGAGCCTGGACTTCATACCGGAACCTCGGGGACAGGACATGATACCGGAACCTCGGAGACAGGACTTGATACTGGAACCTCGGAGACAGGACTTGATACTGGAACCTCGGAGCCTGGACTTGATACCGGAACCTCGGGGCCAGGACTTGATACTTGAACTTCGGGGCCAAGACTTGATACTGGAACCTCGGGGCCAGGACTTGATACTGGATCCTCGGAGCCTGGAGTTGATACTGGAACCTCGGAGCCTGGATTGATTCTGGAACCTCGGGGCCAGGACTTGATACTGGAACCTCGGGGCCAGGACTTGATACTGGAACCTCGGAGCCTGAACTTGCTACTGGAACCTCGGGGCCAGGACTTGATTCTGGAACCTCGGTGCCAGGACTTGATACTGGAACCTCGGAGCCTGGACTTGATTCTGGAACCTCGGGGCCAGGACTTGATACTGGAACCTCGGAGCATGGAGTTGATACTGGAACCTCGGGGCCAGGACTTGATACTGGAACCTCGGAGCCTGGAGTTGATACTGGAACCTCGGAGACAGGACTTGATACTGGAACCTCGGAGACAGGACTTGATACCGGAACCTCGGAGACTGGACTTGATACCAAAACCTCGGGGCCAGGACTTGATACTGGAACCTCGGAGCCTGGAGTTGATACTGGAACCTCGGAGACTGGAGTTGATACTGGAACCTCGGAGACAGGACTTGATACAGGAACCTCGGAGCCTGGACTTGATACTGGAACCTCGGAGGCAGGACTTGATACTGGAACCTCGGAGCCTGGACTTGATACCGGAACCTCGGGGCCAGGACTTGATACTTGAACCTCGGGGCCAAGACTTGAAACTGGAACCTCGGGTCCAGGACTTGACACTGGATCCTCGGAGCCTGGAGTTGATACTGGAACCTCGGAGCCTGGATTGATTCTGGAACCTCGGGGCCAGGACTTGATACTGGAACCACGGGGCCAGGACTTGATACTGGAACCTCGGAGCCTGAACTTGCTACTGGAACCTCGGGGCCAGGACTTGATTCTGGAACCTCGGGGCCAGGACTTGATACTGGAACCTCGGAGCCTGGACTTGATTCTGGAACCTCGGGGCCAGGACTTGATACTGGAACCTCGGAGCATGGAGTTGATACTGGAAACTCGGGGTCAGGACTTGATACTGGAACCTCGGAGCCTGGAGTTGATACTGGAACCTCGGAGACAGGACTTGATACTGGAACCTCGGAGCCTGGAGTTGATACTGGAACCTCGGAGACAGGACTTGATACTGGAACCTCGGGGCCAGGACTTGATACTGGAAACTCGGAGCCTGTAGCTGATACAGGAACCTCGGAGACAGGACTTGATACTGGAACCTCGGAGACAGGACTTGATACTGGAACTTCGGAGCCTGGACTTGATACTGGAACCTCGGAGCCTGGAGTTGATACCGGAACCTCGGGGCCAGGACTTGATACTGGAAACTCGGAGCCTGGACTTGATACTGGAACCTCGGAGACAGGACCTGATACTTGAACCTCGGGGCAAGGACTTGATACTGTTACCTCGGGGCCAGGACTTGATACTGGAACCTCGGAGCCTGGAGTTGATACTGGAGCCTCCGAGCCTGGAGTTGATACTGGAACCTCGGAGACAGGACATGATACCGGAACCTCGGGGCCAGGACTTGATACTGGAACCTCGGAGCCTGGACTTCATACCGGAACCTCGGGGCCAGGACATGATACCGGAACCTCGGAGACAGGACTTGATACTGGAACCTCGGGGCCAGGACTTGATACTGGAACCTCGGAGCCTGGACTTCATACCGGAACCTCGGGGACAGGACATGATACCGGAACCTCGGAGACAGGACTTGATACTGGAACCTCGGAGACAGGACTTGATACTGGAACCTCGGAGCCTGGACTTGATACCGGAACCTCGGGGCCAGGACTTGATACTTGAACGTCGGGGCCAAGACTTGATACTGGAACCTCGGGGCCAGGACTTGATACTGGATCCTCGGAGCCTGGAGTTGATACTGGAACCTCGGAGACAGGACTTGATACCGGAACCTCGGGGCCAGGACTTGATACTGGAACCTCGGAGCCTGGACTTCATACCGGAACCTCGGGGCCAGGACATGATACCGGAACCTCGGAGACAGGACTTGATACTGGAACCTCGGAGACAGGACTTGATACTGGAACCTCGGAGCCTGGACTTGATACCGGAACCTCGGGGCCAGGACTTGATACTTGAACCTCGGGGCCAAGACTTGAAACTGGAACCTCGGGGCCAGGACTTGACACTGGATCCTCGGAGCCTGGAGTTGATACTGGAACCTCGGAGCCTGGATTGATTCTGGAACCTCGGGGCCAGGACTTGATACTGGAACCTCGGGGCCAGGACTTGATACTGGAACCTCGGAGCCTGAACTTGCTACTGGAACCTCGGGGCCAGGACTTGATTCTGGAACCTCGGGGCCAGGACTTGATACTGGAACCTCGGAGCCTGGACTTGATTCTGGAACCTCGGGGCCAGGACTTGATACTGGAACCTCGGAGCATGGAGTTCATACTGGAACCTCGGGGCCAGGACTTGATACTGGAACCTCGGAGCCTGGAGTTGATACTGGAACCTCGGAGACAGGACTTGATACTGGAACCTCGGAGACAGGACTTGATACCGGAACCTCGGAGACTGGACTTGATACCAAAACCTCGGGGCCAGGACTTGATACTGGAACCTCGGAGCCTGGAGTTGATACTGGAACCTCGGAGACTGGAGTTGATACTGGAACCTCGGAGACAGGACTTGATACAGGAACCTCGGAGCCTGGACTTGATACTGGAACCTCGGATACAGGACTTGATACTGGAACCTCGGAGACAGGACTTGATACTGGAACCTCGGAGACAGGACTTGATACTGGAACCTCGGAGACAGGACTTGATACTGGAACCTCGGAGCCTGGACTTGATACCGGAACCTCGGGGCCAGGACTTGATACTTGAACCTCGGGGCCAAGACTTGAAACTGGAACCTCGGGGCCAGGACTTGACACTGGATCCTCGGAGCCTGGAGTTGATACTGGAACCTCGGAGCCTGGATTGATTCTGGAACCTCGGGGCCAGGACTTGATACTGGAACCACGGGGCCAGGACTTGATACTGGAACCTCGGAGCCTGGACTTGATACTGGAAACTCGGAGCCTGAACTTGCTACTGGAACCTCGGGGCCAGGACTTGATTCTGGAACCTCGGGGCCAGGACTTGATACTGGAACCTCGGAGCCTGGACTTGATTCTGGAACCTCGGGGCCAGGACTTGATACTGGAACCTCGGAGCATGGAGTTGATACTGGAACCTCGGGGCCAGGACTTGATACTGGAACCTCGGAGCCTGGAGTTGATACCGGAACCTCGGAGACAGGACTTGATACTGGAACCTCGGAGCCTGGAGTTGATACTGGAACCTCGGAGACAGGACTTGATACTGGAACCTCGGGGCCAGGACTTGATACTGGAAACTCGGAGCCTGTAGCTGATACAGGAACCTCGGAGACAGGACTTGATACTGGAACCTCGGAGACAGGACTTGATACTGGAACTTCGGAGCCTGGACTTGATACTGGAACCTCGGAGCCTGGAGTTGATACCGGAACCTCGGGGCCAGGACTTGATACTGGAACCTCGGAGCCTGGAGTTGATACTGGAACCTCGGAGACAGGACCTGATACTTGAACCTCGGGGAAAGGACTTGATACTGTTACCTCGGGGCCAGGACTTGATACTGGAACCTCGGAGCCTGGAGTTGATACTGGAGCCTCCGAGCCTGGAGTTGATACTGGAACCTCGGGGCCAGTACTTGATACTGGACCCTCGGGGCCAGGACTTGATACTGGAAACTCTGGGCCAGGACTTGATACTGGAACCTCGGAGAAAGGACTTGATACTGGAACCTCGGAGACAGGACTTGATACCGGAACCTCGGGGCCAGGACTTGATACTGGAACCTCGGAGCCTGGACTTCATACCGGAACCTCGGGGCCAGGACATGATACCGGAACCTCGGAGACAGGACTTGATACTGGAACCTCGGGGCCAGGACTTGATACTGGAACCTCGGAGCCTGGACTTCATACCAGAACCTCGGGGACAGGACATGATACCGGAACCTCGGAGACAGGACTTGATACTGGAACCTCGGAGACAGGACTTGATACTGGAACCTCGGAGCCTGGACTTGATACTGGAACCTCGGGGCCAGGACTTGATACTTGAACGTCGGGGCCAAGACTTGATACTGGAACCTCGGGGCCAGGACTTGATACTGGATCCTCGGAGCCTGGAGTTGATACTGGAACCTCGGAGCCTGGATTGATTCTGGAACCTCGGGGCCAGGACTTGATACTGGAACCTCGGGGCCAGGACTTGATACTGGAACCTCGGAGCCTGAACTTGCTACTGGAACCTCGGGGCCAGGACTTGATTCTGGAACCTCGGTGCCAGGACTTGATACTGGAACCTCGGAGCCTGGACTTGATTCTGGAACCTCGGGGCCAGGACTTGATACTGGAACCTCGGAGCCTGGACTTGATTCTGGAACCTCGGGGCCAGGACTTGATACTGGAACCTCGGAGCATGGAGTTGATACTGGAACCTCGGGGCCAGGACTTGATACTGGAACCTCGGAGCCTGGAGTTGATACCGGAACCTCGGAGACAGGACTTGATACTGGAACCTCGGAGCCTGGAGTTGATACTGGAACCTCGGAGACAGGACTTGATACCGGAACCTCGGGGCCAGGACTTGATACTGGAACCTCGGAGCCTGGACTTCATACCGGAACCTCGGTGCCAGGACATGATACCGGAACCTCGGAGACAGGACTTGATACTGGAACCTCGGAGACAGGACTTGATACTGGAACCTCGGAGCCTGGACTTGATACCGGAACCTCGGGGCCAGGACTTGATACTTGAACCTCGGGGCCAAGACTTGAAACTGGAACCTCGGGGCCAGGACTTGACACTGGATCCTCGGAGCCTGGAGTTGATACTGGAACCTCGGAGCCTGGATTGATTCTGGAACCTCGGGGCCAGGACTTGATACTGGAACCACGGGGCCAGGACTTGATACTGGAACCTCGGAGCCTGAACTTGCTACTGGAACCTCGGGGCCAGGACTTGATTCTGGAACCTCGGGGCCAGGACTTGATACTGGAACCTCGGAGCCTGGACTTGATTCTGGAACCTCGGTGCCAGGACTTGATACTGGAACCTCGGAGCATGGAGTTGATACTGGAACCTCGGGGCCAGGACTTGATACTGGAACCTCGGAGCCTGGAGTTGATACCGGAACCTCGGAGACAGGACTTGATACTGGAACCTCGGAGCCTGGAGTTGATACTGGAACCTCGGAGACAGGACTTGATACTGGAACCTCGGGGCCAGGACTTGATACTGGAAACTCGGAGCCTGTAGCTGATACAGGAACCTCGGAGACAGGTCTTGATACTGGAACCTCGGAGACAGGACTTGATACTGGAACTTCGGAGCCTGGACTTGATACTGGAACCTCGGAGCCTGGAGTTGATACCGGAACCTCGGGGCCAGGACTTGATACTGGAACCTCGGAGCCTGGAGTTGATACTGGAACCTCGGAGACAGGACCTGATACTTGAACCTCGGGGCAAGGACTTGATACTGTTACCTCGGCGCCAGGACTTGATACTGGAACCTCGGATACAGGACTTGATACTGGAACCTCTGAGACAGGACTTGATACTGGAACCTCGGAGACAGGACTTGATACTGGAACTTCGGAGCCTGGACTTGATACTGGAACCTCGGAGCGTGGAGTTCATACTGTAACCTCGGAGACAGGACTTGATACTGGAACCTCGGAGACTGGACTTGATACCGGAACCTCGGAGCCTGGACTTGATACCGGAACCTCGGGGCAAGGACTTGATACTGGAACCTCGGAGCCTGGAGTTGATACTGGAGCCTCCGAGCCTGGAGTTGATACTGGAACCTCGGGGTCAGGACTTGATACTGGAACCTCGGGGCCAGGACTTGATACTGGAACCTCAGGGCCAGGACTTGATACTGGAACCTCGGAGACAGGACTTGATACTGGAACCTCGGAGACAGGACTTGATACTGGAACCTCGGGGCCAGGACTTGATACTGGAAACTCGGAGCCTGTAGCTGATACAGGAACCTCGGAGACAGGACTTGATACTGGAACCTCGGAGACAGGGCTTGATACTGGAACTTCGGAGCCTGGACTTGATACTGGAACCTCGGAGCCTGGAGTTGATACCGGAACCTCGGGGCCAGGACTTGATACTGGAACCTCGGAGCCTGGAGTTGATACTGGAACCTCGGAGACAGGACCTGATACTTGAACCTCGGGGCAAGGACTTGATACTGTTACCTCGGGGCCAGGACTTGATACTGGAACCTCGGAGCCTGGAGTTGATACTGGAGCCTCCAAGCCTGGAGTTGATACTGTAACCTCGGGGCCAGTACTTGATACTGGAACCTCGGGGCCAGGACTTGATACTGGAAACTCTGGGCCAGGACTTGATACTGGAACCTCGGAGAAAGGACTTGATACTGGAACCTCGGAGCCTGGACTTCATACCGGAACCTCGGGGCCAGGACATGATACCGGAACCTCGGAGACAGGACTTGATACTGGAACCTCGGAGACAGGACTTGATACTGGAACCTCGGAGCCTGGACTTGATACTGGAACCTCGGGGCCAGGACTTGATACTTGAACCTCGGGGCCAAGACTTGATACTGGAACCTCGGGGCCAGGACTTGATACTGGATCCTCGGAGCCTGGAGTTGATACTGGAACCTCGGAGCCTGGATTGATTCTGGAACCTCGGGGCCAGGACTTGATACTTGAACCTCGGGGCTAAGACTTGAAACTGGAACCTCGGGGCCAGGACTTGACACTGGATCCTCGGAGCCTGGAGTTGATACTGGAACCTCGGAGCCTGGATTGATTCTGGAACCTCGGGGCCAGGACTTGATACTGGAACCTCGGGGCCAGGACTTGATACTGGAACCTCGGAGCCTGAACTTGCTACTGGAACCTCGGGGCCAGGACTTGATTCTGGAACCTCGGGGCCAGGACTTGATACTGGAACCTCGGAGCCTGGACTTGATTCTGGAACCTCGGGGCCAGGACTTGATACTGGAACCTCGGAGCATGGAGTTCATACTGGAACCTCGGGGCCAGGACTTGATACTGGAACCTCGGAGCCTGGAGTTGATACTGGAACCTCGGAGACAGGACTTGATACTGGAACCTCGGAGACAGGACTTGATACCGGAACCTCGGAGACTGGACTTGATACCAAAACCTCGGGGCCAGGACTTGATACTGGAACCTCGGAGCCTGGAGTTGATACTGGAACCTCGGAGACTGGAGTTGATACTGGAACCTCGGAGACAGGACTTGATACAGGAACCTCGGAGCCTGGACTTGATACTGGAACCTCGGATACAGGACTTGATACTGGAACCTCGGAGACAGGACTTGATACTGGAACCTCGGAGACAGGACTTGATACTGGAACCTCGTAGACAGGACTTGATACTGGAACCTCGGAGCCTGGACTTGATACCGGAACCTCGGGGCCAGGACTTGATACTTGAACCTCGGGGCCAAGACTTGAAACTGGAACCTCGGGGCCAGGACTTGACACTGGATCCTCGGAGCCTGGAGTTGATACTGGAACCTCGGAGCCTGGAGTTGATACTGTAACCTCGGGGCCAGTACTTGATACTGGAACCTCGGGGCCAGGACTTGATACTGGAAACTCTGGGCCAGGACTTGATACTGGAACCTCGGAGAAAGGACTTGATACTGGAACCTCGGAGCCTGGACTTCATACCGGAACCTCGGGGCCAGGACATGATACCGGAACCTCGGAGACAGGACTTGATACTGGAACCTCGGAGACAGGACTTGATACTGGAACCTCGGAGCCTGGACTTGATACTAGAACCTCGGGGCCAGGACTTGATACTTGAACCTCGGGGCCAAGACTTGATACTGGAACCTCGGGGCCAGGACTTGATACTGGATCCTCGGAGCCTGGAGTTGATACTGGAACCTCGGAGCCTGGATTGATTCTGGAACCTCGGGGCCAGGACTTGATACTGGAACCTCGGGGCCAGGACTTGATACTGGAACCTGGGAGCCTGAATTTGCTACTGGAACCTCGGGGCCAGGACTTGATTCTGGAACCTCGGGGCCAGGACTTGATACTGGAACCTCGGAGCCTGGACTTGATTCTGGAACCTCGGGGCCAGGACTTGATACTGGAACCTCGGAGCATGGAGTTGATACTGGAACCTCGGGGCCAGGACTTGATACTGGAACCTCGGAGCCTGGAGTTGATACCGGAACCTCGGAGACAGGACTTGATACTGGAACCTCGGAGCCTGGAGTTGATACTGGAACCTCGGAGACAGGACTTGATACCGGAACCTCGGGGCCAGGACTTGATACTGGAACCTCGGAGCCTGGACTTCATACCGGAACCTCGGGGTCAGGACATGATACCGGAACCTCGGAGACAGGACTTGATACTGGAACCTCGGAGACAGGACTTGATACTGGAACCTCGGAGCCTGGACTTGATACCGGAACCTCGGGGCCAGGACTTGATACTTGAACCTCGGGGCCAAGACTTGATACTGGAACCTCGGGGCCAGGACTTGATACTGGATCCTCGGAGCCTGGAGTTGATACTGGAACCTCGGAGCCTGGATTGATTCTGGAACCTCGGGGCCAGGACTTGATACTGGAATCTCGGGGCCAGGACTTGATACTGGAACCACGGAGCCTGATCTTGCTACTGGAACCTCGGGGCCAGGACTTGATTCTGGAACCTCGGGGCCAGGACTTGATACTGGAACCTCGGAGCCTGGACTTGATTCTGGAACCTCGGGGCCAGGACTTGAAACTGGAACCTCGGAGCATGGAGTTGATACTGGAACCTCGGGGCCAGGACTTGATACTGGAACCTCGGAGCCTGGAGTTGATACCGGAACCTCGGAGACAGGACTTGATACTGGAACCTCGGAGCCTGGAGTTGATACTGGAACTTCGGAGACAGGACTTGATACTGGAACCTCGGAGACAGGACTTGATACCGGAACCTCGGAGACTGGACTTGATACCGGAACCTCGGGGCCAGGACTTGATACTGGAACCTCGGAGCCTGGAGTTGATACTGGAACCTCGGAGACTGGAGTTGATACTGGAACCTCGGAGACAGGACTTGATACAGGAACCTCGGAGCCTGGACTTGATACTGGAACCTCGGATACAGGACTTGATACTGGAACCTCGGAGACAGGACTTGATACTGGAACTTCGGAGCCTGGACTTGATACTGGAACCTCGGAGCGTGGAGTTCATACTGTAACCTCGGAGACAGGACTTGATTCTGTAACCTCGGAGACTGGACTTGATACCGGAACCTCGGAGCCTGGACTTGATACCGGAACCTCGGGGCAAGGACTTGATACTGGAACCTCGGAGCCTGGAGTTGATACTGGAACCTCGGGGTCAGGACTTGATACTGGAACCTCGGGGCCAGGACTTGATACTGGAACCTCAGGGCCAGGACTTGATACTGGAACCTCGGAGACAGGACTTGATACTGGAACCTCGGAGACAGGACTTGATACTGGAACCTCGGGGCCAGGACTTGATACTGGAAACTCGGAGCCTGTAGCTGATACAGGAACCTCGGAGACAGGACTTGATACTGGAACCTCGGAGACAGGACTTGATACTGGAACTTCGGAGCCTGGACTTGATACTGGAACCTCGGAGCCTGGAGTTGATACCGGAACCTCAGGGCCAGGACTTGATACTGGAACCTCGGAGCCTGGAGTTGATACTGGAACCTCGGAGACAGGACCTGATACTTGAACCTCGGGGCAAGGACTTGATACTGTTACCTCGGGGCCAGGACTTGATACTGGAACCTCGGAGCCTGGAGTTGATACTGGAGCCTCCGAGCCTGGAGTTGATACTGGAACCTCGGGGCCAGTACTTGATACTGGAACCTCTGGGCCAGGACTTGATACTGGAAACTCTGGGCCAGGACTTGATACTGGAACCTTGGAGAAAGGACTTGATACTGGAACCTCGGAGACAGGACTTGATACCGGAACCTCGGGGCCAGGACTTGATACTGGAACCTCGGAGCATGGAGTTGATACTTGAACCTCGGGGCCAGGACTTGATACTGGATCCTCGGAGCCTGGAGTTGATACCGGAACCTCGGAGACATGACTTGATACTGGAACCTCGGAGCCTGGAGTTGATACTGGAACCTCGGAGACAGGACTTGATACTGGAACCTCGCAGACAGGACTTGATACCGGAACCTCGGAGACTGGACTTGATACCGGAACCTCGGGGCCAGGACTTGATACTGGAACCTCGGAGCCTGGAGTTGATACTGGAACCTCGGAGACTGGATTTGGTACTGGAACCTCGGAGACGGGACCTGATACTTGAACCTCGGGGCAAGGACTTGATACTGGAACCTCGGAGCCTGGAGTTGATACCGGAACCTCGGAGACAGGACTTGATACTGGAACCTCGGAGCCTGGACATGATACCGGAACCTCGGGGCCAGGACTTGATACTTGAACCTCGGGGCCAGGACTTGATACTGGAACCTCGGGGCCAGGACTTGATACTGGATCCTCGGAGCCTGGAGTTGATACTGGAACCTCGGAGCCTGGAGTTGATACTGGAACCTCGGAGTCAGGACTTGATTCTGGAACCTCGGGGCCAGGACTTGATACTGGAACCTCGGAGCATGGAGTTGATACTGGATCCTCGGGGCCAGGACTTGATACTGGAACCTCGGAGCCTGGAGTTGATACCGGTACCTCGGAGACAGGACTTGATACTGGAACCTCGGAGCCTGGAGTTGATACTGGAACCTCGGAGACAGGACTTGATACTGGAACCTCGGAGACAGGACTTGATACCGGAACCTCGGAGACTGGACTTGATACCGGAACCTCGGGGCCAGGACTTGATACTGGAACCTCGGAGCCTGGAGTTGATACTGGAACCTCGGAGACTGGACTTGGTACTGGAACCTCGGAGACGGGACCTGATACTTGAACCTCGGGGCAAGGACTTGATACTGGAACCTCGGAGCCTGGAGTTGATACCGGAACCTCGGAGACAGGACTTGATACTGGAACCTCGGAGCCTGGACTTGATACCGGAACCTCGGGGCCAGGACTTGATACTTGAACCTCGGGGCCAGGATTTGATACTGGAACCTCGGGGCCAGGACTTGATACTGGATCCTCGGAGCCTGGAGTTGATACTGGAACCTCGGAGCCTGGAGTTGATACTGGAACCTCGGAGACAGGACTTGATACTGGAACCTCGGAGACAGGACTTGATACTGGAACTTCGGAGCCTGGACTTGATACTGCAACCTCGGAGACAGGACTTGATACTGGAACCTCGGAACCTGGAGTTGATACTGTAAACTCGGAGACAGGACTTGATACTGGAACCTCGGAGACAGGACTTGATACTGGAACCTCGGAGCCTGGACTTGATACCGGAACCTCGGGGCCAGGACTTGATACTTGAACCTCGGGGCCAGGACTTGATACTGGAACCTCGGGGCCAGGACTTGATACTGGAACCTCGGAGCCTGGAGTTGATACTGGAACCTCGGAGCCTGGAGTTGATACTGGAACCTCGGAGACAGGACTTGATACTGGAAACTCGGGGCCAGGACTTGATACTGGAACCTCGGAGCCTGGAGTTGATACTGGAACCTCGGGGCCAGGACTTGATAGTGGAGCCTCGGGGCCTGGATTGATTCTGGAACCTCGGGGCCAGGGATTGATACTGGAACCTCGGGGCCAGGACTTGATACTGGAACCTCAGAGCCTGGACTTGATTCTGGAACCTCGGGGCCAGGACTTGATACTGGAACCTCGGAGCATGGAGTTGATACTGGAACCTCGGGGCCAGGACTTGATACTGGAACCTCGGAGCCTGGAGTTGATACCGGAAGCTCAGAGACAGGACTTGATACTGGAACCTCGTTGCCTGGAGTTGATACTGGAACCTCGGAGATAGGACTTGATATTGGAACCTCGGAGACAGGACTTGATACCGGAACCTCGGAGCCTGGACTTGATACCGGAACCTTGGGGCCAGGACTTGATACTGGAACCTCGGAGCCTGGAGTTGATACTGGAACCTCGGTGACTGGACTTGGTACTGGAACCTCGGAGACAGGACCTGATACTTGAACCTCGGGGCAAGGACTTGATACTGGAACCTCAGGGCCAGGACTTGATACTGGAACCTCGGAGCCTGGAGTTGATACTGGAGACTCCGAGCCTGGAGTTGATACTGGAACCTCGGGGCCAGTACTTGATACTTGAACCTCGGGGCCAGGACTTGATACTGGAAACTCTGGGCCAGGACTTGATACTGGAACCTTGGAGAAAGGACTTGATACTGGAACCTCGGAGACAGGACTTGATACTGGAACCTCGGAGCCTGGACTTGATACCGGAACCTCTGGGCCAGGACATGATACCGGAACCTCGGAGACAGGACTTGATACTGGAACCTTGGAGACAGGACTTGATACTGGAACCTCGGAGCCTGGAGTTGATACTGGAACCTCGGGGCCAGGACTTGATACTGGAACCTCGGGGCCAGGACTTGATACTGGAACCTCGGAGCCTGGACTTGATTCTGGAACCTCGGGGCCAGGACTTGAAACTGGAACCTCGGAGCATGGAGTTGATACTGGAACCTCGGGGCCAGGACTTGATACTGGAACCTCGGAGCCTGGAGTTGATACCGGAACCTCGGAGACAGGACTTGATACTGGAACCTCGGAGCCTGGAGTTGATACTGGAACCTCGGAGACAGGACTTGATACTGGAACCTCGGAGACAGGACTTGATACCGGAACCTCGGAGACTGGACTTGATACCGGAACCTCGGGGCCAGGACTTGATACTAAAACCTCGGAGCCTGGAGTTGATACTGGAACCTCGGAGACTGGAGTTGATACTGGAACCTCGGAGACAGGACATGATACAGGAACCTCGGAGCCTGGACTTGATACTGGAACCTCGGATACAGGACTTGATACTGGAACCTCGGAGACAGGACTTGATACTGGAACTTCGGAGCCTGGACTTGATACTGGAACCTCGGAGCGTGGAGTTCATACTGTAACCTCGGAGACAGGACTTGATACCGGAACCTCGGAGACTGGACTTGATACCGGAACCTCGGAGCCTGGACTTGATACCGGAACCTCGGGGCAAGGACTTAATACTGGAACCTCGGAGCCTGGAGTTGATACTGGAACCTCGGGGTCAGGACTTGATACTGGAACCTCGGGGCCAGGACTTGATACTGGAACCTCAGGGCCAGGACTTGATACTGGAACCTCGGAGACAGGACTTGATACTGGAACCTCGGAGACAGGACTTGATACTGGAACCTCGGGGCCAGGACTTGATACTGGAAACTCGGAGCCTGTAGCTGATACAGGAACCTCGGAGACAGGACTTGATACTGGAACCTCGGATTTGGTACTGGAACTTCGGAGCCTGGACTTGATACTGGAACCTCGGAGCCTGGAGTTGATACCGGAACCTCAGGGCCAGGACTTGATACTGGAACCTCGGAGCCTGGAGTTGATACTGGAACCTCGGAGACAGGACCTGATACTTGAACCTCGGGGCAAGGACTTGATACTGTTACCTCGGGGCCAGGACTTGATACTGGAACCTCGGAGCCTGGAGTTGATACTGGAGCCTCCGAGCCTGGAGTTGATACTGGAACCTCGGGGCCAGTACTTGATACTGGAACCTCTGGGCCAGGACTTGATACTGGAAACTCTGGGCCAGGACTTGATACTGGAACCTCGGAGAAAGGACTTGATACTGGAACCTCGGAGACAGGACTTGATTCTGGAACCTCGGGGCCAGGACTTGATACTGGAACCTCGGAGCATGGAGTTGATACTGGAACCTCGGGGCCAGGACTTGATACTGGAACCTCGGAGCCTGGAGTTGATACCGGAACCTCGGAGACAGGACTTGATACTGGAACCTCGGAGCCTGGAGTTGATACTGGAACCTCGGAGACAGGACTTGATACTGGAACCTCGCAGACAGGACTTGATACCGGAACCTCGGAGACTGGACTTGATACCGGAACCTCGGGGCCAGGACTTGATACTGGAACCTCGGAGCCTGGAGTTGATACTGGAACCTCGGAGACTGGATTTGGTACTGGAACCTCGGAGACGGGACCTGATACTTGAACCTCGGGGCAAGGACTTGATACTGGAACCTCGGAGCCTGGAGTTGATACCGGAACCTCGGAGACAGGACTTGATACTGGAACCTCGGAGCCTGGACTTGATACCGGAACCTCGGGGCCAGGACTTGATACTTGAACCTCGGGGCCAGGACTTGATACTGGAACCTCGGGGCCAGGACTTGATACTGGATCCTCGGAGCCTGGAGTTGATACTGGAACCTCGGAGCCTGGAGTTGATACTGGAACCTCGGAGACAGGACTTGATTCTGGAACCTCGGGGCCAGGACTTGATACTGGAACCTCGGAGCATGGAGTTGATACTGGATCCTCGGGGCCAGGACTTGATACTGGAACCTCGGAGCCTGGAGTTGATACCGGAACCTCGGAGACAGGACTTGATACTGGAACCTCGGAGCCTGGAGTTGATACTGGAACCTCGGAGACAGGACTTGATACTGGAACCTCGGAGACAGGACTTGATACCGGAACCTCGGAGACTGGACTTGATACCGGAACCTCGGGGCCAGGACTTGATACTGGAACCTCGGAGCCTGGAGTTGATACTGGAACCTCGGAGACTGGACTTGGTACTGGAACCTCGGAGACGGGACCTGATACTTGAACCTCGGGGCAAGGACTTGATACTGGAACCTCGGAGCCTGGAGTTGATACCGGAACCTCGGAGACAGGACTTGATATTGGAACCTCGGAGCCTGGACTTGATACCGGAACCTCGGGGCCAGGACTTGATACTTGAACCTCGGGGCCAGGATTTGATACTGGAACCTCGGGGCCAGGACTTGATACTGGATCCTCGGAGCCTGGAGTTGATACTGGAACCTCGGAGCCTGGAGTTGATACTGGAACCTCGGAGACAGGACTTGATACTGGAACCTCGGAGACAGGACTTGATACTGGAACTTCGGAGCCTGGACTTGATACTGCAACCTCGGAGACAGGACTTGATACTGGAACCTCGGAACCTGGAGTTGATACTGTAAACTCGGAGACAGGACTTGATACTGGAACCTCGGAGACAGGACTTGATACTGGAACCTCGGAGCCTGGACTTGATACCGGAACCTCGGGGCCAGGACTTGATACTTGAACCTCGGGGCCAGGACTTGATACTGGAACCTCGGGGCCAGGACTTGATACTGGAACCTCGGAGCCTGGAGTTGATACTGGAACCTCGGAGCCTGGAGTTGATACTGGAACCTCGGAGACAGGACTTGATACTGGAAACTCGGGGCCAGGACTTGATACTGGAACCTCGGAGCCTGGAGTTGATACTGGAACCTCGGGGCCAGGACTTGATAGTGGAACCTCGGGGCCTGGATTGATTCTGGAACCTCGGGGCCAGGGATTGATACTGGAACCTCGGGGCCAGGACTTGATACTGGAACCTCAGAGCCTGGACTTGATTCTGGAACCTCGGGGCCAGGACTTGATACTGGAACCTCGGAGCATGGAGTTGATACTGGAACCTCGGGGCCAGGACTTGATACTGGAACCTCGGAGCCTGGAGTTGATACCGGAAGCTCAGAGACAGGACTTGATACTGGAACCTCGGTGCCTGGAGTTGATACTGGAACCTCGGAGATAGGACTTGATATTGGAACCTCGGAGACAGGACTTGATACCGGAACCTCGGAGCCTGGACTTGATACCGGAACCTTGGGGCCAGGACTTGATACTGGAACCTCGGAGCCTGGAGTTGATACTGGAACCTCGGTGACTGGACTTGGTACTGGAACCTCGGAGACAGGACCTGATACTTGAACCTCGGGGCAAGGACTTGATACTGGAACCTCAGGGCCAGGACTTGATACTGGAACCTCGGAGCCTGGAGTTGATACTGGAGACTCCGAGCCTGGAGTTGATACTGGAACCTCGGGGCCAGTACTTGATACTTGAACCTCGGGGCCAGGACTTGATACTGGAAACTCTGGGCCAGGACTTGATACTGGAACCTTGGAGAAAGGACTTGATACTGGAACCTCGGAGACAGGACTTGATACTGGAACCTCGGAGCCTGGACTTGATACCGGAACCTCTGGGCCAGGACATGATACCGGAACCTCGGAGACAGGACTTGATACTGGAACCTTGGAGACAGGACTTGATACTGGAACCTCGGAGCCTGGAGTTGATACTGGAACCTCGGGGCCAGGACTTGATACTGGAACCTCGGAGACTGGAGTTGATACCGGAACCTCGGAGACAGGACTTGATACTGGAACCTCGGAGCCTGGAGTTGATACTGGAACCTCGGAGACAGGACTTGATACTGGAACCTCGCAGACAGGACTTGATACCGGAACCTCGGAGACTGGACTTGATACTGGAACCTCGGGGCCAGGACTTGATACTGGAAACTCGGAGCCTGTAGCTGATACAGGAACCTCGGAGACAGGACTTGATACTGGAACCTCGGATTTGGTACTGGAACTTCGGAGCCTGGACTTGATACTGGAACCTCGGAGCCTGGAGTTGATACCGGAACCTCAGGGCCAGGACTTGATACTGGAACCTCGGAGCCTGGAGTTGATACTGGAACCTCGGAGACAGGACCTGATACTTGAACCTCGGGGCAAGGACTTGATACTGTTACCTCGGGGCCAGGACTTGATACTGGAACCTCGGAGCCTGGAGTTGATACTGGAGCCTCCGAGCCTGGAGTTGATACTGGAACCTCGGGGCCAGTACTTGATACTGGAACCTCTGGGCCAGGACTTGATACTGGAAACTCTGGGCCAGGACTTGATACTGGAACCTCGGAGAAAGGACTTGATACTGGAACCTCGGAGACAGGACTTGATACCGGAACCTCGGGGCCAGGACTTGATACTGGAACCTCGGAGCATGGAGTTGATACTGGAACCTCGGGGCCAGGACTTGATACTGGAACCTCGGAGCCTGGAGTTGATACCGGAACCTCGGAGACAGGACTTGATACTGGAACCTCGGAGCCTGGAGTTGATACTGGAACCTCGGAGACAGGACTTGATACTGGAACCTCGCAGACAGGACTTGATACCGGAACCTCGGAGACTGGACTTGATACCGGAACCTCGGGGCCAGGACTTGATACTGGAACCTCGGAGCCTGGAGTTGATACTGGAACCTCGGAGACTGGATTTGGTACTGGAACCTCGGAGACGGGACCTGATACTTGAACCTCGGGGCAAGGACTTGATACTGGAACCTCGGAGCCTGGAGTTGATACCGGAACCTCGGAGACAGGACTTGATACTGGAACCTCGGAGCCTGGACTTGATACCGGAACCTCGGGGCCAGGACTTGATACTTGAACCTCGGGGCCAGGACTTGATACTGGAACCTCGGGGCCAGGACTTGATACTGGATCCTCGGAGCCTGGAGTTGATACTGGAACCTCGGAGCCTGGAGTTGATACTGGAACCTCGGAGACAGGACTTGATTCTGGAACCTCGGGGCCAGGACTTGATACTGGAACCTCGGAGCATGGAGTTGATACTGGATCCTCGGGGCCAGGACTTGATACTGGAACCTCGGAGCCTGGAGTTGATACCGGAACCTCGGAGACAGGACTTGATACTGGAACCTCGGAGCCTGGAGTTGATACTGGAACCTCGGAGACAGGACTTGATACTGGAACCTCGGAGACAGGACTTGATACCGGAACCTCGGAGACTGGACTTGATACCGGAACCTCGGGGCCAGGACTTGATACTGGAACCTCGGAGCCTGGAGTTGATACTGGAACCTCGGAGACTGGACTTGGTACTGGAACCTCGGAGACGGGACCTGATACTTGAACCTCGGGGCAAGGACTTGATACTGGAACCTCGGAGCCTGGAGTTGATACCGGAACCTCGGAGACAGGACTTGATATTGGAACCTCGGAGCCTGGACTTGATACCGGAACCTCGGGGCCAGGACTTGATACTTGAACCTCGGGGCCAGGATTTGATACTGGAACCTCGGGGCCAGGACTTGATACTGGATCCTCGGAGCCTGGAGTTGATACTGGAACCTCGGAGCCTGGAGTTGATACTGGAACCTCGGAGACAGGACTTGATACTGGAACCTCGGAGACAGGACTTGATACTGGAACTTCGGAGCCTGGACTTGATACTGCAACCTCGGAGACAGGACTTGATACTGGAACCTCGGAACCTGGAGTTGATACTGTAAACTCGGAGACAGGACTTGATACTGGAAACTCGGAGACAGGACTTGATACTGGAACCTCGGAGCCTGGACTTGATACCGGAACCTCGGGGCCAGGACTTGATACTTGAACCTCGGGGCCAGGACTTGATACTGGAACCTCGGGGCCAGGACTTGATACTGGAACCTCGGAGCCTGGAGTTGATACTGGAACCTCGGAGCCTGGAGTTGATACTGGAACCTCGGAGACAGGACTTGATACTGGAAACTCGGGGCCAGGACTTGATACTGGAACCTCGGAGCCTGGAGTTGATACTGGAACCTCGGGGCCAGGACTTGATAGTGGAACCTCGGGGCCTGGATTGATTCTGGAACCTCGGGGCCAGGGATTGATACTGGAATCTCGGGGCCAGGACTTGATACTGGAACCTCAGAGCCTGGACTTGATTCTGGAACCTCGGGGCCAGGACTTGATACTGGAACCTCGGAGCATGGAGTTGATACTGGAACCTCGGGGCCAGGACTTGATACTGGAACCTCGGAGCCTGGAGTTGATACCGGAAGCTCAGAGACAGGACTTGATACTGGAACCTCGGTGCCTGGAGTTGATACTGGAACCTCGGAGATAGGACTTGATATTGGAACCTCGGAGACAGGACTTGATACCGGAACCTCGGAGCCTGGACTTGATACCGGAACCTTGGGGCCAGGACTTGATACTGGAACCTCGGAGCCTGGAGTTGATACTGGAGCCTCGGTGACTGGACTTGGTACTGGAACCTCGGAGACAGGACCTGATACTTGAACCTCGGGGCAAGGACTTGATACTGGAACCTCAGGGCCAGGACTTGATACTGGAACCTCGGAGCCTGGAGTTGATACTGGAGACTCCGAGCCTGGAGTTGATACTGGAACCTCGGGGCCAGTACTTGATACTTGAACCTCGGGGCCAGGACTTGATACTGGAAACTCTGGGCCAGGACTTGATACTGGAACCTTGGAGAAAGGACTTGATACTGGAACCTCGGAGACAGGACTTGATACTGGAACCTCGGAGCCTGGACTTGATACCGGAACCTCTGGGCCAGGACATGATACCGGAACCTCGGAGACAGGACTTGATACTGGAACCTTGGAGACAGGACTTGATACTGGAACCTCGGAGCCTGGAGTTGATACTGGAACCTCGGGGCCAGGACTTGATACTGGAACCTCGGAGACTGGAGTTGATACCGGAACCTCGGAGACAGGACTTGATACTGGAACCTCGGAGCCTGGAGTTGATACTGGAACCTCGGAGACAGGACTTGATACTGGAACCTCGCAGACAGGACTTGATACCGGAACCTCGGAGACTGGACTTGATACCGGAACCTCGGGGCCAGGACTTGATACTGGAACCTTGGAGCCTGGAGTTGATACTGGAACCTCGGAGACTGGATTTGGTACTGGAACCTCGGAGACGGGACCTGATACTTGAACCTCGGGGCAAGGACTTGATACTGGAACCTCGGAGCCTGGAGTTGATACCGGAACCTCGGAGACAGGACTTGATACTGGAACCTCGGAGCCTGGACTTGATACCGGAACCTCGGGGCCAGGACTTGATACTTGAACCTCGGGGCCAGGACTTGATACTGGAACCTCGGGGCCAGGACTTGATACTGGATCCTCGGAGCCTGGAGTTGATACTGGAACCTCGGAGCCTGGAGTTGATACTGGAACCTCGGAGACAGGACTTGATTCTGGAACCTCGGGGCCAGGACTTGATACTGGAACCTCGGAGCATGGAGTTGATACTGGATCCTCGGGGCCAGGACTTGATACTGGAACCTCGGAGCCTGGAGTTGATACCGGTACCTCGGAGACAGGACTTGATACTGGAACCTCGGAGCCTGGAGTTGATACTGGAACCTCGGAGACAGGACTTGATACTGGAACCTCGGAGACAGGACTTGATACCGGAACCTCGGAGACTGGACTTGATACCGGAACCTCGGAGCCTGGACTTGATACCGGAACCTCGGGGCCAGGACTTGATACTTGAACCTCGGGGCCAGGACTTGATACTGGAACCTCGGGGCCAGGACTTGATACTGGATCCTCGGAGCCTGGAGTTGATACTGGAACCTCGGAGCCTGGAGTTGATACTGGAACCTCGGAGACAGGACTTGATTCTGGAACCTCGGGGCCAGGACTTGATACTGGAACCTCGGAGCATGGAGTTGATACTGGATCCTCGGGGCCAGGACTTGATACTGGAACCTCGGAGCCTGGAGTTGATACCGGAACCTCGGAGACAGGACTTGATACTGGAACCTCGGAGACAGGACTTGATACCGGAACCTCGGAGACTGGACTTGATACCGGAACCTCGGGGCCAGGACTTGATACTGGAACCTCGGAGCCTGGAGTTGATACTGGAACCTCGGAGACTGGACTTGGTACTGGAACCTCGGAGACGGGACCTGATACTTGAACCTCGGGGCAAGGACTTGATACTGGAACCTCGGAGCCTGGAGTTGATACCGGAACCTCGGAGACAGGACTTGATATTGGAACCTCGGAGCCTGGACTTGATACCGGAACCTCGGGGCCAGGACTTGATACTTGAACCTCGGGGCCAGGATTTGATACTGGAACCTCGGGGCCAGGACTTGATACTGGATCCTCGGAGCCTGGAGTTGATACTGGAACCTCGGAGCCTGGAGTTGATACTGGAACCTCGGAGACAGGACTTGATACTGGAACCTCGGAGACAGGACTTGATACTGGAACTTCGGAGCCTGGACTTGATACTGCAACCTCGGAGACAGGACTTGATACTGGAACCTCGGAACCTGGAGTTGATACTGTAAACTCGGAGACAGGACTTGATACTGGAAACTCGGAGACAGGACTTGATACTGGAACCTCGGAGCCTGGACTTGATACCGGAACCTCGGGGCCAGGACTTGATACTTGAACCTCGGGGCCAGGACTTGATACTGGAACCTCGGGGCCAGGACTTGATACTGGAACCTCGGAGCCTGGAGTTGATACTGGAACCTCGGAGCCTGGAGTTGATACTGGAACCTCGGAGACAGGACTTGATACTGGAAACTCGGGGCCAGGACTTGATACTGGAACCTCGGAGCCTGGAGTTGATACTGGAACCTCGGGGCCAGGACTTGATAGTGGAACCTCGGGGCCTGGATTGATTCTGGAACCTCGGGGCCAGGGATTGATACTGGAATCTCGGGGCCAGGACTTGATACTGGAACCTCAGAGCCTGGACTTGATTCTGGAACCTCGGGGCCAGGACTTGATACTGGAACCTCGGAGCATGGAGTTGATACTGGAACCTCGGGGCCAGGACTTGATACTGGAACCTCGGAGCCTGGAGTTGATACCGGAAGCTCAGAGACAGGACTTGATACTGGAACCTCGGTGCCTGGAGTTGATACTGGAACCTCGGAGATAGGACTTGATATTGGAACCTCGGAGACAGGACTTGATACCGGAACCTCGGAGCCTGGACTTGATACCGGAACCTTGGGGCCAGGACTTGATACTGGAACCTCGGAGCCTGGAGTTGATACTGGAGCCTCGGTGACTGGACTTGGTACTGGAACCTCGGAGACAGGACCTGATACTTGAACCTCGGGGCAAGGACTTGATACTGGAACCTCAGGGCCAGGACTTGATACTGGAACCTCGGAGCCTGGAGTTGATACTGGAGACTCCGAGCCTGGAGTTGATACTGGAACCTCGGGGCCAGTACTTGATACTTGAACCTCGGGGCCAGGACTTGATACTGGAAACTCTGGGCCAGGACTTGATACTGGAACCTTGGAGAAAGGACTTGATACTGGAACCTCGGAGACAGGACTTGATACTGGAACCTCGGAGCCTGGACTTGATACCGGAACCTCTGGGCCAGGACATGATACCGGAACCTCGGAGACAGGACTTGATACTGGAACCTTGGAGACAGGACTTGATACTGGAACCTCGGAGCCTGGAGTTGATACTGGAACCTCGGGGCCAGGACTTGATACTGGAACCTCGGAGACTGGAGTTGATACCGGAACCTCGGAGACAGGACTTGATACTGGAACCTCGGAGCCTGGAGTTGATACTGGAACCTCGGAGACAGGACTTGATACTGGAACCTCGCAGACAGGACTTGATACCGGAACCTCGGAGACTGGACTTGATACCGGAACCTCGGGGCCAGGACTTGATACTGGAACCTCGGAGCCTGGAGTTGATACTGGAACCTCGGAGACTGGATTTGGTACTGGAACCTCGGAGACGGGACCTGATACTTGAACCTCGGGGCAAGGACTTGATACTGGAACCTCGGAGCCTGGAGTTGATACCGGAACCTCGGAGACAGGACTTGATACTGGAACCTCGGAGCCTGGACTTGATACCGGAACCTCGGGGCCAGGACTTGATACTTGAACCTCGGGGCCAGGACTTGATACTGGAACCTCGGGGCCAGGACTTGATACTGGATCCTCGGAGCCTGGAGTTGATACTGGAACCTCGGAGCCTGGAGTTGATACTGGAACCTCGGAGACAGGACTTGATTCTGGAACCTCGGGGCCAGGACTTGATACTGGAACCTCGGAGCATGGAGTTGATACTGGATCCTCGGGGCCAGGACTTGATACTGGAACCTCGGAGCCTGGAGTTGATACCGGTACCTCGGAGACAGGACTTGATACTGGAACCTCGGAGCCTGGAGTTGATACTGGAACCTCGGAGACAGGACTTGATACTGGAACCTCGGAGACAGGACTTGATACCGGAACCTCGGAGACTGGACTTGATACCGGAACCTCGGGGCCAGGACTTGATACTGGAACCTCGGAGCCTGGAGTTGATACTGGAACCTCGGAGACTGGACTTGGTACTGGAACCTCGGAGACGGGACCTGATACTTGAACCTCGGGGCAAGGACTTGATACTGGAACCTCGGAGCCTGGAGTTGATACCGGAACCTCGGAGACAGGACTTGATACTGGAACCTCGGAGCCTGGACTTGATACCGGAACCTCGGGGCCAGGACTTGATACTTGAACCTCGGGGCCAGGATTTGATACTGGAACCTCGGGGCCAGGACTTGATACTGGATCCTCGGAGCCTGGAGTTGATACTGGAACCTCGGAGCCTGGAGTTGATACTGGAACCTCGGAGACAGGACTTGATACTGGAACCTCGGAGACAGGACTTGATACTGGAACTTCGGAGCCTGGACTTGATACTGCAACCTCGGAGACAGGACTTGATACTGGAACCTCGGAACCTGGAGTTGATACTGTAAACTCGGAGACAGGACTTGATACTGGAACCTCGGAGCCTGGACTTGATACCGGAACCTCGGGGCCAGGACTTGATACTTGAACCTCGGGGCCAGGACTTGATACTGGAACCTCGGGGCCAGGACTTGATACTGGAACCTCGGAGCCTGGAGTTGATACTGGAACCTCGGAGCCTGGAGTTGATACTGGAACCTCGGAGACAGGACTTGATACTGGAAACTCGGGGCCAGGACTTGATACTGGAACCTCGGAGCCTGGAGTTGATACTGGAACCTCGGGGCCAGGACTTGATAGTGGAACCTCGGGGCCTGGATTGATTCTGGAACCTCGGGGCCAGGGATTGATACTGGAACCTCGGGGCCAGGACTTGATACTGGAACCTCAGAGCCTGGACTTGATTCTGGAACCTCGGGGCCAGGACTTGATACTGGAACCTCGGAGCATGGAGTTGATACTGGAACCTCGGGGCCAGGACTTGATACTGGAACCTCGGAGCCTGGAGTTGATACCGGAAGCTCAGAGACAGGACTTGATACTGGAACCTCGGTGCCTGGAGTTGATACTGGAACCTCGGAGATAGGACTTGATATTGGAACCTCGGAGACAGGACTTGATACCGGAACCTCGGAGCCTGGACTTGATACCGGAACCTTGGGGCCAGGACTTGATACTGGAACCTCGGAGCCTGGAGTTGATACTGGAACCTCGGTGACTGGACTTGGTACTGGAACCTCGGAGACAGGACCTGATACTTGAACCTCGGGGCAAGGACTTGTTACTGGAACCTCAGGGCCAGGACTTGATACTGGAACCTCGGAGCCTGGAGTTGATACTGGAGACTCCGAGCCTGGAGTTGATACTGGAACCTCGGGGCCAGTACTTGATACTTGAACCTCGGGGCCAGGACTTGATACTGGAAACTCTGGGCCAGGACTTGATACTGGAACCTTGGAGAAAGGACTTGATACTGGAACCTCGGAGACAGGACTTGATACTGGAACCTCGGAGCCTGGACTTGATACCGGAACCTCTGGGCCAGGACATGATACCGGAACCTCGGAGACAGGACTTGATACTGGAACCTTGGAGACAGGACTTGATACTGGAACCTCGGAGCCTGGAGTTGATACTGGAACCTCGGGGCCAGGACTTGATACTGGAACCTCGGGGCCAGGACTTGATACTGGAACCTCGGAGCCTGGACTTGATTCTGGAACCTCGGGGCCAGGACTTGAAACTGGAACCTCGGAGCATGGAGTTGATACTGGAACCTCGGGGCCAGGACTTGATACTGGAACCTCGGAGCCTGGAGTTGATACCGGAACCTCGGAGACAGGACTTGATACTGGAACCTCGGAGCCTGGAGTTGATACTGGAACCTCGGAGACAGGACTTGATACTGGAACCTCGGAGACAGGACTTGATACCGGAACCTCGGAGACTGGACTTGATACCGAAACCTCGGGGCCAGGACTTGATACTAAAACCTCGGAGCCTGGAGTTGATACTGGAACCTCGGAGACTGGAGTTGATACTGGAACCTCGGAGACAGGACATGATACAGGAACCTCGGAGCCTGGACTTGATACTGGAACCTCGGATACAGGACTTGATACTGGAACCTCGGAGACAGGACTTGATACTGGAACTTCGGAGCCTGGACTTGATACTGGAACCTCGGAGCGTGGAGTTCATACTGTAACCTCGGAGACAGGACTTGATACTGGAACCTCGGAGACTGGACTTGATACCGGAACCTCGGAGCCTGGACTTGATACCGGAACCTCGGGGCAAGGACTTGATACTGGAACCTCGGAGCCTGGAGTTGATACTGGAACCTCGGGGTCAGGACTTGATACTGGAACCTCGGGGCCAGGACTTGATACTGGAACCTCAGGGCCAGGACTTGATACTGGAACCTCGGAGACAGGACTTGATACTGGAACCTCGGAGACAGGACTTGATACTGGAACCTCGGGGCCAGGACTTGATACTGGAAACTCGGAGCCTGTAGCTGATACAGGAACCTCGGAGACAGGACTTGATACTGGAACCTCGGATTTGGTACTGGAACTTCGGAGCCTGGACTTGATACTGGAACCTCGGAGCCTGGAGTTGATACCGGAACCTCAGGGCCAGGACTTGATACTGGAACCTCGGAGCCTGGAGTTGATACTGGAACCTCGGAGACAGGACCTGATACTTGAACCTCGGGGCAAGGACTTGATACTGTTACCTCGGGGCCAGGACTTGATACTGGAACCTCGGAGCCTGGAGTTGATACTGGAGCCTCCGAGCCTGGAGTTGATACTGGAACCTCGGGGCCAGTACTTGATACTGGAACCTCTGGGCCAGGACTTGATACTGGAAACTCTGGGCCAGGACTTGATACTGGAACCTCGGAGAAAGGACTTGATACTGGAACCTCGGAGACAGGACTTGATACCGGAACCTCGGGGCCAGGACTTGATACTGGAACCTCGGAGCATGGAGTTGATACTGGAACCTCGGGGCCAGGACTTGATACTGGAACCTCGGAGCCTGGAGTTGATACCGGAACCTCGGAGACAGGACTTGATACTGGAACCTCGGAGCCTGGAGTTGATACTGGAACCTCGGAGACAGGACTTGATACTGGAACCTCGCAGACAGGACTTGATACCGGAACCTCGGAGACTGGACTTGATACCGGAACCTCGGGGCCAGGACTTGATACTGGAACCTCGGAGCCTGGAGTTGATACTGGAACCTCGGAGACTGGATTTGGTACTGGAACCTCGGAGACGGGACCTGATACTTGAACCTCGGGGCAAGGACTTGATACTGGAACCTCGGAGCCTGGAGTTGATACCGGAACCTCGGAGACAGGACTTGATACTGGAACCTCGGAGCCTGGACTTGATACCGGAACCTCGGGGCCAGGACTTGATACTTGAACCTCGGGGCCAGGACTTGATACTGGAACCTCGGGGCCAGGACTTGATACTGGATCCTCGGAGCCTGGAGTTGATACTGGAACCTCGGAGCCTGGAGTTGATACTGGAACCTCGGAGACAGGACTTGATTCTGGAACCTCGGGGCCAGGACTTGATACTGGAACCTCGGAGCATGGAGTTGATACTGGATCCTCGGGGCCAGGACTTGATACTGGAACCTCGGAGCCTGGAGTTGATACCGGAACCTCGGAGACAGGACTTGATACTGGAACCTCGGAGCCTGGAGTTGATACTGGAACCTCGGAGACAGGACTTGATACTGGAACCTCGGAGACAGGACTTGATACCGGAACCTCGGAGACTGGACTTGATACCGGAACCTCGGGGCCAGGACTTGATACTGGAACCTCGGAGCCTGGAGTTGATACTGGAACCTCGGAGACTGGACTTGGTACTGGAACCTCGGAGACGGGACCTGATACTTGAACCTCGGGGCAAGGACTTGATACTGGAACCTCGGAGCCTGGAGTTGATACCGGAACCTCGGAGACAGGACTTGATATTGGAACCTCGGAGCCTGGACTTGATACCGGAACCTCGGGGCCAGGACTTGATACTTGAACCTCGGGGCCAGGATTTGATACTGGAACCTCGGGGCCAGGACTTGATACTGGATCCTCGGAGCCTGGAGTTGATACTGGAACCTCGGAGCCTGGAGTTGATACTGGAACCTCGGAGACAGGACTTGATACTGGAACCTCGGAGACAGGACTTGATACTGGAACTTCGGAGCCTGGACTTGATACTGCAAACTCGGAGACAGGACTTGATACTGGAACCTCGGAACCTGGAGTTGATACTGTAAACTCGGAGACAGGACTTGATACTGGAACCTCGGAGACAGGACTTGATACTGGAACCTCGGAGCCTGGACTTGATACCGGAACCTCGGGGCCAGGACTTGATACTTGAACCTCGGGGCCAGGACTTGATACTGGAACCTCGGGGCCAGGACTTGATACTGGAACCTCGGAGCCTGGAGTTGATACTGGAACCTCGGAGCCTGGAGTTGATACTGGAACCTCGGAGACAGGACTTGATACTGGAAACTCGGGGCCAGGACTTGATACTGGAACCTCGGAGCCTGGAGTTGATACTGGAACCTCGGGGCCAGGACTTGATAGTGGAACCTCGGGGCCTGGATTGATTCTGGAACCTCGGGGCCAGGCATTGATACTGGAACCTCGGGGCCAGGACTTGATACTGGAACCTCAGAGCCTGGACTTGATTCTGGAACCTCGGGGCCAGGACTTGATACTGGAACCTCGGAGCATGGAGTTGATACTGGAACCTCGGGGCCAGGACTTGATACTGGAATCTCGGAGCCTGGAGTTGATACCGGAAGCTCAGAGACAGGACTTGATAGTGGAACCTCGGTGCCTGGAGTTGATACTGGAACCTCGGTGACTGGACTTGGTACTGGAACCTCGGAGACAGGACCTGATACTTGAACCTCGGGGCAAGGACTTGATACTGGAACCTCAGGGCCAGGACTTGATACTGGAACCTCGGAGCCTGGAGTTGATACTGGAGACTCCGAGCCTGGAGTTGATACTGGAACCTCGGGGCCAGTACTTGATACTTGAACCTCGGGGCCAGGACTTGATACTGGAAACTCTGGGCCAGGACTTGATACTGGAACCTTGGAGAAAGGACTTGATACTGGAACCTCGGAGACAGGACTTGATACTGGAACCTCGGAGCCTGGACTTGATACCGGAACCTCTGGGCCAGGACATGATACCGGAACCTCGGAGACAGGACTTGATACTGGAACCTTGGAGACAGGACTTGATACTGGAACCTCGGAGCCTGGAGTTGATACTGGAACCTCGGGGCCAGGACTTGATACTGGAACCTCGGAGACTGGAGTTGATACTGGAACCTCAGAGACAGGACTTGATACAGGAACCTCGGAACCTGGACTTGATACTGGAACCTCGGATACAGGACTTGATACTGGAACCTCGGAGACAGGACTTGATACTGGAACCTCGGAGACAGGACTTGATACTGGAACTTCGGAGCCTGGACTTGATACTGGAACCTCGGAGCGTGGAGTTCATACTGTAACCTCGGAGACAGGACTTGATACTGGAACCTCGGAGACTGGACTTGATACCGGAACCTCGGAGCCTGGACTTGATACCGGAACCTCGGGGCAAGGACTTGATACTGGAACCTCGGAGCCTGGAGGTGATACTGGAGCCTCCGAGCCTGGAGTTGATACTGGAACCTCGGGGTCAGGACTTGATACTGGAACCTCGGGGCCAGGACTTGATACTGGAACCTCAGGGCCAGGACTTGATACTGGAACCTCGGAGACAGGACTTGATACTGGAACCTCGGAGACAGGACTTGATACTGGAACCTCGGGGCCAGGACTTGATACTGGAAACTCGGAGCCTGTAGCTGATACGGGAACCTCGGAGACAGGACTTGATACTGGAACCTCGGAGACAGGACTTGATACTGGAACTTCGGAGCCTGGACTTGATACTGCAACCTCGGAGCGTGGAGTTGATACCGGAACCTCGGGGCCAGGACTTGATACTGGAACCTCGGAGCCTGGAGTTGATACTGGAACCTCGGAGACAGGACCTGATACTTGAACCTCGGGGCAAGGACTTGATACAGTTACCTCGGGGCCAGGACTTGATACTGGAACCTCGGAGCCTGGAGTTGATACTGGAGCCTCCGAGCCTGGAGTTGATACTGGAACCTCGGGGCCAGTACTTGATACTGGAACCTCGGGGCCAGGACTTGATACTGGAAACTCTGGGCCAGGACTTGATACTGGAACCTCGGAGAAAGGACTTGATACTGGAACCTCGGAGACAGGACTTGATACCGGAACCTCGGGGCCAGGACTTGATACTGGAACCTCGGAGCCTGGACTTCATACCGGAACCTCGGGGCCAGGACATGATACCGGAAACTCGGAGACAGGACTTGATACTGGAACCTCGGAGACAGGACTTGATACTGGAACCTCGGAGCCTGGACTTGATACCGGAACCTCGGGGCCAGGACTTGATACTTGAACCTCGGGGCCAAGACTTGATACTGGAACCTCGGGGCCAGGACTTGATACTGGATCCTCGGAGCCTGGAGTTGATACTGGTACCTCGGAGCCTGGATTGATTCTGGAACCTCGGGGCCTGGACTTGATACTGGAACCTCGGGGCCAGGACTTGATACTGGAACCTCGGAGCCTGAACTTGCTTCTGGAACCTCGGGGCCAGGACTTGATTCTGGAACCTCGGGGCCAGGACTTGATACTGGAACCTCGGAGCCTGGACTTGATTCTGGAACCTCGGGGCCAGGACTTGATACTGGAACCTCGGAGCATGGAGTTGATACTGGAACCTCGGGGCCAGGACTTGATACTCGAACCTCGGAGCCTGGACTTGGTACTGGAACCTCGGAGACGGGACCTGATACTTGAACCTCGGGGCAAGGACTTGATACTGGAACCTCGGAGCCTGGAGTTGTTACCGGAACCTCGGAGACAGGACTTGATACTGGAACCTCGGAGCCTGGACTTGATACCGGAACCTCGGGGCCAGGACTTGATAGTGGAACCTCGGAGACAGGAGTTGATACTGGAACCTCGGAGCCTGGAGTTGATACTGGAACCTCGGAGACAGGACTTGATACTGGAACCTCGGAGCCTGGACTTGATACCGGAACCTCGGGGCCAGGACTTGATACTTGAACCTCGGGGCCAAGACTTGATACTGGAACCTCGGGGCCAGGACTTGATACTGGATCCTCGGAGCCTGGAGTTGATACTGGTACCTCGGAGCCTGGATTGATTCTGGAACCTCGGGGCCTGGACTTGATACTGGAACCTCGGGGCCAGGACTTGATACTGGAACCTCGGAGCCTGAACTTGCTTCTGGAACCTCGGGGCCAGGACTTGATTCTGGAACCTCGGGGCCAGGACTTGATACTGGAACCTCGGAGCCTGGACTTGATTCTGGAACCTCGGGGCCAGGACTTGATACTGGAACCTCGGAGCATGGAGTTGATACTGGAACCTCGGGGCCAGGACTTGATACTCGAACCTCGGAGCCTGGACTTGGTACTGGAACCTCGGAGACGGGACCTGATACTTGAACCTCGGGGCAAGGACTTGATACTGGAACCTCGGAGCCTGGAGTTGTTACCGGAACCTCGGAGACAGGACTTGATACTGGAACCTCGGAGCCTGGACTTGATACCGGAACCTCGGGGCCAGGACTTGATAGTGGAACCTCGGAGACAGGAGTTGATACTGGAACCTCGGAGCCTGGAGTTGATACTGGAACCTCGGAGCCTGGAGTTGATACTGGAACCACGTGGCCAGGACTTTATACTGGAACCTTGGAGACAGGACTTGATACTGGAACCTCGGGGCCAGGAGTTGATTCTGGAACCTCGGAGCCTGGAGTTGATACTGGAACCTCGGAGACAGGACTTGATACTGGAACCTCGGAGCCTGGACTTGATACTGGAATCTCGGGGCCAGGACTTGATACTGGAACCCCGGAGCCTGGACTTGATACTGGAACCTCGGTGCCAGGACTTGATACTGGAACCTCGGGGCCAGGACTTGATACTGGAACCTCGGAGCCCGGACTTGATACCGGAACCTCGGGGCAAGGACATGATACTGGAACCTCGGGGCAAGGACTTGATACTGGAACCTCGGAGCCTGGAGTTGATACTGGAACCTCGGAGCCTGGAGTTGATACTGGATCCTCGGGGCCAGGAGTTGATACTGGAAACTCGGGGCCAGGAATTGATACTGGAACCTCGGAGCCTGGAGTTGATACTGGAACCTCGGGGCCAGGACTTGATACTGGAACCTCGGAGCCTGGAGTTTGATAGTGGAACCTCGGGGCCAGGACTTGATACTGGAACCTCGGAGCCTGGAGTTTGATAGTGGAACCTCGGGGCCAGGACTTGATACTGGAACCTGGGAGACATGACTTGATTCTGGAACCTCGGGGCCAGGACTTGATACTGGAACCTCGGAGCCTGGAGTTGATGCTGGAACCTCGGAGCCTGGACTTGATTCTGGAACCTCGGAGACAGGACTTGATACTGGAACCTCGGAGCCTGGAGTTGATACTGGAACCTCGGGTCCAGGACTTGCTACTGGAACCTCGGAGCCTGGAGTTGATACTGGAAACTCGGGGCCAGGACTTGATACTGGAACCTCGGGGCCAGGACTTGATACTAGAACCTCGGAGCTTGGAGTTGATACTGGAACCTCGGAGCCTGGAGTTGATACTGGAACCCCGGAGACAGGACTTGATACCGGAACCTCGGAGACAGGACTTGATACTGGAACCTCGGAGCCTGGAGTTGATACTGGAACCTCGGGGCCAGGACTTGATACTGGAAACTCGGGGCCAGGACTTGATACTGGAACCTCGGAGCTTGGAGTTGATACTGGAACCTCGGAGCCTGGAGTTGATAATGGAACCCCGGAGACAGAACTTGATACTGGAACCTCGGAGCCTGGAGTTGATACTAGAACCTCGGAGACAGGACTTGATACTGGAACCTCGGGGCCAGGACTTGTTACCGGAACCTCGGAGACAGTACTTGATACTGGAACCTCGGAGACAGGACTTGATACAGGAACCTCGGAGCCTGGAGTTGATACTGGAACCTCGGGGCCAGGACTTGATATTGCAACCCCGGGGCCAGGACTTGTTACCGGAACCTCGGAGACAGGACTTGATACTGGAACCTTGGAGCCTGGCTTTGATATTGGAACCCCGGGGCCAGGACTTGATACCGGAACCTCGGAGACAGGACTTGATACTGGAACCTCGGAGACAGGACTTGATACTGGAACCTCGGAGCCTGGAGTTGATACTGGAACCTCGGAGCCTGGAGTTGATACTGGAACCTCGGTGCCTGGAGTTGATACTGGAACCTCGGAGCCTGGAGTTGATACTGGAACCTCGAGGACAGGACTTGATACTGGAACCTCGGAGCCTGGACTTGATTCTGGAACCTCGGGGCCAGGACTTGATACTGGAACCTCGGGGCCAGGACTTGATACTGGAACCTCGGGTCCAGGACTTGATACTGGCACCTCGGAGCCTGGACTTGCTACTGGAACCTCGGGGCCAGGACTTGATACTGGAACCTCGCGGCCAGGACTTGATACTGGAACCTCGGAGCCTGGAGTTGATACTGGAACCTCGGGGCCAGGACTTGATACTGGAACCTCGGAGCCTGGATTTGATACAGAAACGTCGGGGCCAGGACTTGATACTGGAACCTCGGAGCCTGGAGTTGATACCGGAACCTCGGAGACAGGACTTGATACTGGAACCTCGGAGCCTGGAGTTGATACTGGAAACTCGGAGACAGGAATTGATACTGGAACCTCGGAGACAGGACTTGATACCGGAACCTCGGAGCCTGGACTTGATACCGGAAACTCGGGGCCAGGACTTGATACTGGAACCTTGGAGCCTGGAGTTGATACTGGAACCTCGGAGACTGGAGTTGATACTGGAACCACGGGGCCAGGACTTGATACTGGAACCTCGGAGCCTGGAGTTGATACTGGAACCTCGGAGACAGGACCTGATACTTGAACCTCGGGGCAAGGACTTGATACTGTTACCTCGGGGCCAGGACTTGATACTGGAACCTCGGAGCCTGGAGTTGATACTGGAGCCTCCGAGCCTGGAGTTGATACTGGAACCTCGGGGCCAGTACTTGATACTGGAACCTCGGGGCCAGGACTTGATACTGGAAACTCTGGGCCAGGACTTGATACTGGAACCTCGGAGAAAGGACTTGATACTGGAACCTCGGAGACAGGACTTGATACCGGAACCTCGGGGCCAGGACTTGATACTGGAACCTCGGAGCCTGGACTTCATACCGGAACCTCGGGGCCAGGACATTATACCGGAAACTCGGAGACAGGACTTGATACTGGAACCTCGGAGACAGGACTTGATACTGGAACCTCGGAGCCTGGACTTGATACCGGAACCTCGGGGCCAGGACTTGATACTTGAACCTCGGGGCCAAGACTTGATACTGGAACCTCGGGGCCAGGACTTGATACTGGATCCTCGGAGCCTGGAGTTGATACTGGTACCTCGGAGCCTGGATTGATTCTGGAACCTCGGGGCCTGGACTTGATACTGGAACCTCGGGGCCAGGACTTGATGCTGGAACCTCGGAGCCTGAACTTGCTTCTGGAACCTCGGGGCCAGGACTTGATTCTGGAACCTCGGGGCCAGGACTTGATACTGGAACCTCGGAGCCTGGACTTGATTCTGGAACCTCGGGGCCAGGACTTGATACTGGAACCTCGGAGCATGGAGTTGATACTGGAACCTCGGGGCCAGGACTTGATACTCGAACCTCGGAGCCTGGACTTGGTACTGGAACCTCGGAGACGGGACCTGATACTTGAACCTCGGGGCAAGGACTTGATACTGGAACCTCGGAGCCTGGAGTTGATACTGGAACCACGTGGCCAGGACTTTATACTGGAACCTTGGAGACAGGACTTGATACTGGAACCTCGGGGCCAGGAGTTGATTCTGGAACCTCGGAGCCTGGAGTTGATACTGGAACCTCGGAGACAGGACTTGACACTGGAACCTCGGAGCCTGGACTTGATACTGGAATCTCGGGGCCAGGACTTGATACTGGAACCCCGGAGCCTGGACTTGATACTGGAACCTCGGTGCCAGGACTTGATACTGGAACCTCGGGGCCAGGACTTGATACTGGAACCTCGGAGCCTGGAGTTGATACTGGATCCTCGGGGCCAGGAGTTGATACTGGAACCTCGGGGCCAGGAATTGATACTGGAACCTCGGAGCCTGGAGTTGATACTGGAACCTCGGGGCCAGGACTTGATACTGGAACCTCGGAGCCTGGAGTTTGATAGTGGACCCTCGGGGCCAGGACTTGATACTGGAACCTCGGAGCCTGGAGTTTGATAGTGGAACCTCGGGGCCAGGACTTGATACTGGAACCTGGGAGACATGACTTGATTCTGGAACCTCGGGGCCAGGACTTGATACTGGAACCTCGGAGCCTGGAGTTGATACTGGAACCTCGGAGCCTGGACTTGATTCTGGAACCTCGGAGACAGGACTTGATACTGGAACCTCGGAGCCTGGAGTTGATACTGGAACCTCGGGTCCAGGACTTGCTACTGGAACCTCGGAGCCTGGAGTTGATACTGGAACCTCGGGGCCAGGACTTGATACTGGAACCTCGGGGCCAGGACTTGATACGAGAACCTCGGAGCTTGGAGTTGATACTGGAACCTCGGAGCCTGGAGTTGATACTGGAACCCCGGAGACAGGACTTGATACCGGAACCTCGGAGACAGGACTTGATACTGGAACCTCGGAGCCTGGAGTTGATACTGGAACCTCGGGGTCAGGACTTGATACTGGAAACTCGGGGCCAGGACTTGATACTGGAACCTCGGAGCTTGGAGTTGATACTGGAACCTCGGAGCCTGGAGTTGATACTGGAACCCCGGAGACAGAACTTGATACTGGAACCTCGGAGCCTGGAGTTGATACTAGAACCTCGGAGACAGGACTTGATACTGGAACCTCGGGGCCAGGACTTGTTACCGGAACCTCGGAGACAGGACTTGATACTGGAACCTCGGAGACAGGACTTGATACTGGAACCTCGGAGCCTGGAGTTGATACTGGAACCTCGGGGCCAGGACTTGATATTGCAACCCCGGGGCCAGGACTTGTTACCGGAACCTCGGAGACAGGACTTGATACTGGAACCTTGGAGCCTGGCTTTGATATTGGAACCCCGGGGCCAGGACTTGATACCGGAACCTCGGAGACAGGACTTGATACTGGAACCTCGGAGACAGGACTTGATACTGGAACCTCGGAGCCTGGAGTTGATACTGGAACCTCGGAGCCTGGAGTTGATACTGGAACCTCGGTGCCTGGAGTTGATACTGGAACCTCGGAGCCTGGAGTTGATACTGGAACCTCGAGGACAGGACTTGATACTGGAACCTCGGAGCCTGGACTTGATTCTGGAACCTCGGGGCCAGGACTTGATACTGGAACCTCGGGGCCAGGACTTGATACTGGAACCTCGGGTCCAGGACTTGATACTGGCACCTCGGAGCCTGGACTTGCTACTGGAACCTCGGGGCCAGGACTTGATACTGGAACCTCGCGGCCAGGACTTGATACTGGAACCTCAGAGCCTGGACTTGATTCTGGAACCTCGGGGCCAGGACTTGATACTGGAACCTCGGAGCATGGAGTTGATACTGGAACCTCGGGGCCAGGACTTGATACTGGAACCTCGGAGCCTGGAGTTGATACCGGAAGCTCAGAGACAGGACTTGATACTGGAACCTCGGTGCCTGGAGTTGATACTGGAACCTCGGAGATAGGACTTGATATTGGAACCTCGGAGACAGGACTTGATACCGGAACCTCGGAGCCTGGACTTGATACCGGAACCTTGGGGCCAGGACTTGATACTGGAACCTCGGAGCCTGGAGTTGATACTGGAACCTCGGTGACTGGACTTGGTACTGGAACCTCGGAGACAGGACCTGATACTTGAACCTCGGGGCAAGGACTTGATACTGGAACCTCAGGGCCAGGACTTGATACTGGAACCTCGGAGCCTGGAGTTGATACTGGAGACTCCGAGCCTGGAGTTGATACTGGAACCTCGGGGCCAGTACTTGATACTTGAACCTCGGGGCCAGGACTTGATACTGGAAACTCTGGGCCAGGACTTGATACTGGAACCTTGGAGAAAGGACTTGATACTGGAACCTCGGAGACAGGACTTGATACTGGAACCTCGGAGCCTGGACTTGATACCGGAACCTCTGGGCCAGGACATGATACCGGAACCTCGGAGACAGGACTTGATACTGGAACCTTGGAGACAGGACTTGATACTGGAACCTCGGAGCCTGGAGTTGATACTGGAACCTCGGGGCCAGGACTTGATACTGGAACCTCGGGGCCAGGACTTGATACTGGAACCTCGGAGCCTGGACTTGATTCTGGAACCTCGGGGCCAGGACTTGAAACTGGAACCTCGGAGCATGGAGTTGATACTGGAACCTCGGGGCCAGGACTTGATACTGGAACCTCGGAGCCTGGAGTTGATACCGGAACCTCGGAGACAGGACTTGATACTGGAACCTCGGAGCCTGGAGTTGATACTGGAACCTCGGAGACAGGACTTGATACTGGAACCTCGGAGACAGGACTTGATACCGGAACCTCGGAGACTGGACTTGATACCGGAACCTCGGGGCCAGGACTTGATACTAAAACCTCGGAGCCTGGAGTTGATACTGGAACCTCGGAGACTGGAGTTGATACTGGAACCTCGGAGACAGGACATGATACAGGAACCTCGGAGCCTGGACTTGATACTGGAACCTCGGATACAGGACTTGATACTGGAACCTCGGAGACAGGACTTGATACTGGAACTTCGGAGCCTGGACTTGATACTGGAACCTCGGAGCGTGGAGTTCATACTGTAACCTCGGAGACAGGACTTGATACTGGAACCTCGGAGACTGGACTTGATACCGGAACCTCGGAGCCTGGACTTGATACCGGAACCTCGGGGCAAGGACTTGATACTGGAACCTCGGAGCCTGGAGTTGATACTGGAACCTCGGGGTCAGGACTTGATACTGGAACCTCGGGGCCAGGACTTGATACTGGAACCTCAGGGCCAGGACTTGATACTGGAACCTCGGAGACAGGACTTGATACTGGAACCTCGGAGACAGGACTTGATACTGGAACCTCGGGGCCAGGACTTGATACTGGAAACTCGGAGCCTGTAGCTGATACAGGAACCTCGGAGACAGGACTTGATACTGGAACCTCGGATTTGGTACTGGAACTTCGGAGCCTGGACTTGATACTGGAACCTCGGAGCCTGGAGTTGATACCGGAACCTCAGGGCCAGGACTTGATACTGGAACCTCGGAGCCTGGAGTTGATACTGGAACCTCGGAGACAGGACCTGATACTTGAACCTCGGGGCAAGGACTTGATACTGTTACCTCGGGGCCAGGACTTGATACTGGAACCTCGGAGCCTGGAGTTGATACTGGAGCCTCCGAGCCTGGAGTTGATACTGGAACCTCGGGGCCAGTACTTGATACTGGAACCTCTGGGCCAGGACTTGATACTGGAAACTCTGGGCCAGGACTTGATACTGGAACCTCGGAGAAAGGACTTGATACTGGAACCTCGGAGACAGGACTTGATACCGGAACCTCGGGGCCAGGACTTGATACTGGAACCTCGGAGCATGGAGTTGATACTGGAACCTCGGGGCCAGGACTTGATACTGGAACCTCGGAGCCTGGAGTTGATACCGGAACCTCGGAGACAGGACTTGATACTGGAACCTCGGAGCCTGGAGTTGATACTGGAACCTCGGAGACAGGACTTGATACTGGAACCTCGCAGACAGGACTTGATACCGGAACCTCGGAGACTGGACTTGATACCGGAACCTCGGGGCCAGGACTTGATACTGGAACCTCGGAGCCTGGAGTTGATACTGGAACCTCGGAGACTGGATTTGGTACTGGAACCTCGGAGACGGGACCTGATACTTGAACCTCGGGGCAAGGACTTGATACTGGAACCTCGGAGCCTGGAGTTGATACCGGAACCTCGGAGACAGGACTTGATACTGGAACCTCGGAGCCTGGACTTGATACCGGAACCTCGGGGCCAGGACTTGATACTTGAACCTCGGGGCCAGGACTTGATACTGGAACCTCGGGGCCAGGACTTGATACTGGATCCTCGGAGCCTGGAGTTGATACTGGAACCTCGGAGCCTGGAGTTGATACTGGAACCTCGGAGACAGGACTTGATTCTGGAACCTCGGGGCCAGGACTTGATACTGGAACCTCGGAGCATGGAGTTGATACTGGATCCTCGGGGCCAGGACTTGATACTGGAACCTCGGAGCCTGGAGTTGATACCGGAACCTCGGAGACAGGACTTGATACTGGAACCTCGGAGCCTGGAGTTGATACTGGAACCTCGGAGACAGGACTTGATACTGGAACCTCGGAGACAGGACTTGATACCGGAACCTCGGAGACTGGACTTGATACCGGAACCTCGGGGCCAGGACTTGATACTGGAACCTCGGAGCCTGGAGTTGATACTGGAACCTCGGAGACTGGACTTGGTACTGGAACCTCGGAGACGGGACCTGATACTTGAACCTCGGGGCAAGGACTTGATACTGGAACCTCGGAGCCTGGAGTTGATACCGGAACCTCGGAGACAGGACTTGATATTGGAACCTCGGAGCCTGGACTTGATACCGGAACCTCGGGGCCAGGACTTGATACTTGAACCTCGGGGCCAGGATTTGATACTGGAACCTCGGGGCCAGGACTTGATACTGGATCCTCGGAGCCTGGAGTTGATACTGGAACCTCGGAGCCTGGAGTTGATACTGGAACCTCGGAGACAGGACTTGATACTGGAACCTCGGAGACAGGACTTGATACTGGAACTTCGGAGCCTGGACTTGATACTGCAACCTCGGAGACAGGACTTGATACTGGAACCTCGGAACCTGGAGTTGATACTGTAAACTCGGAGACAGGACTTGATACTGGAACCTCGGAGACAGGACTTGATACTGGAACCTCGGAGCCTGGACTTGATACCGGAACCTCGGGGCCAGGACTTGATACTTGAACCTCGGGGCCAGGACTTGATACTGGAACCTCGGGGCCAGGACTTGATACTGGAACCTCGGAGCCTGGAGTTGATACTGGAACCTCGGAGCCTGGAGTTGATACTGGAACCTCGGAGACAGGACTTGATACTGGAAACTCGGGGCCAGGACTTGATACTGGAACCTCGGAGCCTGGAGTTGATACTGGAACCTCGGGGCCAGGACTTGATAGTGGAACCTCGGGGCCTGGATTGATTCTGGAACCTCGGGGCCAGGCATTGATACTGGAACCTCGGGGCCAGGACTTGATACTGGAACCTCAGAGCCTGGACTTGATTCTGGAACCTCGGGGCCAGGACTTGATACTGGAACCTCGGAGCATGGAGTTGATACTGGAACCTCGGGGCCAGGACTTGATACTGGAATCTCGGAGCCTGGAGTTGATACCGGAAGCTCAGAGACAGGACTTGATAGTGGAACCTCGGTGCCTGGAGTTGATACTGGAACCTCGGTGACTGGACTTGGTACTGGAACCTCGGAGACAGGACCTGATACTTGAACCTCGGGGCAAGGACTTGATACTGGAACCTCAGGGCCAGGACTTGATACTGGAACCTCGGAGCCTGGAGTTGATACTGGAGACTCCGAGCCTGGAGTTGATACTGGAACCTCGGGGCCAGTACTTGATACTTGAACCTCGGGGCCAGGACTTGATACTGGAAACTCTGGGCCAGGACTTGATACTGGAACCTTGGAGAAAGGACTTGATACTGGAACCTCGGAGACAGGACTTGATACTGGAACCTCGGAGCCTGGACTTGATACCGGAACCTCTGGGCCAGGACATGATACCGGAACCTCGGAGACAGGACTTGATACTGGAACCTTGGAGACAGGACTTGATACTGGAACCTCGGAGCCTGGAGTTGATACTGGAACCTCGGGGCCAGGACTTGATACTGGAACCTCGGAGACTGGAGTTGATACTGGAACCTCAGAGACAGGACTTGATACAGGAACCTCGGAACCTGGACTTGATACTGGAACCTCGGATACAGGACTTGATACTGGAACCTCGGAGACAGGACTTGATACTGGAACCTCGGAGACAGGACTTGATACTGGAACTTCGGAGCCTGGACTTGATACTGGAACCTCGGAGCGTGGAGTTCATACTGTAACCTCGGAGACAGGACTTGATACTGGAACCTCGGAGACTGGACTTGATACCGGAACCTCGGAGCCTGGACTTGATACCGGAACCTCGGGGCAAGGACTTGATACTGGAACCTCGGAGCCTGGAGGTGATACTGGAGCCTCCGAGCCTGGAGTTGATACTGGAACCTCGGGGTCAGGACTTGATACTGGAACCTCGGGGCCAGGACTTGATACTGGAACCTCAGGGCCAGGACTTGATACTGGAACCTCGGAGACAGGACTTGATACTGGAACCTCGGAGACAGGACTTGATACTGGAACCTCGGGGCCAGGACTTGATACTGGAAACTCGGAGCCTGTAGCTGATACGGGAACCTCGGAGACAGGACTTGATACTGGAACCTCGGAGACAGGACTTGATACTGGAACTTCGGAGCCTGGACTTGATACTGCAACCTCGGAGCGTGGAGTTGATACCGGAACCTCGGGGCCAGGACTTGATACTGGAACCTCGGAGCCTGGAGTTGATACTGGAACCTCGGAGACAGGACCTGATACTTGAACCTCGGGGCAAGGACTTGATACTGTTACCTCGGGGCCAGGACTTGATACTGGAACCTCGGAGCCTGGAGTTGATACTGGAGCCTCCGAGCCTGGAGTTGATACTGGAACCTCGGGGCCAGTACTTGATACTGGAACCTCGGGGCCAGGACTTGATACTGGAAACTCTGGGCCAGGACTTGATACTGGAACCTCGGAGAAAGGACTTGATACTGGAACCTCGGAGACAGGACTTGATACCGGAACCTCGGGGCCAGGACTTGATACTGGAACCTCGGAGCCTGGACTTCATACCGGAACCTCGGGGCCAGGACATGATACCGGAAACTCGGAGACAGGACTTGATACTGGAACCTCGGAGACAGGACTTGATACTGGAACCTCGGAGCCTGGACTTGATACCGGAACCTCGGGGCCAGGACTTGATACTTGAACCTCGGGGCCAAGACTTGATACTGGAACCTCGGGGCCAGGACTTGATACTGGATCCTCGGAGCCTGGAGTTGATACTGGTACCTCGGAGCCTGGATTGATTCTGGAACCTCGGGGCCTGGACTTGATACTGGAACCTCGGGGCCAGGACTTGATACTGGAACCTCGGAGCCTGAACTTGCTTCTGGAACCTCGGGGCCAGGACTTGATTCTGGAACCTCGGGGCCAGGACTTGATACTGGAACCTCGGAGCCTGGACTTGATTCTGGAACCTCGGGGCCAGGACTTGATACTGGAACCTCGGAGCATGGAGTTGATACTGGAACCTCGGGGCCAGGACTTGATACTCGAACCTCGGAGCCTGGACTTGGTACTGGAACCTCGGAGACGGGACCTGATACTTGAACCTCGGGGCAAGGACTTGATACTGGAACCTCGGAGCCTGGAGTTGTTACCGGAACCTCGGAGACAGGACTTGATACTGGAACCTCGGAGCCTGGACTTGATACCGGAACCTCGGGGCCAGGACTTGATAGTGGAACCTCGGAGACAGGAGTTGATACTGGAACCTCGGAGCCTGGAGTTGATACTGGAACCTCGGAGACAGGACTTGATACTGGAACCTCGGAGCCTGGACTTGATACCGGAACCTCGGGGCCAGGACTTGATACTTGAACCTCGGGGCCAAGACTTGATACTGGAACCTCGGGGCCAGGACTTGATACTGGATCCTCGGAGCCTGGAGTTGATACTGGTACCTCGGAGCCTGGATTGATTCTGGAACCTCGGGGCCTGGACTTGATACTGGAACCTCGGGGCCAGGACTTGATACTGGAACCTCGGAGCCTGAACTTGCTTCTGGAACCTCGGGGCCAGGACTTGATTCTGGAACCTCGGGGCCAGGACTTGATACTGGAACCTCGGAGCCTGGACTTGATTCTGGAACCTCGGGGCCAGGACTTGATACTGGAACCTCGGAGCATGGAGTTGATACTGGAACCTCGGGGCCAGGACTTGATACTCGAACCTCGGAGCCTGGACTTGGTACTGGAACCTCGGAGACGGGACCTGATACTTGAACCTCGGGGCAAGGACTTGATACTGGAACCTCGGAGCCTGGAGTTGTTACCGGAACCTCGGAGACAGGACTTGATACTGGAACCTCGGAGCCTGGACTTGATACCGGAACCTCGGGGCCAGGACTTGATAGTGGAACCTCGGAGACAGGAGTTGATACTGGAACCTCGGAGCCTGGAGTTGATACTGGAACCTCGGAGCCTGGAGTTGATACTGGAACCACGTGGCCAGGACTTTATACTGGAACCTTGGAGACAGGACTTGATACTGGAACCTCGGGGCCAGGAGTTGATTCTGGAACCTCGGAGCCTGGAGTTGATACTGGAACCTCGGAGACAGGACTTGATACTGGAACCTCGGAGCCTGGACTTGATACTGGAATCTCGGGGCCAGGACTTGATACTGGAACCCCGGAGCCTGGACTTGATACTGGAACCTCGGTGCCAGGACTTGATACTGGAACCTCGGGGCCAGGACTTGATACTGGAACCTCGGAGCCCGGACTTGATACCGGAACCTCGGGGCAAGGACATGATACTGGAACCTCGGGGCAAGGACTTGATACTGGAACCTCGGAGCCTGGAGTTGATACTGGAACCTCGGAGCCTGGAGTTGATACTGGATCCTCGGGGCCAGGAGTTGATACTGGAAACTCGGGGCCAGGAATTGATACTGGAACCTCGGAGCCTGGAGTTGATACTGGAACCTCGGGGCCAGGACTTGATACTGGAACCTCGGAGCCTGGAGTTTGATAGTGGAACCTCGGGGCCAGGACTTGATACTGGAACCTCGGAGCCTGGAGTTTGATAGTGGAACCTCGGGGCCAGGACTTGATACTGGAACCTGGGAGACATGACTTGATTCTGGAACCTCGGGGCCAGGACTTGATACTGGAACCTCGGAGCCTGGAGTTGATGCTGGAACCTCGGAGCCTGGACTTGATTCTGGAACCTCGGAGACAGGACTTGATACTGGAACCTCGGAGCCTGGAGTTGATACTGGAACCTCGGGTCCAGGACTTGCTACTGGAACCTCGGAGCCTGGAGTTGATACTGGAAACTCGGGGCCAGGACTTGATACTGGAACCTCGGGGCCAGGACTTGATACTAGAACCTCGGAGCTTGGAGTTGATACTGGAACCTCGGAGCCTGGAGTTGATACTGGAACCCCGGAGACAGGACTTGATACCGGAACCTCGGAGACAGGACTTGATACTGGAACCTCGGAGCCTGGAGTTGATACTGGAACCTCGGGGCCAGGACTTGATACTGGAAACTCGGGGCCAGGACTTGATACTGGAACCTCGGAGCTTGGAGTTGATACTGGAACCTCGGAGCCTGGAGTTGATAATGGAACCCCGGAGACAGAACTTGATACTGGAACCTCGGAGCCTGGAGTTGATACTAGAACCTCGGAGACAGGACTTGATACTGGAACCTCGGGGCCAGGACTTGTTACCGGAACCTCGGAGACAGTACTTGATACTGGAACCTCGGAGACAGGACTTGATACAGGAACCTCGGAGCCTGGAGTTGATACTGGAACCTCGGGGCCAGGACTTGATATTGCAACCCCGGGGCCAGGACTTGTTACCGGAACCTCGGAGACAGGACTTGATACTGGAACCTTGGAGCCTGGCTTTGATATTGGAACCCCGGGGCCAGGACTTGATACCGGAACCTCGGAGACAGGACTTGATACTGGAACCTCGGAGACAGGACTTGATACTGGAACCTCGGAGCCTGGAGTTGATACTGGAACCTCGGAGCCTGGAGTTGATACTGGAACCTCGGTGCCTGGAGTTGATACTGGAACCTCGGAGCCTGGAGTTGATACTGGAACCTCGAGGACAGGACTTGATACTGGAACCTCGGAGCCTGGACTTGATTCTGGAACCTCGGGGCCAGGACTTGATACTGGAACCTCGGGGCCAGGACTTGATACTGGAACCTCGGGTCCAGGACTTGATACTGGCACCTCGGAGCCTGGACTTGCTACTGGAACCTCGGGGCCAGGACTTGATACTGGAACCTCGCGGCCAGGACTTGATACTGGAACCTCGGAGCCTGGAGTTGATACTGGAACCTCGGGGCCAGGACTTGATACTGGAACCTCGGAGCCTGGATTTGATACAGAAACGTCGGGGCCAGGACTTGATACTGGAACCTCGGAGCCTGGAGTTGATACCGGAACCTCGGAGACAGGACTTGATACTGGAACCTCGGAGCCTGGAGTTGATACTGGAAACTCGGAGACAGGAATTGATACTGGAACCTCGGAGACAGGACTTGATACCGGAACCTCGGAGCCTGGACTTGATACCGGAAACTCGGGGCCAGGACTTGATACTGGAACCTTGGAGCCTGGAGTTGATACTGGAACCTCGGAGACTGGAGTTGATACTGGAACCACGGGGCCAGGACTTGATACTGGAACCTCGGAGCCTGGAGTTGATACTGGAACCTCGGAGACAGGACCTGATACTTGAACCTCGGGGCAAGGACTTGATACTGTTACCTCGGGGCCAGGACTTGATACTGGAACCTCGGAGCCTGGAGTTGATACTGGAGCCTCCGAGCCTGGAGTTGATACTGGAACCTCGGGGCCAGTACTTGATACTGGAACCTCGGGGCCAGGACTTGATACTGGAAACTCTGGGCCAGGACTTGATACTGGAACCTCGGAGAAAGGACTTGATACTGGAACCTCGGAGACAGGACTTGATACCGGAACCTCGGGGCCAGGACTTGATACTGGAACCTCGGAGCCTGGACTTCATACCGGAACCTCGGGGCCAGGACATTATACCGGAAACTCGGAGACAGGACTTGATACTGGAACCTCGGAGACAGGACTTGATACTGGAACCTCGGAGCCTGGACTTGATACCGGAACCTCGGGGCCAGGACTTGATACTTGAACCTCGGGGCCAAGACTTGATACTGGAACCTCGGGGCCAGGACTTGATACTGGATCCTCGGAGCCTGGAGTTGATACTGGTACCTCGGAGCCTGGATTGATTCTGGAACCTCGGGGCCTGGACTTGATACTGGAACCTCGGGGCCAGGACTTGATGCTGGAACCTCGGAGCCTGAACTTGCTTCTGGAACCTCGGGGCCAGGACTTGATTCTGGAACCTCGGGGCCAGGACTTGATACTGGAACCTCGGAGCCTGGACTTGATTCTGGAACCTCGGGGCCAGGACTTGATACTGGAACCTCGGAGCATGGAGTTGATACTGGAACCTCGGGGCCAGGACTTGATACTCGAACCTCGGAGCCTGGACTTGGTACTGGAACCTCGGAGACGGGACCTGATACTTGAACCTCGGGGCAAGGACTTGATACTGGAACCTCGGAGCCTGGAGTTGATACTGGAACCACGTGGCCAGGACTTTATACTGGAACCTTGGAGACAGGACTTGATACTGGAACCTCGGGGCCAGGAGTTGATTCTGGAACCTCGGAGCCTGGAGTTGATACTGGAACCTCGGAGACAGGACTTGACACTGGAACCTCGGAGCCTGGACTTGATACTGGAATCTCGGGGCCAGGACTTGATACTGGAACCCCGGAGCCTGGACTTGATACTGGAACCTCGGTGCCAGGACTTGATACTGGAACCTCGGGGCCAGGACTTGATACTGGAACCTCGGAGCCCGGACTTGATACCGGAACCTCGGGGCAAGGACTTGATACTGGAACCTCGGGGCAAGGACTTGATACTGGAACCTCGGAGCCTGGAGTTGATACTGGAACCTCGGAGCCTGGAGTTGATACTGGATCCTCGGGGCCAGGAGTTGATACTGGAACCTCGGGGCCAGGAATTGATACTGGAACCTCGGAGCCTGGAGTTGATACTGGAACCTCGGGGCCAGGACTTGATACTGGAACCTCGGAGCCTGGAGTTTGATAGTGGAACCTCGGGGCCAGGACTTGATACTGGAACCTCGGAGCCTGGAGTTTGATAGTGGAACCTCGGGGCCAGGACTTGATACTGGAACCTGGGAGACATGACTTGATTCTGGAACCTCGGGGCCAGGACTTGATACTGGAACCTCGGAGCCTGGAGTTGATACTGGAACCTCGGAGCCTGGACTTGATTCTGGAACCTCGGAGACAGGACTTGATACTGGAACCTCGGAGCCTGGAGTTGATACTGGATCCTCGGGGCCAGGAGTTGATACTGGAACCTCGGGGCCAGGAATTGATACTGGAACCTCGGAGCCTGGAGTTGATACTGGAACCTCGGGGCCAGGACTTGATACTGGAACCTCGGAGCCTGGAGTTTGATAGTGGAACCTCGGGGCCAGGACTTGATACTGGAACCTCGGAGCCTGGAGTTTGATAGTGGAACCTCGGGGCCAGGACTTGATACTGGAACCTGGGAGACATGACTTGATTCTGGAACCTCGGGGCCAGGACTTGATACTGGAACCTCGGAGCCTGGAGTTGATACTGGAACCTCGGAGCCTGGACTTGATTCTGGAACCTCGGAGACAGGACTTGATACTGGAACCTCGGAGCCTGGAGTTGATACTGGAACCTCGGGTCCAGGACTTGCTACTGGAACCTCGGAGCCTGGAGTTGATACTGGAACCTCGGGGCCAGGACTTGATACTGGAACCTCGGGGCCAGGACTTGATACGAGAACCTCGGAGCTTGGAGTTGATACTGGAACCTCGGAGCCTGGAGTTGATACTGGAACCCCGGAGACAGGACTTGATACCGGAACCTCGGAGACAGGACTTGATACTGGAACCTCGGAGCCTGGAGTTGATACTGGAACCTCGGGGTCAGGACTTGATACTGGAAACTCGGGGCCAGGACTTGATACTGGAACCTCGGAGCTTGGAGTTGATACTGGAACCTCGGAGCCTGGAGTTGATACTGGAACCCCGGAGACAGAACTTGATACTGGAACCTCGGAGCCTGGAGTTGATACTAGAACCTCGGAGACAGGACTTGATACTGGAACCTCGGGGCCAGGACTTGTTACCGGAACCTCGGAGACAGGACTTGATACTGGAACCTCGGAGACAGGACTTGATACTGGAACCTCGGAGCCTGGAGTTGATACTGGAACCTCGGGGCCAGGACTTGATATTGCAACCCCGGGGCCAGGACTTGTTACCGGAACCTCGGAGACAGGACTTGATACTGGAACCTTGGAGCCTGGCTTTGATATTGGAACCCCGGGGCCAGGACTTGATACCGGAACCTCGGAGACAGGACTTGATACTGGAACCTCGGAGACAGGACTTGATACTGGAACCTCGGAGCCTGGAGTTGATACTGGAACCTCGGAGCCTGGAGTTGATACTGGAACCTCGGTGCCTGGAGTTGATACTGGAACCTCGGAGCCTGGAGTTGATACTGGAACCTCGAGGACAGGACTTGATACTGGAACCTCGGAGCCTGGACTTGATTCTGGAACCTCGGGGCCAGGACTTGATACTGGAACCTCGGGGCCAGGACTTGATACTGGAACCTCGGGTCCAGGACTTGATACTGGCACCTCGGAGCCTGGACTTGCTACTGGAACCTCGGGGCCAGGACTTGATACTGGAACCTCGCGGCCAGGACTTGATACTGGAACCTCGGAGCCTGGAGTTGATACTGGAACCTCGGGGCCAGGACTTGATACTGGAACCTCGGAGCCTGGATTTGATACAGAAACGTCGGGGCCAGGACTTGATACTGGAACCTTGGAGCCTGGAGTTGATACTGGAACCTCGGAGACTGGAGTTGATACTGGAACCACGGGGCCAGGACTTTGTACTGGAACCTTGGAGACAGGACTTGATACTGGAACCTCGGGGCCAGGAGTTGATTCTGGAACCTCGGAGCCTGGAGTTGATACTGGAACCTCGGAGACAGGACTTGATACTGGAACCTCGGAGCCTGGACTTGATACTGGAATCTCGGGGCCAGGACTTGATACTGGAACCCCGGAGCCTGGACTTGATACTGGAACCTCGGGGCCAGGACTTGATACTGGAACCTCGGGGCCAGGACTTGATACTGGAACCTCGGAGCCCGGACTTGATACCGGAACCTCGGGGCAAGGACTTGATACTGGAACCTCGGGGCAAGGACTTGATACTGGAACCTCGGAGCCTGGAGTTGATACTGGAACCTCGGAGCCTGGAGTTGATACTGGATCCTCGGGGCCAGGAGTTGATACTGGAACCTCGGGGCCAGGAATTGATACTGGAACCTCGGAGCCTGGAGTTGATACTGGAACCTCGGGGCCAGGACTTGATACTGGAACCTCGGAGCCTGGAGTTTGATAGTGGAACCTCGGGCTAGGACTTGATACTGGAACCTCGGAGCCTGGAGTTTGATAGTGGAACCTCGGGGCCAGGACTTGATAATGGAACCTGGGAGACAGGACTTGATTCTGGAACCTCGGGGCCAGGACTTGATACTGGAACCTCGGAGCCTGGAGTTGATACTGGAACCTCGGAGACAGGACTTGATACTGGAACCTTGGAGCCTGGCTTTGATATTGGAACCCCGGGGCCAGGACTTGATACCGGAACCTCGGAGACAGGACTTGATACTGGAACCTCGGAGACAGGACTTGATACTGGAACCTCGGAGCCTGGAGTTGATACTGGAACCTCGGAGCCTGGAGTTGATACTGGAACCTCGGTGCCTGGAGTTGATACTGGAACCTCGGAGCCTGGAGTTGATACTGGAACCTCGAGGACAGGACTTGATACTGGAACCTCGGAGCCTGGACTTGATTCTGGAACCTCGGGGCCAGGACTTGATACTGGAACCTCGGGTCCAGGACTTGATACTGGCACCTCGGAGCCTGGACTTGCTACTGGAACCTCGGGGCCAGGACTTGATACTGGAACCTCGCGGCCAGGACTTGATACTGGAACCTCGGAGCCTGGAGTTGATACTGGAACCTCGGGGCCAGGACTTGATACTGGAACCTCGGAGCCTGGATTTGATACAGAAACATCGGGGCCAGGACTTGATACTGGAACCTCGGAGCCTGGAGTTGATACCGGAACCTCGGAGACAGGACTTGATACTGGAACCTCGGAGCCTGGAGTTGATACTGGAAACTCGGAGACAGGAATTGATACTGGAACCTCGGAGACAGGACTTGATACCGGAACCTCGGAGCCTGGACTTGATACCGGAAACTCGGGGCCAGGACTTGATACTGGAACCTTGGAGCCTGGAGTTGATACTGGAACCTCGGAGACTGGAGTTGATACTGGAACCACGGGGCCAGGACTTGATACTGGAACCTCGGAGCCTGGAGTTGATACTGGAACCTCGGAGACAGGACCTGATACTTGAACCTCGGGGCAAGGACTTGATACTGTTACCTCGGGGCCAGGACTTGATACTGGAACCTCGGAGCCTGGAGTTGATACTGGAGCCTCCGAGCCTGGAGTTGATACTGGAACCTCGGGGCCAGTACTTGATACTGGAACCTCGGGGCCAGGACTTGATACTGGAAACTCTGGGCCAGGACTTGATACTGGAACCTCGGAGAAAGGACTTGATACTGGAACCTCGGAGACAGGACTTGATACCGGAACCTCGGGGCCAGGACTTGATACTGGAACCTCGGAGCCTGGACTTCATACCGGAACCTCGGGGCCAGGACATGATACCGGAAACTCGGAGACAGGACTTGTTACTGGAACCTCGGAGACAGGACTTGATACTGGAACCTCGGAGCCTGGACTTGATACCGGAACCTCGGGGCCAGGACTTGATACTTGAACCTCGGGGCCAAGACTTGATACTGGAACCTCGGGCCCAGGACTTGATACTGGATCCTCGGAGCCTGGAGTTGATACTGGTACCTCGGAGCCTGGATTGATTCTGGAACCTCGGTGCCTGGACTTGATACTGGAACCTCGGGGCCAGGACTTGATACTGGAACCTCGGAGCCTGAACTTGCTTCTGGAACCTCGGGGCCAGGACTTGATTCTGGAACCTCGGGGCCAGGACTTGATACTGGAACCTCGGAGCCTGGACTTGATTCTGGAACCTCGGGGCCAGGACTTGATACTGGAACCTCGGAGCATGGAGTTGATACTGGAACCTCGGGGCCAGGACTTGATACTCGAACCTCGGAGCCTGGACTTGGTACTGGAACCTCGGAGACGGGACCTGATACTTGAACCTCGGGGCAAGGACTTGATACTGGAACCTCGGAGCCTGGAGTTGTTACCGGAACCTCGGAGACAGGACTTGATACTGGAACCTCGGAGCCTGGACTTGATACCGGAACCTCGGGGCCAGGACTTGATAGTGGAACCTCGGAGACAGGAGTTGATACTGGAACCTCGGAGCCTGGAGTTGATACTGGAACCTCGGAGCCTGGAGTTGATACTGGAACCACGTGGCCAGGACTTTATACTGGAACCTTGGAGACAGGACTTGATACTGGAACCTCGGGGCCAGGAGTTGATTCTGGAACCTCGGAGCCTGGAGTTGATACTGGAACCTCGGAGACAGGACTTGATACTGGAACCTCGGAGCCTGGACTTGATACTGGAATCTCGGGGCCAGGACTTGATACTGGAACCCCGGAGCCTGGACTTGATACTGGAACCTCGGTGCCAGGACTTGATACTGGAACCTCGGGGCCAGGACTTGATACTGGAACCTCGGAGCCCGGACTTGATACCGGAACCTCGGGGCAAGGACTTGATACTGGAACCTCGGGGCAAGGACTTGATACTGGAACCTCGGAGCCTGGAGTTGATACTGGAACCTCGGAGCCTGGAGTTGATACTGGATCCTCGGGGCCAGGAGTTGATACTGGAACCTCGGGGCCAGGAATTGATACTGGAACCTCGGAGCCTGGAGTTGATACTGGAACCTCGGGGCCAGGACTTGATACTGGAACCTCGGAGCCTGGAGTTTGATAGTGGAACCTCGGGGCCAGGACTTGATACTGGAACCTCGGAGCCTGGAGTTTGATAGTGGAACCTCGGGGCCAGGACTTGATACTGGAACCTGGGAGACATGACTTGATTCTGGAACCTCGGGGCCAGGACTTGATACTGGAACCTCGGAGCCTGGAGTTGATACTGGAACCTCGGAGCCTGGACTTGATTCTGGAACCTCGGAGACAGGACTTGATACTGGAACCTCGGAGCCTGGAGTTGATACTGGAACCTCGGGTCCAGGACTTGCTACTGGAACCTCGGAGCCTGGAGTTGATACTGGAACCTCGGGGCCAGGACTTGATACTGGAACCTCGGGGCCAGGACTTGATACTAGAACCTCGGAGCTTGGAGTTGATACTGGAACCTCGGAGCCTGGAGTTGATACTGGAACCCCGGAGACAGGACTTGATACCGGAACCTCGGAGACAGGACTTGATACTGGAACCTCGGAGCCTGGAGTTGATACTGGAACCTCGGGGTCAGGACTTGATACTGGAAACTCGGGGCCAGGACTTGATACTGGAACCTCGGAGCTTGGAGTTGATACTGGAACCTCGGAGCCTGGAGTTGATACTGGAACCCCGGAGACAGAACTTGATACTGGAACCTCGGAGCCTGGAGTTGATACTAGAACCTCGGAGACAGGACTTGATACTGGAACCTCGGGGCCAGGACTTGTTACCGGAACCTCGGAGACAGGACTTGATACTGGAACCTCGGAGACAGGACTTGATACTGGAACCTCGGAGCCTGGAGTTGATCCTGGAACCTCGGGGCCAGGACTTGATATTGCAACCCCGGGGCCAGGACTTGTTACCGGAACCTCGGAGACAGGACTTGATACTGGAACCTTGGAGCCTGGCTTTGATATTGGAACCCCGGGGCCAGGACTTGATACCGGAACCTCGGAGACAGGACTTGATACTGGAACCTCGGAGACAGGACTTGATACTGGAACCTCGGAGCCTGGAGTTGATACTGGAACCTCGGAGCCTGGAGTTGATACTGGAACCTCGGTGCCTGGAGTTGATACTGGAACCTCGGAGCCTGGAGTTGATACTGGAACCTCGAGGACAGGACTTGATACTGGAACCTCGGAGCCTGGACTTGATTCTGGAACCTCGGGGCCAGGACTTGATACTGGAACCTCGGGGCCAGGACTTGATACTGGAACCTCGGGTCCAGGACTTGATACTGGCACCTCGGAGCCTGGACTTGCTACTGGAACCTCGGGGCCAGGACTTGATACTGGAACCTCGCGGCCAGGACTTGATACTGGAACCTCGGAGCCTGGAGTTGATACTGGAACCTCGGGGCCAGGACTTGATACTGGAACCTCGGAGCCTGGATTTGATACAGAAACGTCGGGGCCAGGACTTGATACTGGAACCTCGGAGCCTGGAGTTGATACCGGAACCTCGGAGACAGGACTTGATACTGGAACCTCGGAGCCTGGAGTTGATACTGGAAACTCGGAGACAGGAATTGATACTGGAACCTCGGAGACAGGACTTGATACCGGAACCTCGGAGCCTGGACTTGATACCGGAAACTCGGGGCCAGGACTTGATACTGGAACCTTGGAGCCTGGAGTTGATACTGGAACCTCGGAGACTGGAGTTGATACTGGAACCACGGGGCCAGGACTTTGTACTGGAACCTTGGAGACAGGACTTGATACTGGAACCTCGGGGCCAGGAGTTGATTCTGGAACCTCGGAGCCTGGAGTTGATACTGGAACCTCGGAGACAGGACTTGATACTGGAACCTCGGAGCCTGGACTTGATACTGGAATCTCGGGGCCAGGACTTGATACTGGAACCCCGGAGCCTGGACTTGATACTGGAACCTCGGGGCCAGGACTTGATACTGGAACCTCGGGGCCAGGACTTGATACTGGAACCTCGGAGCCCGGACTTGATACCGGAACCTCGGGGCAAGGACTTGATACTGGAACCTCGGGGCAAGGACTTGATACTGGAACCTCGGAGCCTGGAGTTGATACTGGAACCTCGGAGCCTGGAGTTGATACTGGATCCTCGGGGCCAGGAGTTGATACTGGAACCTCGGGGCCAGGAATTGATACTGGAACCTCGGAGCCTGGAGTTGATACTGGAACCTCGGGGCCAGGACTTGATACTGGAACCTCGGAGCCTGGAGTTTGATAGTGGAACCTCGGGCCAGGACTTGATACTGGAACCTCGGAGCCTGGAGTTTGATAGTGGAACCTCGGGGCCAGGACTTGATAATGGAACCTGGGAGACAGGACTTGATTCTGGAACTTCGGGGCCAGGACTTGATACTGGAACCTCGGAGCCTGGAGTTGATACTGGAACCTCGGAGCCTGGACTTGATTCTGGAACCTCGGAGACAGGACTTGATACTGGAACCTCGGAGCCTGGAGTTGATACTGGAACCTCGGGTCCAGGACTTGCTACTGGAACCTCGGAGCCTGGAGTTGATACTGGAACCTCGGGGCCAGGACTTGATACTGGAACCTCGGGGCCAGGACTTGATACTAGAACCTCGGAGCTTGGAGTTGATACTGGAACCTCGGAGCCTGGAGTTGATACTGGAACCCCGGAGACAGGACTTGTTACCGGAACCTCGGAGACAGGACTTGATACTGGAACCTCGGAGCCTGGAGTTGATACTGGAACCTCGGGGCCAGGACTTGATACTGGAAACTCGGGGCCAGGACTTGATACTGGAACCTCGGAGCTTGGAGTTGATATTGGAACCTCGGAGCCTGGAGTTGATACTGGAACCCCGGAGACAGAACTTGATACTGGAACCTCGGAGCCTGGAGTTGATACTGGAACCTCGGAGACAGGACTTGATACTGGAACCTCGGGGCCAGGACTTGTTACCGGAACCTCGGAGACAGGACTTGATACTGGAACCTCGGAGACAGGACTTGATACTGGAACCTCGGAGCCTGGAGTTGATACTGTAAACTCGGGGCCAGGACTTGATATTGCAACCCCGGGGCCAGGACTTTTTACCGGAACCTCGGAGACAGGACTTGATACTGGAACCTTGGAGCCTGGCTTTGATATTGGAACCCCGGGGCCAGGACTTGATACCGGAACCTCGGAGACAGGACTTGATACTGGAACCTCGGAGACAGGACTTGATACTGGAACCTCGGAGCCTGGAGTTGATACTGGAACCTCGGAGCCTGGAGTTGATACTGGAACCTCGGTGCCTGGAGTTGATACTGGAACCTCGGAGCCTGGAGTTGATACTGGAACCTCGAGGACAGGACTTGATACTGGAACCTCGGAGCCTGGACTTGATTCTGGAACCTCGGGGCCAGGACTTGATACTGGAACCTCGGGGCCAGGACTTGATACTGGAACCTCGGGGCTAGGACTTGATAGTGGAAACTCGGGTCCAGGACTTGATACTGGCACCTCGGAGCCTGGACTTGCTACTGGAACCTCGGGGCCAGGACTTGATACTGGAACCTCGCGGCCAGGACTTGATACTGGAACCTCGGAGCCTGGAGTTGATACTGGAACCTCGGGGCCAGGACTTGATACTGGAACCTCGGAGCCTGGATTTGATACAGAAACGTCGGGGCCAGGACTTGATACTGGAACCTCGGAGCCTGGAGTTGATACCGGAACCTCGGAGACAGGACTTGATACTGGAACCTCGGAGCCTGGAGTTGATACTGGAAACTCGGAGACAGGAATTGATACTGGAACCACGGAGACAGGACTTGATACCGGAACCTCGGAGCCTGGACTTGATACCGGAAACTCGGGGCCAGGACTTGATACTGGAAACTTGGAGCCTGGAGTTGATACTGGAACCTCGGAGACTGGACTTGGTACTGGAACCTCGGAGACAGGACCTGATACTTGAACCACGGGGCAAGGACTTGATACTGGAACCTCGGGGCAAGGACTTGATACTGGAACCTCGGAGCCTGGAGTTGATACTGGAGCCTCCGAGCCTGGAGTTGATACTGGAACCTCGGGGCCAGGACTTGATACTGGAACCTCTGGGCCAGGACTTGATACTGGAACCTCGGAGACAGGACTTGATACTGGAACCTCGGGGCCAGGATTTGATACTGGAAACTCGGAGCCTGGAGCTGATACTGGAACCTCGGAGACAGGACTTGATACTGGAACCTCGGAGCCTGGAGTTGATACTGGAACCTCGGGGCCAGGACTTGATATTGCAACCCCGGGGCCAGGACTTGTTACCGGAACCTCGGAGACAGGACTTGATACTGGAACCTTGGAGCCTGGCTTTGATATTGGAACCCCGGGGCCAGGACTTGATACCGGAACCTCGGAGACAGGACTTGATACTGGAACCTCGGAGACAGGACTTGATACTGGAACCTCGGAGCCTGGAGTTGATACTGGAACCTCGGAGCCTGGAGTTGATACTGGAACCTCGGTGCCTGGAGTTGATACTGGAACCTCGGAGCCTGGAGTTGATACTGGAACCTCGAGGACAGGACTTGATACTGGAACCTCGGAGCCTGGACTTGATTCTGGAACCTCGGGGCCAGGACTTGATACTGGAACCTCGGGGCCAGGACTTGATACTGGAACCTCGGGTCCAGGACTTGATACTGGCACCTCGGAGCCTGGACTTGCTACTGGAACCTCGGGGCCAGGACTTGATACTGGAACCTCGCGGCCAGGACTTGATACTGGAACCTCGGAGCCTGGAGTTGATACTGGAACCTCGGGGCCAGGACTTGATACTGGAACCTCGGAGCCTGGATTTGATACAGAAACGTCGGGGCCAGGACTTGATACTGGAACCTCGGAGCCTGGAGTTGATACCGGAACCTCGGAGACAGGACTTGATACTGGAACCTCGGAGCCTGGAGTTGATACTGGAAACTCGGAGACAGGAATTGATACTGGAACCTCGGAGACAGGACTTGATACCGGAACCTCGGAGCCTGGACTTGATACCGGAAACTCGGGGCCAGGACTTGATACTGGAACCTTGGAGCCTGGAGTTGATACTGGAACCTCGGAGACTGGAGTTGATACTGGAACCACGGGGCCAGGACTTTGTACTGGAACCTTGGAGACAGGACTTGATACTGGAACCTCGGGGCCAGGAGTTGATTCTGGAACCTCGGAGCCTGGAGTTGATACTGGAAACTCGGAGACAGGACTTGATACTGGAACCTCGGAGCCTGGACTTGATACTGGAATCTCGGGGCCAGGACTTGATACTGGAACCCCGGAGCCTGGACTTGATACTGGAACCTCGGGGCCAGGACTTGATACTGGAACCTCGGGGCCATGACTTGATACTGGAACCTCGGAGCCCGGACTTGATACCGGAACCTCGGGGCAAGGACTTGATACTGGAACCTCGGGGCAAGGACTTGATACTGGAACCTCGGAGCCTGGAGTTGATACTGGAACCTCGGAGCCTGGAGTTGATACTGGATCCTCGGGGCCAGGAGTTGATACTGGAACCTCGGGGCCAGGAATTGATACTGGAACCTCGGAGCCTGGAGTTGATACTGGAACCTCGGGGCCAGGACTTGATACTGGAACCTCGGAGCCTGGAGTTTGATAGTGGAACCTCGGGCCAGGACTTGATACTGGAACCTCGGAGCCTGGAGTTTGATAGTGGAACCTCGGGGCCAGGACTTGATAATGGAACCTGGGAGACAGGACTTGATTCTGGAACTTCGGGGCCAGGACTTGATACTGGAACCTCGGAGCCTGGAGTTGATACTGGAACCTCGGAGCCTGGACTTGATTCTGGAACCTCGGAGACAGGACTTGATACTGGAACCTCGGAGCCTGGAGTTGATACTGGAACCTCGGGTCCAGGACTTGCTACTGGAACCTCGGAGCCTGGAGTTGATACTGGAACCTCGGGGCCAGGACATGATACTGGAACCTCGGGGCCAGGACTTGATACTAGAACCTCGGAGCTTGGAGTTGATACTGGAACCTCGGAGCCTGGAGTTGATACTGGAACCCCGGAGACAGGACTTGTTACCGGAACCTCGGAGACAGGTCTTGATACTGGAACCTCGGAGCCTGGAGTTGATACTGGAACCTCGGGGCCAGGACTTGATACTGGAAACTCGGGGCCAGGACTTGATACTGGAACCTCGGAGCTTGGAGTTGATATTGGAACCTCGGAGCCTGGAGTTGATACTGGAACCCCGGAGACAGAACTTGATACTGGAACCTCGGAGCCTGGAGTTGATACTGGAACCTCGGAGACAGGACTTGATACTGGAACCTCGGGGCCAGGACTTGTTACCGGAACCTCGGAGACAGGACTTGATACTGGAACCTCGGAGACAGGACTTGATACTGGAACCTCGGAGCCTGGAGTTGATACTGGAAACTCGGGGCCAGAACTTGATATTGCAACCCCGGGGCCAGGACTTGTTACCGGAACCTCGGAGACAGGACTTGATACTGGAACCTTGGAGCCTGGCTTTGATATTGGAACCCCGGGGCCAGGACTTGATACCGGAACCTCGGAGACAGGACTTGATACTGGAACCTCGGAGACAGGACTTGATACTGGATCCTCGGAGCCTGGAGTTGATACTGGAACCTCGGAGCCTGGAGTTGATACTGGAACCTCGGTGCCTGGAGTTGATACTGGAACCTCGGAGCCTGGAGTTGATACTGGAACCTCGAGGACAGGACTTGATACTGGAACCTCGGAGCCTGGACTTGATTCTGGAACCTCGGGGCCAGGACTTGATACTGGAACCTCGGGGCCAGGACTTGATACTGGAACCTCGGGGCTAGGACTTGATAGTGGAAACTCGGGTCCAGGACTTGATACTGGCACCTCGGAGCCTGGACTTGCTACTGGAACCTCGGGGCCAGGACTTGATACTGGAACCTCGCGGCCAGGACTTGATACTGGAACCTCGGAGCCTGGAGTTGATACTGGAACCTCGGGGCCAGGACTTGATACTGGAACCTCGGAGCCTGGATTTGATACAGAAACGTCGGGGCCAGGACTTGATACTGGAACCTCGGAGCCTGGAGTTGATACCGGAACCTCGGAGACAGGACTTGATACTGGAACCTCGGAGCCTGGAGTTGATACTGGAAACTCGGAGACAGGAATTGATACTGGAACCACGGAGACAGGACTTGATACCGGAACCTCGGAGCCTGGACTTGATACCGGAAACTCGGGGCCAGGACTTGATACTGGAAACTTGGAGCCTGGAGTTGATACTGGAACCTCGGAGACTGGACTTGGTACTGGAACCTCGGAGACAGGACCTGATACTTGAACCACGGGGCAAGGACTTGATACTGGAACCTCGGGGCAAGGACTTGATACTGGAACCTCGGAGCCTGGAGTTGATACTGGAGCCTCCGAGCCTGGAGTTGATACTGGAACCTCGGGGCCAGGACTTGATACTGGAACCTCTGGGCCAGGACTTGATACTGGAACCTCGGAGACAGGACTTGATACTGGAACCTCGGGGCCAGGATTTGATACTGGAAACTCGGAGCCTGGAGCTGATACTGGAACCTCGGAGACAGGACTTGATACTGGAACCTCGGAGCCTGGACTTGATACCGGAACCTCGGGGCCAGGACATGATACCGGAACCTCGGAGACAGGACTTGATACTGGAACCTCGGAGACAGGAGTTGATACTGGAACCTCGGGGCCAGGACTTGATATTGGAACCCAGGGGCCAGGACTTGATACCAGAACCTCGGAGACAGGACTTGATACTGGAACCTCGGAGCCTGGAGTTGATACTGGAACCTTCAAGACAGGACTTGATACTGGACCCTCGGAGCCTGGAGTTGATACTGGAACCTCGGAGACAGGACTTGATACTGAAACCTCGGAGACAGGACTTGATACTGGAACCTCGGGGCCTGGACTTGATACTGGAACCTCGGAGCCTGGAGTTCATACTGGAACCTCTGGGCCAGGACTTGATACTGGAACCTGGGAGACAGGACTTGATAGTGGAACCTCGGGGCCAGGACTTGATACTGGAACCTCGGAGCCTGGAGTTGATACTGGAACCTCGGAGCCTGGACTTGATTCTGGAACCTCGGAGACAGGACTTGATACTGGAACCTCGGAGCCTGGAGTTGATACTGGAACCTCGGGTTCAGGACTTGCTACTGGAACCTCGGAGCCTGGAGTTGATACTGGAACCTCGGGGCCAGGACTTGATACTGGAACCTCGGGGCCAGGACTTGATACTAGAACCTCGGAGCTTGGAGTTGATACTGGAACCTCGGAGCCTGGAGTTGATACTGGAACCCCGGAGACAGGACTTGATACCGGAACCTCGGAGACAGGACTTGATACTGGAACCTCGGAGCCTGGAGTTGATACTGGAACCTCGGGGCCAGGACTTGATACTGGAAACTCGGGGCCAGGACTTGATACTGGAACCTCGGAGCTTGGAGTTGATACTGGAACCTCGGAGCCTGGAGTTGATACTGGAACCCCGGAGACAGAACTTGATACTGGAACCTCGGAGCCTGGAGTTGATACTAGAACCTCGGAGACAGGACTTGATACTGGAACCTCGGGGCCAGGACTTGTTACCGGAACCTCGGAGACAGGACTTGATACTGGAACCTCGGAGACAGGACTTGATACTGGAACCTCGGAGCCTGGAGTTGATACTGGAACCTCGGGGCCAGGACTTGATATTGCAACCCCGGGGCCAGGACTTGTTACCGGAACCTCGGAGACAGGACTTGATACTGGAACCTTGGAGCCTGGCTTTGATATTGGAACCCCGGGGCCAGGACTTGATACCGGAACCTCGGAGACAGGACTTGATACTGGCACCTCGGAGCCTGGACTTGCTACTGGAACCTCGGGGCCAGGACTTGATACTGGAACCTCGCGGCCAGGACTTGATACTGGAACCTCGGAGCCTGGAGTTGATACTGGAACCTCGGGGCCAGGACTTGATACTGGAACCTCGGAGCCTGGATTTGATACAGAAACGTCGGGGCCAGGACTTGATACTGGAACCTCGGAGCCTGGAGTTGATACCGGAACCTCGGAGACAGGACTTGATACTGGAACCTCGGAGCCTGGAGTTGATACTGGAAACTCGGAGACAGGAATTGATACTGGAACCTCGGAGACAGGACTTGATACCGGAACCTCGGAGCCTGGACTTGATACCGGAAACTCGGGGCCAGGACTTGATACTGGAACCTTGGAGCCTGGAGTTGATACTGGAACCTCGGAGACTGGAGTTGATACTGGAACCACGGGGCCAGGACTTTGTACTGGAACCTTGGAGACAGGACTTGATACTGGAACCTCGGGGCCAGGAGTTGATTCTGGAACCTTGGAGCCTGGAGTTGATACTGGAACCTCGGAGACAGGACTTGATACTGGAACCTCGGAGCCTGGACTTGATACTGGAATCTCGGGGCCAGGACTTGATACTGGAACCCCGGAGCCTGGACTTGATACTGGAACCTCGGGGCCAGGACTTGATACTGGAACCTCGGGGCCAGGACTTGATACTGGAACCTCGGAGCCCGGACTTGATACCGGAACCTCGGGGCAAGGACTTGATACTGGAACCTCGGGGCAAGGACTTGATACTGGAACCTCGGAGCCTGGAGTTGATACTGGAACCTCGGAGCCTGGAGTTGATACTGGATCCTCGGGGCCAGGAGTTGATACTGGAACCTCGGGGCCAGGAATTGATACTGGAACCTCGGAGCCTGGAGTTGATACTGGAACCTCGGGGCCAGGACTTGATACTGGAACCTCGGAGCCTGGAGTTTGATAGTGGAACCTCGGGCCAGGACTTGATACTGGAACCTCGGAGCCTGGAGTTTGATAGTGGAACCTCGGGGCCAGGACTTGATAATGGAACCTGGGAGACAGGACTTGATTCTGGAACTTCGGGGCCAGGACTTGATACTGGAACCTCGGAGCCTGGAGTTGATACTGGAACCTCGGAGCCTGGACTTGATTCTGGAACCTCGGAGACAGGACTTGATACTGGAACCTCGGAGCCTGGAGTTGATACTGGAACCTCGGGTCCAGGACTTGCTACTGGAACCTCGGAGCCTGGAGTTGATACTGGAACCTCGGGGCCAGGACTTGATACTGGAACCTCGGGGCCAGGACTTGATACTAGAACCTCGGAGCTTGGAGTTGATACTGGAACCTCGGAGCCTGGAGTTGATACTGGAACCCCGGAGACAGGACTTGTTACCGGAACCTCGGAGACAGGACTTGATACTGGAACCTCGGAGCCTGGAGTTGATACTGGAACCTCGGGGCCAGGACTTGATACTGGAAACTCGGGGCCAGGACTTGATACTGGAACCTCGGAGCTTGGAGTTGATATTGGAACCTCGGAGCCTGGAGTTGATACTGGAACCCCGGAGACAGAACTTGATACTGGAACCTCGGAGCCTGGAGTTGATACTGGAACCTCGGAGACAGGACTTGATACTGGAACCTCGGGGCCAGGACTTGTTACCGGAACCTCGGAGACAGGACTTGATACTGGAACCTCGGAGACAGGACTTGATACTGGAACCTCGGAGCCTGGAGTTGATACTGTAAACTCGGGGCCAGGACTTGATATTGCAACCCCGGGGCCAGGACTTTTTACCGGAACCTCGGAGACAGGACTTGATACTGGAACCTTGGAGCCTGGCTTTGATATTGGAACCCCGGGGCCAGGACTTGATACCGGAACCTCGGAGACAGGACTTGATACTGGAACCTCGGAGACAGGACTTGATACTGGAACCTCGGAGCCTGGAGTTGATACTGGAACCTCGGAGCCTGGAGTTGATACTGGAACCTCGGTGCCTGGAGTTGATACTGGAACCTCGGAGCCTGGAGTTGATACTGGAACCTCGAGGACAGGACTTGATACTGGAACCTCGGAGCCTGGACTTGATTCTGGAACCTCGGGGCCAGGACTTGATACTGGAACCTCGGGGCCAGGACTTGATACTGGAACCTCGGGGCTAGGACTTGATAGTGGAAACTCGGGTCCAGGACTTGATACTGGCACCTCGGAGCCTGGACTTGCTACTGGAACCTCGGGGCCAGGACTTGATACTGGAACCTCGCGGCCAGGACTTGATACTGGAACCTCGGAGCCTGGAGTTGATACTGGAACCTCGGGGCCAGGACTTGATACTGGAACCTCGGAGCCTGGATTTGATACAGAAACGTCGGGGCCAGGACTTGATACTGGAACCTCGGAGCCTGGAGTTGATACCGGAACCTCGGAGACAGGACTTGATACTGGAACCTCGGAGCCTGGAGTTGATACTGGAAACTCGGAGACAGGAATTGATACTGGAACCACGGAGACAGGACTTGATACCGGAACCTCGGAGCCTGGACTTGATACCGGAAACTCGGGGCCAGGACTTGATACTGGAAACTTGGAGCCTGGAGTTGATACTGGAACCTCGGAGACTGGACTTGGTACTGGAACCTCGGAGACAGGACCTGATACTTGAACCACGGGGCAAGGACTTGATACTGGAACCTCGGGGCAAGGACTTGATACTGGAACCTCGGAGCCTGGAGTTGATACTGGAGCCTCCGAGCCTGGAGTTGATACTGGAACCTCGGGGCCAGGACTTGATACTGGAACCTCTGGGCCAGGACTTGATACTGGAACCTCGGAGACAGGACTTGATACTGGAACCTCGGGGCCAGGATTTGATACTGGAAACTCGGAGCCTGGAGCTGATACTGGAACCTCGGAGACAGGACTTGATACTGGAACCTCGGAGCCTGGAGTTGATACTGGAACCTCGGGGCCAGGACTTGATATTGCAACCCCGGGGCCAGGACTTGTTACCGGAATCTCGGAGACAGGACTTGATACTGGAACCTTGGAGCCTGGCTTTGATATTGGAACCCCGGGGCCAGGACTTGATACCGGAACCTCGGAGACAGGACTTGATACTGGAACCTCGGAGACAGGACTTGATACTGGAACCTCGGAGCCTGGAGTTGATACTGGAACCTCGGAGCCTGGAGTTGATACTGGAACCTCGGTGCCTGGAGTTGATACTGGAACTTCGGAGCCTGGAGTTGATACTGGAACCTCGAGGACAGGACTTGATACTGGAACCTCGGAGCCTGGACTTGATTCTGGAACCTCGGGGCCAGGACTTGATACTGGAACCTCGGGGCCAGGACTTGATACTGGAACCTCGGGTCCAGGACTTGATACTGGCACCTCGGAGCCTGGACTTGCTACTGGAACCTCGGGGCCAGGACTTGATACTGGAACCTCGCGGCCAGGACTTGATACTGGAACCTCGGAGCCTGGAGTTGATACTGGAACCTCGGGGCCAGGACTTGATACTGGAACCTCGGAGCCTGGATTTGATACAGAAACGTCGGGGCCAGGACTTGATACTGGAACCTCGGAGCCTGGAGTTGATACCGGAACCTCGGAGACAGGACTTGATACTGGAACCTCGGAGCCTGGAGTTGATACTGGAAACTCGGAGACAGGAATTGATACTGGAACCTCGGAGACAGGACTTGATACCGGAACCTCGGAGCCTGGACTTGATACCGGAAACTCGGGGCCAGGACTTGATACTGGAACCTTGGAGCCTGGAGTTGATACTGGAACCTCGGAGACTGGAGTTGATACTGGAACCACGGGGCCAGGACTTTGTACTGGAACCTTGGAGACAGGACTTGATACTGGAACCTCGGGGCCAGGAGTTGATTCTGGAACCTCGGAGCCTGGAGTTGATACTGGAACCTCGGAGACAGGACTTGATACTGGAACCTCGGAGCCTGGACTTGATACTGGAATCTCGGGGCCAGGACTTGATACTGGAACCCCGGAGCCTGGACTTGATACTGGAACCTCGGGGCCAGGACTTGATACTGGAACCTCGGGGCCAGGACTTGATACTGGAACCTTGGAGCCCGGACTTGATACCGGAACCTCGGGGCAAGGACTTGATACTGGAACCTCGGGGCAAGGACTTGATACTGGAACCTCGGAGCCTGGAGTTGATACTGGAACCTCGGAGCCTGGAGTTGATACTGGATCCTCGGGGCCAGGAGTTGATACTGGAACCTCGGGGCCAGGAATTGATACTGGAACCTCGGAGCCTGGAGTTGATACTGGAACCTCGGGGCCAGGACTTGATACTGGAACCTCGGAGCCTGGAGTTTGATAGTGGAACCTCGGGCCAGGACTTGATACTGGAACCTCGGAGCCTGGAGTTTGATAGTGGAACCTCGGGGCCAGGACTTGATAATGGAACCTGGGAGACAGGACTTGATTCTGGAACTTCGGGGCCAGGACTTGATACTGGAACCTCGGAGCCTGGAGTTGATACTGGAACCTCGGAGCCTGGACTTGATTCTGGAACCTCGGAGACAGGACTTGATACTGGAACCTCGGAGCCTGGAGTTGATACTGGAACCTCGGGTCCAGGACTTGCTACTGGAACCTCGGAGCCTGGAGTTGATACTGGAACCTCGGGGCCAGGACTTGATACTGGAACCTCGGGGCCAGGACTTGATACTAGAACCTCGGAGCTTGGAGTTGATACTGGAACCTCGGAGCCTGGAGTTGATACTGGAACCCCGGAGACAGGACTTGTTACCGGAACCTCGGAGACAGGACTTGATACTGGAACCTCGGAGCCTGGAGTTGATACTGGAACCTCGGGGCCAGGACTTGATACTGGAAACTCGGGGCCAGGACTTGATACTGGAACCTCGGAGCTTGGAGTTGATATTGGAACCTCGGAGCCTGGAGTTGATACTGGAACCCCGGAGACAGAACTTGATACTGGAACCTCGGAGCCTGGAGTTGATACTGGAACCTCGGAGACAGGACTTGATACTGGAACCTCGGGGCCAGGACTTGTTACCGGAACCTCGGAGACAGGACTTGATACTGGAACCTCGGAGACAGGACTTGATACTGGAACCTCGGAGCCTGGAGTTGATACTGGAAACTCGGGGCCAGGACTTGATATTGCAACCCCGGGGCCAGGACTTGTTACCGGAACCTCGGAGACAGGACTTGATACTGGAACCTTGGAGCCTGGCTTTGATATTGGAACCCCGGGGCCAGGACTTGATACCGGAACCTCGGAGACAGGACTTGATACTGGAACCTCGGAGACAGGACTTGATACTGGAACCTCGGAGCCTGGAGTTGATACTGGAACCTCGGAGCCTGGAGTTGATACTGGAACCTCGGTGCCTGGAGTTGATACTGGAACCTCGGAGCCTGGAGTTGATACTGGAACCTCGAGGACAGGACTTGATACTGGAACCTCGGAGCCTGGACTTGATTCTGGAACCTCGGGGCCAGGACTTGATACTGGAACCTCGGGGCCAGGACTTGATACTGGAACCTCGGGGCTAGGACTTGATAGTGGAAACTCGGGTCCAGGACTTGATACTGGCACCTCGGAGCCTGGACTTGCTACTGGAACCTCGGGGCCAGGACTTGATACTGGAACCTCGCGGCCAGGACTTGATACTGGAACCTCGGAGCCTGGAGTTGATACTGGAACCTCGGGGCCAGGACTTGATACTGGAACCTCGGAGCCTGGATTTGATACAGAAACGTCGGGGCCAGGACTTGATACTGGAACCTCGGAGCCTGGAGTTGATACCGGAACCTCGGAGACAGGACTTGATACTGGAACCTCGGAGCCTGGAGTTGATACTGGAAACTCGGAGACAGGAATTGATACTGGAACCACGGAGACAGGACTTGATACCGGAACCTCGGAGCCTGGACTTGATACCGGAAACTCGGGGCCAGGACTTGATACTGGAAACTTGGAGCCTGGAGTTGATACTGGAACCTCGGAGACTGGACTTGGTACTGGAACCTCGGAGACAGGACCTGATACTTGAACCACGGGGCAAGGACTTGATACTGGAACCTCGGGGCAAGGACTTGATACTGGAACCTCGGAGCCTGGAGTTGATACTGGAGCCTCCGAGCCTGGAGTTGATACTGGAACCTCGGGGCCAGGACTTGATACTGGAACCTCTGGGCCAGGACTTGATACTGGAACCTCGGAGACAGGACTTGATACTGGAACCTCGGGGCCAGGATTTGATACTGGAAACTCGGAGCCTGGAGCTGATACTGGAACCTCGGAGACAGGACTTGATACTGGAACCTCGGAGCCTGGACTTGATACCGGAACCTCGGGGCCAGGACATGATACCGGAACCTCGGAGACAGGACTTGATACTGGAACCTCGGAGACAGGAGTTGATACTGGAACCTCGGGGCCAGGACTTGATATTGGAACCCAGGGGCCAGGACTTGATACCAGAACCTCGGAGACAGGACTTGATACTGGAACCTCGGAGCCTGGAGTTGATACTGGAACCTTCAAGACAGGACTTGATACTGGACCCTCGGAGCCTGGAGTTGATACTGGAACCTCGGAGACAGGACTTGATACTGAAACCTCGGAGACAGGACTTGATACTGGAACCTCGGGGCCTGGACTTGATACTGGAACCTCGGAGCCTGGAGTTCATACTGGAACCTCTGGGCCAGGACTTGATACTGGAACCTGGGAGACAGGACTTGATAGTGGAACCTCGGGGCCAGGACTTGATACTGGAACCTCGGAGCCTGGAGTTGATACTGGAACCTCGGAGCCTGGACTTGATTCTGGAACCTCGGAGACAGGACTTGATACTGGAACCTCGGAGCCTGGAGTTGATACTGGAACCTCGGGTTCAGGACTTGCTACTGGAACCTCGGAGCCTGGAGTTGATACTGGAACCTCGGGGCCAGGACTTGATACTGGAACCTCGGGGCCAGGACTTGATACTAGAACCTCGGAGCTTGGAGTTGATACTGGAACCTCGGAGCCTGGAGTTGATACTGGAACCCCGGAGACAGGACTTGATACCGGAACCTCGGAGACAGGACTTGATACTGGAACCTCGGAGCCTGGAGTTGATACTGGAACCTCGGGGCCAGGACTTGATACTGGAAACTCGGGGCCAGGACTTGATACTGGAACCTCGGAGCTTGGAGTTGATACTGGAACCTCGGAGCCTGGAGTTGATACTGGAACCCCGGAGACAGAACTTGATACTGGAACCTCGGAGCCTGGAGTTGATACTAGAACCTCGGAGACAGGACTTGATAGTGGAACCTCGGGGCCAGGACTTGTTACCGGAACCTCGGAGACAGGACTTGATACTGGAACCTCGGAGACAGGACTTGATACTGGAACCTCGGAGCCTGGAGTTGATACTGGAACCTCGGGGCCAGGACTTGATATTGCAACCCCGGGGCCAGGACTTGTTACCGGAACCTCGGAGACAGGACTTGATACTGGAACCTTGGAGCCTGGCTTTGATATTGGAACCCCGGGGCCAGGACTTGATACCGGAACCTCGGAGACAGGACTTGATACTGGAACCTCGGAGACAGGACTTGATACTGGAACCTCGGAGCCTGGAGTTGATACTGGAACCTCGGAGCCTGGAGTTGATACTGGAACCTCGGTGCCTGGAGTTGATACTGGAACCTCGGAGCCTGGAGTTGATACTGGAACCTCGAGGACAGGACTTGATACTGGAACCTCGGAGCCTGGACTTGATTCTGGAACCTCGGGGCCAGGACTTGATACTGGAACCTCGGGTCCAGGACTTGATACTGGCACCTCGGAGCCTGGACTTGCTACTGGAACCTTGGGGCCAGGACTTGATACTGGAACCTCGCGGCCAGGACTTGATACTGGAACCTCGGAGCCTGGAGTTGATACTGGAAACTCGGGGCCAGGACTTGATACTGGAACCTCGGAGCCTGGATTTGATACAGAAACGTCGGGGCCAGGACTTGATACTGGAACCTCGGAGCCTGGAGTTGATACCGGAACCTCGGAGACAGGACTTGATACTGGAACCTCGGAGCCTGGAGTTGATACTGGAAACTCGGAGACAGGAATTGATACTGGAACCTCGGAGACAGGACTTGATACCGGAACCTCGGAGCCTGGACTTGATACCGGAAACTCGGGGCCAGGACTTGATACTGGAACCTTGGAGCCTGGAGTTGATACTGGAACCTCGGAGACTGGAGTTGATACTGGAACCACGGGGCCAGGACTTTGTACTGGAACCTTGGAGACAGGACTTGATACTGGAACCTCGGGGCCAGGAGTTGATTCTGGAACCTCGGAGCCTGGAGTTGATACTGGAACCTCAGAGACAGGACTTGATACTGGAACCTCGGAGCCTGGACTTGATACTGGAATCTCGGGGCCAGGACTTGATACTGGAACCCCGGAGCCTGGACTTGATACTGGAACCTCGGGGCCAGGACTTGGTACTGGAACCTCGGAGCCCGGACTTGATACCGGAACCTCGGGGCAAGGACTTGATACTGGAACCTCGGGGCAAGGACTTGATACTGGAACCTCGGAGCCTGGAGTTGATATTGGAACCTCGGAGCCTGGAGTTGATACTGGATCCTCGGGGCCAGGAGTTGATACTGGAACCTCGGGGCCAGGAATTGATACTGGAACCTCGGAGCCTGGAGTTGATACTGGAACCTCGGGGCCAGGACTTGATACTGGAACCTCGGAGCCTGGAGTTTGATAGTGGAACCTCGGGGCCAGGACTTGATAATGGAACCTGGGAGACAGGACTTGATTCTGGAACCTCGGGGCCAGGACTTGATACTGGAACCTCGGAGCCTGGAGTTGATACTGGAACCTCGGAGCCTGGACTTGATTCTGGAACCTCGGAGACAGGACTTGATACTGGAACCTCGGAGCCTGGAGTTGATACTGGAACCTCGGGTCCAGGACTTGCTACTGGAACCTCGGAGCCTGGAGTTGATACTGGAACCTCGGGGCCAGGACTTGATACTGGAACCTCGGGGCCAGGACTTGATACTAGAACCTCGGAGCTTGGAGTTGATACTGGAACCTCGGAGCCTGGAGTTGATACTGGAACCCCGGAGACAGGACTTGTTACCGGAACCTCGGAGACAGGACTTGATACTGGAACCTCGGAGCCTGGAGTTGATACTGGAACCTCGGGGCCAGGACTTGATACTGGAAACTCGGGGCCAGGACTTGATACTGGAACCTCGGAGCTTGGAGTTGATACTGGAACCTCGGAGCCTGGAGTTGATACTGGAACCCCGGAGACAGAACTTGATACTGGAACCTCGGAGCCTGGAGTTGATACTGGAACCTCGGAGACAGGACTTGATACTGGAACCTCGGGGCCAGGACTTGTTACCGGAACCTCGGAGACAGGACTTGATACTGGAACCTCGGAGACAGGACTTGATACTGGAACCTCGGAGCCTGGAGTTGATACTGGAACCTCGGGGCCAGGACTTGATATTGCAACTCCGGGGCCAGGACTTGTTACCGGAACCTCGGAGACAGGACTTGATACTGGAACCTTGGAGCCTGGCTTTGATATTGGAACCCCGGGGCCAGGACTTGATACCGGAATCTCGGAGACAGGACTTGATACTGGAACCTCGGAGACAGGACTTGATACTGGAACCTCGGAGCCTGGAGTTGATACTGGAACCTCGGAGCCTGGAGTTGATACTGGAACCTCGGTGCCTGGAGTTGATACTGGAACCTCGGAGCCTGGAGTTGATACTGGAACCTCGAGGACAGGACTTGATACTGGAACCTCGGAGCCTGGACTTGATTCTGGAACCTCGGGGCCAGGACTTGATACTGGAACCTCGGGGCCAGGACTTGATACTGGAACCTCGGGGCCAGGACTTGATACTGGAACCTCGGGTCCAGGACTTGATACTGGCACCTCGGAGCCTGGACTTGCTACTGGAACCTCGGGGCCAGGACTTGATACTGGAACCTCGCGGCCAGGACTTGATACTGGAACCTCGGAGCCTGGAGTTGATACTGGAACCTCGGGGCCAGGACTTGATACTGGAACCTCGGAGCCTGGATTTGATACAGAAACGTCGGGGCCAGGACTTGATACTGGAACCTCGGAGCCTGGAGTTGATACCGGAACCTCGGAGACAGGACTTGATACTGGAACCTCGGAGCCTGGAGTTGATACTGGAAACTCGGAGACAGGAATTGATACTGGAACCACGGAGACAGGACTTGATACCGGAACCTCGGAGCCTGGACTTGATACCGGAAACTCGGGGCCAGGACTTGATACTGGAACCTTGGAGCCTGGAGTTGATACTGGAACCTCGGAGACTGGACTTGGTACTGGAACCTCGGAGACAGGACCTGATACTTGAACCTCGGGGCAAGGACTTGATACTGGAACCTCGGGGCAAGGACTTGATACTGGAACCTCGGAGCCTGGAGTTGATACTGGAGCCTCCGAGCCTGGAGTTGATACTGGAACCTCGGGGCCAGGACTTGATACTGGAACCTCTGGGCCAGGACTTGATACTGGAACCTCGGAGACAGGACTTGATACTGGAACCTCGGGGCCAGGATTTGATACTGGAAACTCGGAGCCTGGAGCTGATACTGGAACCTCGGAGACAGGACTTGATACTGGAACCTCGGAGCCTGGACTTGATACCGGAACCTCGGGGCCAGGACATGATACCGGAACCTCGGAGACAGGACTTGATACTGGAAACTCGGAGACAGGACTTGATACTGGAACCTCGGGGCCTGGACGTGATACTGGAACCTCGGAGCCTGGAGTTCATACTGGAACCTCTGGGCCAGGACTTGATACTGGAACCTGGGAGACAGGACTTGATAGTGGAACCTCGGAGACAGGACTTGATACTGGAACCTCGGAGCCTGGAGTTGATACTGTAACCTCGGGGCCAGGACTTGATATTGGAACCCCGGGGCCAGGACTTGATACCGGAACCTCGGAGACAGGACTTGATTCTGGAACCTCGGAGCCTGGAGTTGATACTGTAACCTCGGAGACAGGACTTGATACTGGAACTTCAGAGCCTGGAGTTGATACTGGAACCTCGGAGACAGGACTTGATACTGGAACCTCGGAGCCTGGAGTGGATACTGTAACCTCGGAGACAGGACTTGATACTGGAACCTCGGAGACAGGACTTGATACTGGAACCTCGGAGCCTGGACTTGATACCGGAACCTCGGGGCCAGGACTTGATACTTGAACCACGGGGCCAGGAGTTGATACTGGAACCTCGGGTCCAGGACTTGATACTGGAATCTCGGAGCCTGAACTTGCTACTGGAACCTCGGGGCCAGGATTTGATACCGGAACCTCGGGGCCAGGACTTGATACTGGAACCTCGGAGCCTGGACTTGATTTTGGAACCTCGGGGCAAGGACTTGATACTGGAACCTCGGAGCATGGAGTTGATACTGGAACCTCGGGGTCAGGACTTGATACTGGAACCTCGGAGCCTGGAGTTGATACCGGAACCTCGGAGACAGGACTTGATACTGGAACCTCGGAGCCTGGAGTTGATACTGGAACCTCGGAGACAGGACTTGATACTGGAACCTCGGAGACAGGACTTGATACCGGAACCTCGGAGCCTGGACTTCATACTGGAACCTCGGGGCCAGGACTTGATACTGGAACCTCGGAGCCTGGAGTTGATACTGGAACCTCGGAGACTGGACTTGGTACTGGAACCTCGGAGACAGGACCTGATACTTGAACCTCGGGGCAAGGACTTGATACTGGAACCTCGGGGCCAGGACTTGATACTGGAACCTCGGAGCCTGGAGTTGATACTGGAGCCTCCGAGCCTGGAGTTGATACTGGAACCTCGGGGCCAGGACTTGATACTGGAACCTCGGGGCCAGGACTTGATACTGGAACCTCTGGGCCAGGACTTGATACTGGAACCTCGGAGACAGGACTTGATACTGGAACCTCGGGGCCAGTACTTGATACTGGAAACTCGGAGCCTGGAGCTGATACTGGAACCTCGGAGACAGGACTTGATACTGGAACCTCGGAGCCTGGACTTGATACCGGAACCATGGGGCCAGGACATGATACCGGAACCTCGGAGACAGGACTTGATACAGGTACCTCGGAGACAGGAGTTGATACTGGAACCTCGGAGCCTGGAGTTGATACTGGAACCTCGGGGCCAGGACTTGATATTGGAACCACGGGGCCAGGACTTGATACTGGAACCTCGGAGCCTGGAGTTGATACTGGAACCTCGGAGACAGGACTTGATACTGGAACCTCGGAGCCTGGAGTTGATACTGGAACCTCGGAGCCTGGACTTGATACCGGAACCTCGGAGACAGGAATTGATACTGGAACCACGGAGACAGGACTTGATACCGGAACCTCGGAGCCTGGACTTGATACCGGAAACTCGGGGCCAGGACTTGATACTGGAACCTTGGAGCCTGGAGTTGATACTGGAACCTCGGAGACTGGACTTGGTACTGGAACCTCGGAGACAGGACCTGATACTTGAACCTCGGGGCAAGGACTTGATACTGGAACCTCGGGGCAAGGATTTCATACTGGAACCTCGGAGCCTGGAGTTGATACTGGAGCCTCCGAGCCTGGAGTTGATACTGGAACCTCGGGGCCAGGACTTGATACTGGAACCTCTGGGCCAGGACTTGATACTGGAACCTCGGAGACAGGACTTGATACCGGAACCTTGGGGCCAGGACATGATACCGGAACCTCGGAGACAGGACTTGATACAGGAACCTCGGAGACAGGAGTTGATACTGGAACCTCGGAGCCTGGAGTTGATACTGGAACCTCGGAGACAGGAGTTGATACTGGAACCTCGGAGTCTGGACTTGATACTGGAACCTCGGAGCCTGGATTTGATACAGAAACGTCGGGGCCAGGACTTGATACTGGAACCTCGGAGCCTGGAGTTGATACCGGAACCTCGGAGACAGGACTTGATACTGGAACCTCGGAGCCTGGAGTTGATACTGGAAACTCGGAGACAGGAATTGATACTGGAACCACGGAGACAGGACTTGATACCGGAACCTCGGAGCCTGGACTTGATACCGGAAACTCGGGGCCAGGACTTGATACTGGAACCTTGGAGCCTGGAGTTGATACTGGAACCTCGGAGACTGGACTTGGTACTGGAACCTCGGAGACAGGACCTGATACTTGAACCTCGGGGCAAGGACTTGATACTGGAACCTCGGGGCAAGGACTTGATACTGGAACCTCGGAGCCTGGAGTTGATACTGGAGCCTCCGAGCCTGGAGTTGATACTGGAACCTCGGGGCCAGGACTTGATACTGGAACCTCTGGGCCAGGACTTGATACTGGAACCTCGGAGACAGGACTTGATACTGGAACCTCGGGGCCAGGATTTGATACTGGAAACTCGGAGCCTGGAGCTGATACTGGAACCTCGGAGACAGGACTTGATACTGGAACCTCGGAGCCTGGACTTGATACCGGAACCTCGGGGCCAGGACATGATACCGGAACCTCGGAGACAGGACTTGATAGTGGAACCTCGGAGCCTGGAGTTGATACTGGAAACTCGGAGACAGGAATTGATACTGGAACCACGGAGACAGGACTTGATACCGGAACCTCGGAGCCTGGACTTGATACTGGAAACTCGGGGCCAGGACTTGATACTGGAACCTTGGAGCCTGGAGTTGATACTGGAACCTCGGAGACTGGACTTGGTACTGGAACCTCGGAGACAGGACCTGATACTTGAACCTCGGGGCAAGGACTTGATACTGGAACCTCGGGGCAAGGACTTGATACTGGAACCTCGGAGCCTGGAGTTGATACTGGAGCCTCCGAGCCTGGAGTTGATACTGGAACCTCGGGGCCAGGACTTGATACTGGAACCTCTGGGCCAGGACTTGATACTGGAACCTCGGAGACAGGACTTGATACTGGAACCTCGGGGCCAGGATTTGATACTGGAAACTCGGAGCCTGGAGCTGATACTGGAACCTCGGAGACAGGACTTGATACTGGAACCTCGGAGCCTGGACTTGATACCGGAACCTCGGGGCCAGGACATGATACCGGAACCTCGGAGACAGGACTTGATACTGGAACCTCGGAGACAAGAGTTGATACTGGAACCTCGGGGCCAGGACTTGATATTGGAACCCAGGGGCCAGGACTTGATACCAGAACCTCGGAGACAGGACTTGTTACTGGAACCTCGGAGCCTGGAGTTGATACTGGAACCTTCAAGACAGGACTTGATACTGGACCCTCGGAGCCTGGAGTTGATACTGGAACCTCGGAGACAGGACTTGATACTGAAACCTCGGAGACAGGACTTGATACTGGAACCTCGGGGCCTGGACTTGATACTGGAACCTCGGAGCCTGGAGTTCATACTGGAACCTCTGGGCCAGGACTTGATACTGGAACCTGGGAGACAGGACTTGATAGTGGAACCTCGGAGACAGGACTTGATACTGGAACCTCGGAGCCTGGAGTTGATACTGTAACCTCGGGGCCAGGACTTGATATTGGAACCCCGGGGCCAGGACTTGATACCGGAACCTCGGAGCCTGGACTTGATTCTGGAACCTCGGAGCCTGGAGTTGATACTGTAATCTCGGAGACAGGACTTGATACTGGAACTTCAGAGCCTGGAGTTGATACTGGAACCTCGGAGACAGGACTTGATACTGGAACCTCAGAGCCTGGAGTGGATACTGTAACCTCGGAGACAGGACTTGATACTGGAACCTCGGAGACAGGACTTGATACTGGAACCTCGGAGCCTGGACTTGATACCGGAACCTCGGGGCCAGGACTTGATACTTGAACCACGGGGCCAGGAGTTGATACTGGAACCTCGGGTCCAGGACTTGATACTGGAACCTCGGAGCCTGAACTTGCTACTGGAACCTCGGGGCCAGGATTTGATACTGGAACCTCGGGGCCAGGACTTGATACCGGAACCTCGGAGACAGGACTTGATTCTGGAACCTCGGAGCCTGGAGTTGATACTGTAACCTCGGAGACAGGACTTGATACTGGAACTTCAGAGCCTGGAGTTGATACTGGAACCTCGGAGACAGGACTTGATACTGGAACCTCAGAGCCTGGAGTGGATACTGTAACCTCGGAGACAGGACTTGATACTGGAACCTCGGAGACAGGACTTGATACTGGAACCTCGGAGCCTGGACTTGATACCGGAACCTCGGGGCCAGGACTTGATACTTGAACCACGGGGCCAGGAGTTGATACTGGAACCTCGGGTCCAGGACTTGATACTGGAACCTCGGAGCCTGAACTTGCTACTGGAACCTCGGGGCCAGGATTTGATACTGGAACCTCGGGGCCAGGACTTGATACTGGAACCTCGGAGCCTGGACTTGATTTTGGAACCTCGGGGCCAGGACTTGATACTGGAACCTCGGAGCATGGAGTTGATACTGGAACCTCTGGGTCAGGACTTGATACTGGAACCTCGGAGCCTGGAGTTGATACCGGAACCTCGGAGACAGGACTTGATACTGGAACCTCGGAGCCTGGAGTTGATACTGGAACCTCGGAGACAGGACTTGATACTGGAACCTCGGAGCCTGGAGTTGATACTGGAACCTCGGAGACTGGACTTGGTACTGGAACCTCGGAGACGGGACCTGATACTTGAACCTCGGGGCAAGGACTTGATACTGGAACCTCGGGGCCAGGACTTGATACTGGAACCTCGGAGCCTGGAGTTGATACTGGAGCCTCCGAGCCTGGAGTTGATACTGGAACCTCGGGGCCAGGACTTGATACTGGAACCTCGGGGCCAGGACTTGATACTGGAACCTCTGGGCCAGGACTTGATACTGGAACCTCGGAGACAGGACTTGATACTGGAACCTCGGGGCCAGTACTTGATACTGGAAACTCGGAGCCTGGAGCTGATACTGGAACCTCGGAGACAGGACTTGATACTGGAACCTCGGAGCCTGGACTTGATACCAGAACCTTGGGGCCAGGACATGATACCGGAACCTCGGAGACAGGACTTGATACAGGAACCTCGGAGACAGGAGTTGATACTGGAACCTCGGAGCCTGGAGTTGATACTGGAACCTCGGGGCCAGGACTTGATATTGGAACCACGGGGCCAGGACTTGATACTGGAACCTCGGAGCCTGGAGTTGATACTGGAACCTCGGAGACAGGACTTGATACTGGAACCTCGGAGCCTGGAGTTGATACTGGAACCTCGGAGACAGGATTTGATACTGGAACCTCGGAGCCTGGACTTGATACCGGAACCTCGGGGCCAGGACTTGATACTTGAACCTCGGGGCCAGGACTTGATACTGGAACCTTGGGGCCAGGACTTGATACTGGAACCTCGGAGACAGGAGTTGATACTGGAACCTCGGAGCCTGGACTTGATACTGGAACTTGCGAGACAGGACTTGATAGTGGAACCTCGGAGACAGGACTTGATAGTGGAACCTCGCGGCCCGGACTTGATACTGGAACCTCGGAGCCTGGAGTTGATACTGGAACCTCGGGGCCAGGACTTGATACTGGAACCTCGGAGCCTGGACTTGATTCTGGAACCTCGGGGCCAGGACTTGATACTGGAACCTCGGAGCCTGGAGTTGATAGTGGAACCTCGGGTCCAGGACTTGATACTGGAACCTCGGAGCCTGGACTTGATTCTGGAACCTCGGGGCCAGGACTTGATACTGGAACCTCGGAGCCTGGAGTTGGTACTGGAACCTCGGAGTCTGGACTTGATTCTGGAACCTCGGAGACAGGACTTGATACTGGAACCTCGGAGCCTGGAGTTGATACTGGAACCTCGGGTCCAGGACTTGCTACTAGAACCTCGGAGCCTGGAGTTGATACTGGAACCTCGGGGCCAGGACTTGATACTGGAACCTCGGGGCCAGGACTTGATACTGGAACCTCGGAGCTTGGAGTTGATACTGGAACCTCGGAGCCTGGAGTTGATACTGGAACCCCGGAGACAGGACTTGATACCGGAACCTCGGAGACAGGACTTGATAGTGGAACCTCGGAGCCTGGAGTTGATACTGGAACCTCGGAGACAGGACTTGATACTGGAACCTCGGAGCCTGGAGTTGATACTGGAATCTCAGGGCCAGGACTTGATACTGGAACCCCGGAGCCTGGACTTGATACTGGAACCTCGGGGCCAGGACGTGATACTGGAACCTCGGAGCCCGGACTTGATACCGGAACCTCGGGGCAAGGACTTGATACTGGAACCTCGGGGCAAGGACTTGATACTGGAACCTCGGAGCCTGGAGTTGATACTGGAACCTCGGAGCCTGGAGTTGATACTGGATCCTCGGGGCCAGGAGTTGATACTGGAACCTCGGGGCCAGGAATTGATACTGGAACCTCGGAGCCTGGAGTTGATACTGGAACCTTCAAGACAGGACTTGATACTGGATCCTCGGAGCCTGGAGTTGATACTGGAACCTCGGAGACAGGACTTGATACTGAAACCTCGGAGACAGGACTTGATACTGGAACCTCGGGGCCTGGACTTGATACTGGAACCTCGGAGCCTGGAGTTGATACTGTAACCTCTGGGCCAGGACTTGATACTGGAACCTGGGAGACAGGACTTGATAGTGGAACCTCGGAGACAGGACTTGATACTGGAACCTCGGAGCCTGGAGTTGATACTGGAATCTCGGGGCCAGGACTTGATACTGGAACCTCAGGGCCAGGACTTGATACTGGATCCCCGGAGCCTGGAGTTGATACTGGAACCTCGAAGATAGGACTTGATACTGGAACCTCGGGGCCAGGAATTGATACTGGAACCTCGGAGACAGGACTTGATACTGGAACCTCGGAGACTGGAATTGATACTGGAACCTCGGGGCCAGGACGTGATACTGGAACCTCGGAGCCTGGAGTTGATACTGGAAACTCGGGGCAGGATTTTATACTGGAACCTCGGAGACAGGACTTGATAGTGGAATCTCGGAGCCTGGAGTTGATACTGGAACTTCGGAGACAGGATTTGATACTAGAACCTCGGAGCCTGGAGTTGATACTGGAACCTCGGGGTCAGGACTTGATACTGGAACCTCGGAGCCTGGAGTTGATAGTGGAACCTCGGAGCCTGGAGTTGATACTGGAACCTCGGAGCCTGGAGTTGATAGTGGAACCTCGGAGACAGGAGTTGATACTGGAACCTCGGAGACAGGACTTGATACTGGAACCTCGGAGCCTGGAGTTGATACTGGAACCTCGGGGCCAGGACTTGATACTGGAACCTCGGAGCCCGGAGTTGATACTGGAACCTCGGAGCCTGGAGTTGATACTGGAACCTCGGAGCCTGGAGTTGATACTGGAATCTCGGGGCCAGGACTTTATACTGGAACCTCGGAGACAGGACTTGATACTGGAACCTCGGGGCCAGGACTTGATACTGGATCCTCTGGGCCAGGACTTGATACTGGTACCTCGGAGCCTGGAGTTGATACTGAACATCGGAGACTGGACTTGGTACTGGAACCTCAGAGAGAGGACCTGATACTTGAACCTCGGGGCAAGGACTTGAAACTGGAACCTCGGGGCAAGGACTTGATACTGGAACCTCGGAGCCTGGAGTTGATACTGTAACCTCGGAGACAGGACTTGATACTGGAATCTCGGAGACAGGACTTGATACCGGAACCTCGGAGACAGGACTTGATACCGGAACCTGGGGCCAGGACTTGATACTGGAACCTCGGAGACTGGACTTGGTACTGGAACCTCGGAGACAGGACCTGATACTTGAACCTCGGGGCAAGGACTTGATACTGGAACCTCGGAGCCTGGAGTTGATACTGGAACCTCGGAGACAGGACTTGATACTGGAACCTCGGAGCCTGGAGTTGATACTGGAGCCGCCGAGCCTGGAGTTGATACTGGAACCTCGGTGCCAGGACTTGATACTGGAACCTCGGGGCCAGGACTTGATACTGGATCCTCTGGGCCAGGACTTGATACTGGAACCTCGGAGACAGGACTTGATACTGGAACCTCGGAGACAGGACTTGATACTGGAACCTCGGGGCCAGGACTTGATACTGGAAACTCTGAGCCTGGAGCTGATACTGGAACCTCGGAGACAGGACTTGATACTGGAACCTCGGAGCCTGGAGCTGATACTGGAACCTCGGAGACAGGACTTGATACCGGAACCTCGGGGCCAGGACATGATACCGGAACCTCGGAGACAGGAGTTGATACTGGCACCTCGGAGCCTGGACTTGCTACTGGAATCTCGGGGCCAGGACTTGATACTGGAACCCCGGAGCCTGGACTTGATACTGGAACCTCGGGGCCAGGACTTCATACTGGAACCTCGGAGCCCGGACTTGATACCGGAACCTCGGGGCAAGGACTTGATACTGGAACCTCGGGGCCAGGAATTGATACTGGAACCTCGGAGCCTGGAGTTGATACTGGAACCTTCAAGACAGGACTTGATACTGGATCCTCGGAGCCTGGAGATGATACTGGAACCTCGGAGACAGGACTTGATACTGAAACCTCGGAGACAGGACTTGATACTGGAACCTCGGGGCCTGGACTTGATACTGGAACCTCGGAGCCTGGAGTTGATACTGGAACCTCTGGGCCAGGACTTGATACTGGAACCTGGGAGACAGGACTTGATAGTGGAACCTCGGAGACAGGACTTGATACTGGAACCTCGGAGCCTGGAGTTGATACTGGAATCTCGGGGCAAGGACTTGATACTGGAACCTCGGAGCCTGGAGTTGATACTGGAACCTCGGGTCCAGGACTTGATACTGGAACCTCGGAGCCTGAACTTGCTACTGGAACCTCGGGGCCAGGACTTGATACTGGAACCTCGGGGCCAGGACTTGATACTGGAACCTCGGAGCCTGGACTTGATTCTGGAACCTCGGGGCCAGGACTTGATACTGGAACCTCGGAGCATGGAGTTGATACTGGAACCTCGGGGCCAGGACTTGATACGGGAACCCCGGAGCCTGGAGTTGATACCGGAACCTCGGAGACAGGACTTGATACTGGAACCTCGGAGCCTGGAGTTGATACTGGAACCTCGGAGACAGGACTTTATACTGGAACCTCGGAGACAGGACTTGATACCGGAACCTCGGAGCCTGGAGTTGATACCGGAACCTCGGGGCCAGGACCTGATACTGGAACCTCGGAGCCTGGAGTTGATACTGGAACCTCGGAGACTGGACTTGGTACTGGAACCTCGGAGACAGGACTTGATACTGGAACCTCGGAGCCTGGAGTTGATACTGGAACCTCGGAGACAGGACTTGATACCGGAACCTCGGAGACAGGACTTGATACTGGAACCTCGGAGCCTGGACTTGATACCGGAACCTCGGGGCCAGGACTTGATACTTGAACCTCGGGGCCAGGACTTGATACTGGAACCTCGGGGCCAGGACTTGATACTGGAACCTCGGAGCCTGGAGTTGATTCTGGAACCTCGGAGCCTGGAGTTGATACTGGAACCTCGAATCAGGACTTGATACTGGAACCTCGGGGCCAGGACTTGATACTGGAACCTCGGAGCCTGGAGTTGATACTGGAACCTCGGGGCCAGGAATTGATACTGGAACCTCGGAGCCTGGATTGATTCTGGAACCTCGGGGCCAGGGCTTGATACTGGAACCTCGGGGCCAGGACTTGATACTGGAACCTCGGGTCCAGGACTTGATACTGGAACCTCGGAGCCTGAACTTGCTACTGGAACCTCGGGGCCAGGACTTGATACTGGAACCTCGGGGCCAGGACTTGATACTGGAACCTCGGGGCCAGGACTTGATACTGGAACCTCGGAGCCTGGATTTGATTCTGGAACCTCGGGGCCAGGACTTGATACTGGAACCTCGGAGCATGGAGTTGATACTGGAACCTCGAGGCCAGGACTTGATACTGGAACCTCGGAGCCTGGAGTTGATACTGAAACCTCGGAGACAGGACTTGATACTGGAACCTCGGAGCCTGGAGTTGATACTGGAACCTCGGGGACAGGACTTGATACTGGCACCTCGGAGCCTGGAGTTGATACTGGAACCTCGGAGACAGGACTTGATACTGGAAACTCGGAGACAGGACTTGATACCGGAACCTCGGAGCCTGGACTTGATACCGGAACCTCGGGGCCAGGACTTGATACTGGAACCTCGGAGCCTGGAGTTGATACTGGAACCTCGGAGCCTGGACTTGGTACTGGAACCTTGGAGACAGGACCTGATACTTGAACCTCGGGGCAAGGACTTGATACTGGAACCTCGGGTCCAGGACTTGATACTGGAACCTCGGAGCCTGGAGTTTATACTGGAGCCTCCGAGCTTGGAGTTGATACTGGAACCTCGGGGCCAGGACTTGATACTGGAACCTCGGGGCCAGGACTTGATACTGGAACCTCTGGGCCTGGACTTGATACTGGAACCTCGGAGACAGGACTTGATACTGGAACCTCGGAGACAGGACTTGATACTGGAACCTCGGGGCCAGGACTTGATACTGGAAACTCGGAGCCTGGAGCTGATACTGGAACCTCGGAGCCTGGAGTTGATACTGGAACCCCGGAGACAGGACTTGATACCGGAACCTCGGAGACAGGACTTGATAGTGGAACCTCGGAGCCTGGAGTTGATACTGGAACCTCGGAGACAGGACTTGATACTGGAACCTCGGAGCCTGGAGTTGATACTGGAATCTCAGGGCCAGGACTTGATACTGGAACCCCGGAGCCTGGACTTGATACTGGAACCTCGGGGCCAGGACGTGATACTGGAACCTCGGAGACAGGACTTGATACTGGAACCTCGGGGCCAGGACTTGATACTGGATCCTCTGGGCCAGGACTTGATACTGGTACCTCGGAGCCTGGAGTTGATACTGAACATCGGAGACTGGACTTGGTACTGGAACCTCAGAGAGAGGACCTGATACTTGAACCTCGGGGCAAGGACTTGAAACTGGAACCTCGGGGCAAGGACTTGATACTGGAACCTCGGAGCCTGGAGTTGATACTGGAACCTCGGAGACAGGACTTGATACTGGAATCTCGGAGACAGGACTTGATACCGGAACCTCGGAGACAGGACTTGATACCGGAACCTGGGGCCAGGACTTGATACTGGAACCTCGGAGACTGGACTTGGTACTGGAACCTCGGAGACAGGACCTGATACTTGAACCTCGGGGCAAGGACTTGATACTGGAACCTCGGAGCCTGGAGTTGATACTGGAACCTCGGAGACAGGACTTGATACTGGAACCTCGGAGCCTGGAGTTGATACTGGAGCCGCCGAGCCTGGAGTTGATACTGGAACCTCGGTGCCAGGACTTGATACTGGAACCTCGGGGCCAGGACTTGATACTGGATCCTCTGGGCCAGGACTTGATACTGGAACCTCGGAGACAGGACTTGATACTGGAACCTCGGAGACAGGACTTGATACTGGAACCTCGGGGCCAGGACTTGATACTGGAAACTCTGAGCCTGGAGCTGATACTGGAACCTCGGAGACAGGACTTGATACTGGAACCTCGGAGCCTGGAGCTGATACTGGAACCTCGGAGACAGGACTTGATACCGGAACCTCGGGGCCAGGACATGATACCGGAACCTCGGAGACAGGAGTTGATACTGGCACCTCGGAGCCTGGACTTGCTACTGGAATCTCGGGGCCAGGACTTGATACTGGAACCCCGGAGCCTGGACTTGATACTGGAACCTCGGGGCCAGGACTTCATACTGGAACCTCGGAGCCCGGACTTGATACCGGAACCTCGGGGCAAGGACTTGATACTGGAACCTCGGGGCCAGGAATTGATACTGGAACCTCGGAGCCTGGAGTTGATACTGGAACCTTCAAGACAGGACTTGATACTGGATCCTCGGAGCCTGGAGATGATACTGGAACCTCGGAGACAGGACTTGATACTGAAACCTCGGAGACAGGACTTGATACTGGAACCTCGGGGCCTGGACTTGATACTGGAACCTCGGAGCCTGGAGTTGATACTGGAACCTCTGGGCCAGGACTTGATACTGGAACCTGGGAGACAGGACTTGATAGTGGAACCTCGGAGACAGGACTTGATACTGGAACCTCGGAGCCTGGAGTTGATACTGGAATCTCGGGGCAAGGACTTGATACTGGAACCTCGGAGCCTGGAGTTGATACTGGAACCTCGGGTCCAGGACTTGATACTGGAACCTCGGAGCCTGAACTTGCTACTGGAACCTCGGGGCCAGGACTTGATACTGGAACCTCGGGGCCAGGACTTGATACTGGAACCTCGGAGCCTGGACTTGATTCTGGAACCTCGGGGCCAGGACTTGATACTGGAACCTCGGAGCATGGAGTTGATACTGGAACCTCGGGGCCAGGACTTGATACGGGAACCCCGGAGCCTGGAGTTGATACCGGAACCTCGGAGACAGGACTTGATACTGGAACCTCGGAGCCTGGAGTTGATACTGGAACCTCGGAGACAGGACTTTATACTGGAACCTCGGAGACAGGACTTGATACCGGAACCTCGGAGCCTGGACTTGATACCGGAACCTCGGGGCCAGGACTTGATACTGGAACCTCGGAGCCTGGAGTTGATACTGGAACCTCGGAGACTGGACTTGGTACTGGAACCTCGGAGACAGGACCTGATACTTGAACCTCGGGGCATGGACTTGATACTGGAACCTCGTAGCCTGGAGTTGATACCGGAACCTCGGAGACAGGACTTGATACTGGAACCTCGGAGCCTGGAGTTGATACTGGAACCTCGGAGACAGGACTTGATACCGGAACCTCGGAGACAGGACTTGATACTGGAACCTCGGAGCCTGGACTTGATACCGGAACCTCGGGGCCAGGACTTGATACTTGAACCTCGGGGCCAGGACTTGATACTGGAACCTCGGGGCCAGGACTTGATACTGGAACCTCGGAGCCTGGAGTTGATTCTGGAACCTCGGAGCCTGGAGTTGATACTGGAACCTCGAATCAGGACTTGATACTGGAACCTCGGGGCCAGGACTTGATACTGGAACCTCGGAGCCTGGAGTTGATACTGGAACCTCGGGGCCAGGAATTGATACTGGAACCTCGGAGCCTGGATTGATTCTGGAACCTCGGGGCCAGGGCTTGATACTGGAACCTCGGGGCCAGGACTTGATACTGGAACCTCGGGTCCAGGACTTGATACTGGAACCTCGGAGCCTGAACTTGCTACTGGAACCTCGGGGCCAGGACTTGATACTGGAACCTCGGGGCCAGGACTTGATACTGGAACCTCGGAGCCTGGACTTGATTCTGGAACCTCGGGGCCAGGACTTGATACTGGAACCTCGGAGCATGGAGTTGATACTGGAACCTCGAGGCCAGGACTTGATACTGGAACCTCGGAGCCTGGAGTTGATACTGGAACCTCGGGGACAGGACTTGATACTGGCACCTCGGAGCCTGGAGTTGATACTGGAACCTCGGAGACAGGACTTGATACTGGAACCTCGGAGACAGGACTTGATACCGGAACCTCGGAGCCTGGACTTGATACCGGAACCTCGGGGCCAGGACTTGATACTGGAACCTCGGAGCCTGGAGTTGATACTGGAACCTCGGAGCCTGGACTTGGTACTGGAACCTTGGAGACAGGACCTGATACTTGAACCTCGGGGCAAGGACTTGATACTGGAACCTCGGGTCCAGGACTTGATACTGGAACCTCGGAGCCTGGAGTTTATACTGGAGCCTCCGAGCTTGGAGTTGATACTGGAACCTCGGGGCCAGGACTTGATACTGGAACCTCGGGGCCAGGACTTGATACTGGAACCTCTGGGCCTGGACTTGATACTGGAACCTCGGAGACAGGACTTGATACTGGAACCTCGGAGACAGGACTTGATACTGGAACCTCGGGGCCAGGACTTGATACTGGAAACTCGGAGCCTGGAGCTGATACTGGAACCTCGGAGCCTGGAGTTGATACTGGAACCCCGGAGACAGGACTTGATACCGGAACCTCGGAGACAGGACTTGATAGTGGAACCTCGGAGCCTGGAGTTGATACTGGAACCTCGGAGACAGGACTTGATACTGGAACCTCGGAGCCTGGAGTTGATACTGGAATCTCAGGGCCAGGACTTGATACTGGAACCCCGGAGCCTGGACTTGATACTGGAACCTCGGGGCCAGGACGTGATAGTGGAACCTCGGAGCCCGGACTTGATACCGGAACCTCGGGGCAAGGACTTGATACTGGAACCTCGGGGCAAGGACTTGATACTGGAACCTCGGAGCCTGGAGTTGATACTGGAACCTCGGAGCCTGGAGTTGATACTGGATCCTCGGGGCCAGGAGTTGATACTGGAACCTCGGGGCCAGGAATTGATACTGGAACCTCGGAGCCTGGAGTTGATACTGGAACCTTCAAGACAGGACTTGATACTGGATCCTCGGAGCCTGGAGTTGATACTGGAACCTCGGAGACAGGACTTGATACTGAAACCTCGGAGACAGGACTTGATACTGGAACCTCGGGGCCTGGACTTGATACTGGAACCTCGGAGCCTGGAGTTGATACTGTAACCTCTGGGCCAGGACTTGATACTGGAACCTGGGAGACAGGACTTGATAGTGGAACCTCGGAGACAGGACTTGATACTGGAACCTCGGAGCCTGGAGTTGATACTGGAATCTCGGGGCCAGGACTTGATACTGGAACCTCAGGGCCAGGACTTGATACTGGATCCCCGGAGCCTGGAGTTGATACTGGAACCTCGAAGATAGGACTTGATACTGGAACCTCGGGGCCAGGAATTGATACTGGAACCTCGGAGACAGGACTTGATTCTGGAACCTCGGAGACTGGAATTGATACTGGAACCTCGGGGCCAGGACGTGATACTGGAACCTCGGAGCCAGGAGTTGATACTGGAAACTCGGGGCAGGACTTTATACTGGAACCTCGGAGACAGGACTTGATAGTGGAATCTCGGAGCCTGGAGTTGATACTGGAACCTCGGAGACAGGATTTGATACTAGAACCTCGGAGCCTGGAGTTGATACTGGAACCTCGGAGCCTGGAGTTGATAGTGGAACCTCGGAGCCTGGAGTTGATACTGGAACCTCGGAGCCTGGAGTTGATAGTGGAACCTCGGAGACAGGAGTTGATACTGGAACCTCGGAGACAGGACTTGATACTGGAACCTCGGAGCCTGGAGTTGATACTGGAGCCTCGGGGCCAGGACTTGATACTGGAACCTCGGAGCCCGGAGTTGATACTGGAACCTCGGAGCCTGGAGTTGATACTGGAACCTCGGAGCCTGGAGTTGATACTGGAATCTCGGGGCCAGGACTTTATACTGGAACCTCGGAGACAGGACTTGATACTGGAACCTCGGGGCCAGGACTTGATACTGGATCCTCTGGGCCAGGACTTGATACTGGTACCTCGGAGCCTGGAGTTGATACTGAACATCGGAGACTGGACTTGGTACTGGAACCTCAGAGAGAGGACCTGATACTTGAACCTCGGGGCAAGGACTTGAAACTGGAACCTCGGGGCAAGGACTTGATACTGGAACCTCGGAGCCTGGAGTTGATACTGGAACCTCGGAGACAGGACTTGATACTGGAATCTCGGAGACAGGACTTGATACCGGAACCTCGGAGACAGGACTTGATACCGGAACCTGGGGCCAGGACTTGATACTGGAACCTCGGAGACTGGACTTGGTACTGGAACCTCGGAGACAGGACCTGATACTTGAACCTCGGGGCAAGGACTTGATACTGGAACCTCGGAGCCTGGAGTTGATACTGGAACCTCGGAGACAGGACTTGATACTGGAACCTCGGAGCCTGGAGTTGATACTGGAGCCTCCGAGCCTGGAGTTGATACTGGAACCTCGGTGCCAGGACTTGATACTGGAACCTCGGGGCCAGGACTTGATACTGGATCCTCTGGGCCAGGACTTGATACTGGAACCTCGGAGACAGGACTTGATACTGGAACCTCGGAGACAGGACTTGATACTGGAACCTCGGGGCCAGGACTTGATACTGGAAACTCTGAGCCTGGAGCTGATACTGGAACCTCGGAGACAGGACTTGATACTGGAACCTCGGAGCCTGGAGCTGATACTGGAACCTCGGAGACAGGACTTGATACCGGAACCTCGGGGCCAGGACATGATACCGGAACCTCGGAGACAGGAGTTGATACTGGCACCTCGGAGCCTGGACTTGCTACTGGAATCTCGGGGCCAGGACTTGATACTGGAACCCCGGAGCCTGGACTTGATACTGGAACCTCGGGGCCAGGACTTCTTACTGGAACCTCGGAGCCCGGACTTGATACCGGAACCTCGGGGCAAGGACTTGATACTGGAACCTCGGGGCCAGGAATTGATACTGGAACCTCGGAGCCTGGAGTTGATACTGGAACCTTCAAGACAGGACTTGATACTGTATCCTCGGAGCCTGGAGATGATACTGGAACCTCGGAGACAGGACTTGATACTGAAACCTCGGAGACAGGACTTGATACTGGAACCTCGGGGCCTGGACTTGATACTGGAACCTCGGAGCCTGGAGTTGATACTGGAACCTCTGGGCCAGGACTTGATACTGGAACCTGGGAGACAGGACTTGATAGTGGAACCTCGGAGACAGGACTTGATACTGGAACCTCGGAGCCTGGAGTTGATACTGGAATCTCGGGGCAAGGACTTGATACTGGAACCTCGGAGCCTGGAGTTGATACTGGAACCTCGGGTCCAGGACTTGATACTGGAACCTCGGAGCCTGAACTTGCTACTGGAACCTCGGGGCCAGGACTTGATACTGGAACCTCGGGGCCAGGACTTGATACTGGAACCTCGGAGCCTGGACTTGATTCTGGAAACTCGGGGCCAGGACTTGATACGGGAACCCCGGAGCCTGGAGTTGATACCGGAACCTCGGAGACAGGACTTGATACTGGAACCTCGGAGCCTGGAGTTGATACTGGAACCTCGGAGACAGGACTTTATACTGGAACCTCGGAGACAGGACTTGATACCGGAACCTCGGAGCCTGGACTTGATACCGGAACCTCGGGGCCAGGACTTGATACTGGAACCTCGGAGCCTGGAGTTGATACTGGAACCTCGGAGACTGGACTTGGTACTGGAACCTCGGAGACAGGACCTGATACTTGAACCTCGGGGCATGGACTTGATACTGGAACCTCGTAGCCTGGAGTTGATACCGGAACCTCGGAGACAGGACTTGATACTGGAACCTCGGAGCCTGGAGTTGATACTGGAACCTCGGAGACAGGACTTGATACCGGAACCTCGGAGACAGGACTTGATACTGGAACCTCGGAGCCTGGACTTGATACCGGAACCTCGGGGCCAGGACTTGATACTTGAACCTCGGGGCCAGGACTTGATACTGGAACCTCGGGGCCAGGACTTGATACTGGAACCTCGGAGCCTGGAGTTGATTCTGGAACCTCGGAGCCTGGAGTTGATACTGGAACCTCGAATCAGGACTTGATACTGGAACCTCGGGGCCAGGACTTGATACTGGAACCTCGGAGCCTGGAGTTGATACTGGAACCTCGGGGCCAGGAATTGATACTGGAACCTCGGAGCCTGGATTGATTCTGGAACCTCGGGGCCAGGGCTTGATACTGGAACCTCGGGGCCAGGACTTGATACTGGAACCTCGGGTCCAGGACTTGATACTGGAACCTCGGAGCCTGAACTTGCTACTGGAACCTCGGGGCCAGGACTTGATACTGGAACCTCGGGGCCAGGACTTGATACTGGAACCTCGGGGCCAGGACTTGATACTGGAACCTCGGAGCCTGGACTTGATTCTGGAACCTCGGGGCCAGGACTTGATACTGGAACCTCGGAGCATGGAGTTGATACTGGAACCTCGAGGCCAGGAATTGATACTGGAACCTCGGAGCCTGGAGTTGATACTGAAACCTCGGAGACAGGACTTGATACTGGAACCTCGGAGCCTGGAGTTGATACTGGAACCTCGGGGACAGGACTTGATACTGGCACCTCGGAGCCTGGAGTTGATACTGGAACCTCGGAGACAGGACTTGATACTGGAACCTCGGAGACAGGACTTGATACCGGAACCTCGGAGCCTGGACTTGATACCGGAACCTCGGGGCCAGGACTTGATACTGGAACCTCGGAGCCTGGAGTTGATACTGGAACCTCGGAGCCTGGACTTGGTACTGGAACCTTGGAGACAGGACCTGATACTTGAACCTCGGGGCAAGGACTTGATACTGGAACCTCGGGTCCAGGACTTGATACTGGAACCTCGGAGCCTGGAGTTTATACTGGAGCCTCCGAGCTTGGAGTTGATACTGGAACCTCGGGGCCAGGACTTGATACTGGAACCTCGGGGCCAGGACTTGATACTGGAACCTCTGGGCCAGGACTTGATACTGGAACCTCGGAGACAGGACTTGATACTGGAACCTCGGAGACAGGACTTGATACTGGAACCTCGGGGCCAGGACTTGATACTGGAAACTCGGAGCCTGGAGCTGATACTGGAACCTCGGAGACAGGACTTGATACTGGAACCTCAGAGCCTGGACTTGATACCGGAACCTCGGGGCCAGGACATGATACCGGAACCTCGGAGACAGGACTTGATACCGGAACCTCGGAGTCAGGAGTTGATACTGGAACCTCGGAGCCTGGAGTTGATACTGGAACCTCGTGGCCAGGACTTGATACTGGAACCTCGGATACAGGACTTGATACTGGAGCCTCGGAGACAGGACTTGATACTGGAACCTCAGAGCCTGGACTTGATACCGGAACCTCGGGGCCAGGACATGATACCGGAACCTCGGAGACAGGACTTGATACTGGAACCTCGGAGCCTGGAGTTGATACTGGAACCTCGGAGACAGGACTTGATACTGGAACCTCGGAGCCTGGACTTGATACTGGAACCTCGGAGACAGGACTTGATACTGGAAACTCGGAGACAGGACTTGATACAGGAACCTCGGAGACAGGAGTTGATACTGGAACCTCGGAGCCTGGAGTTGATACTGGAACCTCGGGGCCAGGACTTGATATTGGAACCACGGGGCCAGGACTTGATACTGGAACCTCGGAGCCTGGAGTTGATACTGGAACCTCGGAGACAGGACTTGATACTGGAACCTCGGAGCCTGGAGTTGATACTGGAACCTCGGAGACAGGACTTGATACTGGAACCTCGGAGCCTGGACTTGATACCGGAACCTCGGGGCCAGGACTTGATACTTGAACCTCGGGGCCAGGACTTGATACTGGAACCTTGGGGCCAGGACTTGATACTGGAACCTCGGAGACAGGAGTTGATACTGGAACCTCGGAGCCTGGACTTGATACTGGAACTTGCGAGACAGGACTTGATAGAGGAACCTCGGAGACAGGACTTGATAGTGGAACCTCGCGGCCCGGACTTGATACTGGAACCTCGGACCCTGGAGTTGATACTGGAACCTCGGGGCCAGGACTTGATACTGGAACCTCGGAGCCTGGACTTGATTCTGGAACCTCGGGGCCAGGACTTGATACTGGAACCTCGGAGCCTGGAGTTGATAGTGGAACCTCGGGGCCAGGACTTGATACTGGAACCTCGGAGCCTGGACTTGATTCTGGAACCTCGGGGCCAGGACTTGATACTGGAACCTCGGAGCCTGGAGTTGATACTGGAACCTCGGAGCCTGGACTTGATTCTGGAACCTCGGAGACAGGACTTGATACTGGAACCTCGGAGCCTGGAGTTGATACTGGAACCTCGGGTCCAGGACTTGCTACTGGAACCTCGGAGCCTGGAGTTGATACTGGAACCTCGGGGCCAGGACTTGATACTGGAACCTCGGGGCCAGGACTTGATACTGGAACCTCGGAGCTTGGAGTTGATACTGGAACCTCGGAGCCTAGAGTTGATACTGGAACCCCGGAGACAGGACTTGATACCGGAACCTCGGAGACAGGACCTGATAGTGGAACCTCGGAGCCTGGAGTTGATACTGGAACCTCGTAGACAGAACTTGATACTGGAACCTCGGAGCCTGGAGTTGATACTGGAATCTCGGGGCCAGGACTTGATACTGGAACCCCGGAGCCTGGACTTGATACTGGAACCTCGGGGCCAGGACTTGATACTGGAACCTCGGAGCCCGGACTTGATACCAGAACCTCGGGGCAAGGACTTGATACTGGAACCTCGGGGCAAGGACTTGATACTGGAACCTCGGAGCCTGGAGTTGATACTGGAACCTCGGAGCCTGGAGTTGATACTGGATCCTCGGGGCCAGGAGTTGATACTGGAACCTCGGGGCCAGGAATTGATACTGGAACCTCGGAGCCTGGAGTTGATACTGGAACCTTCAAGACAGGACTTGATACTGGATCCTCGGAGCCTGGAGTTGATACTGGAACCTCGGAGACAGGACTTGATACTGAAACCTCGGAGACAGGACTTGATACTGGAACCTCGGGGCCTGGACTTGATACTGGAACCTCGGAGCCTGGAGTTGATACTGGAACCTCTGGGCCAGGACTTGATACTGGAACCTGGGAGACAGGACTTGATAGTGGAACCTCGGAGACAGGACTTGATACTGGAATCTCGGGGCCAGGACTTGATACTGGAACCTCAGGGCCAGGACTTGATACTGGATCCCCGGAGCCTGGAGTTGATACTGGAACCTCGAAGATAGGACTTGATACTGGAACCTCGGGGCCAGGACTTGATACTGGAACCTCGGAGACAGGACTTGATACTGGAACCTCGGAGACTGGAATTGATACTGGAACCTCGGGGCCAGGACGTGATACTGGATCCTCGGAGCCTGGAGTTGATACTGGAAACTCGGGGCCAGGACTTGATACTGGAACCTCGGAGACAGGACTTGATAGTGGAATCTCGGAGCCTGGAGTTGATACTGGAACCTCGGAGACAGGACTTGATACTGGAACCTCGGAGCCTGGAGTTGATACTGGAACCTCTGGGTCAGGACTTGATACTGGAACCTCGGAGCCTGGAGTTGATAGTGGAACCTCGGAGCCTGGAGTTGATACTGGAACCTCGGAGCCTGGAGTTGATAGTGGAACCTCGGAGACAGGAGTTGATACTGGAACCTCGGAGACAGGACTTGATACTGGAACCTCGGAGCCTGGAGTTGATACTGGAACCTCGGGGCCAGGACTTGATACTGGAACCTCGGAGCCCGGAGTTGATACTGGAACCTCGGAGCCTGGAGTTGATACTGGAACCTCGGAGCCTGGAGTTGATACTGGAATCTCGGGGCCAGGACTTTATACTGGAACCTCGGAGACAGGACTTGATACTGGAACCTCGGGGCCAGGACTTGATACTGGATCCTCTGGGCCAGGACTTGATACTGGTACCTCGGAGCCTGGAGTTGATACTGGAACATCGGAGACTGGACTTGGTACTGGAACCTCAGAGAGAGGACCTGATACTTGAACCTCGGGGCAAGGACTTGAAACTGGAACCTCGGGGCAAGGACTTGATACTGGAACCTCGGAGCCTGGTGTTGATACTGGAACCTCGGAGACAGGACTTGATACTGGAATCTCGGAGACAGGACTTGATACCGGAACCTCGGAGACAGGACTTGATACCGGAACCTGGGGCCAGGACTTGATACTGGAACCTCGGAGCCTGGAGTTGATACTGGAACCTCGGAGACTGGACTTGGTACTGGAACCTCGGAGACAGGACCTGATACTTGAACCTCGGGGCAAGGACTTGATACTGGAACCTCGGAGCCTGGAGTTGATACTGGAACCTCGGAGACAGGACTTGATACTGGAACCTCGGAGACAGGACTTGATACTGGAACATCGGGGCCAGGACTTGATACTGGAAACTCTGAGCCTGGAGCTGATACTGGAACCTCGGAGACAGGACTTGATACTGGAACCTCGGAGCCTGGAGCTGATACTGGAACCTCGGAGACAGGACTTGATACCGGAACCTCGGGGCCAGGACATGATACCGGAACCTCGGAGACAGGAGTTGATACTGGCACCTCGGAGCCTGGACTTGCTACTGGAAACTCAGGGCCATGACTTGATACTGGAACCCCGGAGCCTGGACTTGATACTGGAACCTCGGGGCCAGGACTTGATACTGGAACCTCGGAGCCCGGACTTGATACCGGAACCTCGGGGCAAGGACTTGATACTGGAACCTCGGGGCCAGGAATTGATACTGGAACCTCGGAGCCTGGAGTTGATACTGGAACCTTCAAGACAGGACTTGATACTGGATCCTCGGAGCCTGGAGTTGATACTGGAACCTCGGAGACAGGACTTGATACTGAAACCTCGGAGACAGGACATGATACTGGAACCTCGGGGCCTGGACTTGATACTGGAACCTCGGAGCCTGGAGTTGATACTGGAACCTCTGGGCCAGGACTTGATACTGGAACCTGGGAGACAGGACTTGATAGTGGAACCTCGGAGACAGGAGTTGATACTGGAACCTCGGAGCCTGGAGTTGATACTGGAATCTCGGGGCAAGGACTTGATACTGGAACCTCGGAGCCTGGAGTTGATACTGGAACCTCGGGTCCAGGACTTGATACTGGAACCTCGGAGCCTGAACTTGCTACTGGAACCTCGGGGCCAGGACTTGATACTGGAACCTCGGGGCCAGGACTTGATACTGGAACCTCGGAGCCTGGACTTGATTCTGGAACCTCGGGGCCAGGACTTGATACTGGAACCTCGGAGCATGGAGTTGATACTGGAACCTCGGGGCCAAAACTTGATACGGGAACACCGGAGCCTGGAGTTGATACCGGAACCTCGGAGACAGGACTTGATACTGGAACCTCGGAGCCTGGAGTTGATACTGGAAACTCGGAGACAGGACTTTATACTGGAACCTCGGAGACAGGACTTGATACCGGAACCTCGGAGCCTGGACTTGATACCGGTACCTCGGGGCCAGGACTTGATACTGGAACCTCGGAGCCTGGAGTTGATACTGGAACCTCGGAGACTGGACTTGGTACTGGAACCTCGGAGACAGGACCTGATACTTGAACCTCGGGGCATGGACTTGATACTGGAACCTCGTAGCCTGGAGTTGATACCGGAACCTCAGAGACAGGACTTGATACTGGAACCTCGGAGCCTGGAGTTGATACTGGAACCTCGGAGACAGGACTTGATACTGGAACCTCGGAGCCTGGACTTGATACCGGAACCTCGGGGCCAGGACTTGATACTTGAACCTCGGGGCCAGGACTTGATACTGGAACCTCGGGGCCAGGACTTGATACTGGAACCTCGGAGCCTGGAGTTGATTCTGGAACCTCGGAGCCTGGAGTTGATACTGGAACCTCGAATCAGGACTTGATACTGGAATCTCGGGGCCAGGACTTGATACTGGAACCTCGGAGCCTGGAGTTGATACTGGAACCTCGGGGCCAGGAATTGATACTGGAACCTCGGAGCTTGGATTGATTCTGGAACCTCGGGGCCAGGGCTTGATACTGGAACCTCGGGGCCAGGACTTGATACTGGAACCTCGGGTCCAGGACTTGATACTGGAACCTCGGAGCCTGAACTTGCTACTGGAACCTCGGAGCCAGGACTTGATACTGGAACCTCGGGGCCAGGACTTGATACTGGAACCTCGGAGCCTGGACTTGATTCTGGAACCTCGGGGCCAGGACTTGATACTGGAACCTCGGAGCATGGAGTTGATACTGGAACCTCGGGGCCAGGACTTGATACTGGAACCTCGGAGCCTGGAGTTGATACTGAAACCTCGGAGACAGGACTTGATACTGGAACCTCGGAGCCTGGAGTTGATACTGGAACCTCGGGGACAGGACTTGATACTGGCACCTCGGAGCCTGGAGTTGATACTGGAATCTCGGAGACAGGAGTTGATACTGGAAGCTCGGAGACAGGACTTGATACCGGAACCTCGGAGCCTGGACTTGAAACCGGAACCTCGGGGACAGGACTTGATACTGGAACCTCGGAGCCTGGAGTTGATACTGGAATCTCGGAGCCTGGACTTGGTACTGGAACCTTGGAGACAGGACCTGATACTTGAACCTCGGGGCAAGGACTTGATACTGGAAACTCGGGTCCAGGACATGATACTGGAACCTCGGAGCCTGGAGTTTATACTGGAGCCTCTGGGCCAGGACTTGATACTGGAACCTCGGAGACAGGACTTGATACTGGAACCTCGGAGACAGGACTTGATACTGGAACCTCGGGGCCAGGACTTGATACTGGAAACTTGGAGCCTGGAGCAGATACTGGAACCTCGGAGACAGGACTTGATACTGGAACCTCAGAGCCTGGACTTGATACCGGAACCTCGGGGCCAGGACATGATACCGGAACCTCGGAGACAGGACTTGATACCGGAACCTCGGAGTCAGGAGTTGATACTGGAACCTCGGAGCCTGGAGTTGATACTGGAACCTCGTGGCCAGGACTTGATACTGGAACCTCGGATACAGGACTTGATACTGGAGCCTCGGAGACAGGACTTGATACTGGAACCTCAGAGCCTGGAGTTGATACTGGAACCACGGGGCCAGGACTTTATACTGGATCCTTGGAGACAGGACTTGATACTGGAACCTCGGGGCCAGGAGTTGATTCTAGAACCTCGGAGCCTGGAGTTGATACTGGAACCTCGGAGACAGGACTTGATACTGGAACCTCGGAGCCTGGACTTGATACTGGAATCTCGGGGCCAGGACTTGATACTGGAACCCCGGAGCCTGGACTTGATACTGGAATCTCGGGGCCTGGACTTGATACTGGAACCTCGGAGCCTGGAGTTGATACTGGAACCTCTGGGCCAGGACTTGATACTGGAACCTGGGAGACAGGACTTGATAGTGGAACCTCGGAGACAGGACTTGATACTGGAACCTCGGAGCCTGGAGTTGATACTGGAATCTCGGGGCAAGGACTTGATACTGGAACCTCGGAGCCTGGAGTTGATACTGGAACCTCGGGTCCAGGACTTGATACTGGAACCTCGGAGCCTGAACTTGCTACTGGAACCTCGGGGCCAGGACTTGATACTGGAACCTCGGGGCCAGGACTTGATACTGGAACCTCGGAGCCTGGAGTTGATTCTGGAACCTCGGGGCCAGGACTTGATACTGGAACCTCGGAGCATGGAGTTGATACTGGAACCTCGGGGCCAGGACTTGATAAGGGAACCCCGGAGCCTGGAGTTGATACCGGAACCTCGGAGACAGGACTTGATACTGGAACCTCGGAGCCTGGAGTTGATACTGGAACCTCGGAGACAGGACTTTATACTGGAACCTCGGAGACAGGACTTGATACCGGAACCTCGGAGCCTGGACTTGATACCGGAACCTCGGGGCCAGGACTTGATACTGGAACCTCGGAGCCTGGAGTTGATACTGGAACCTCGGAGACTGGACTTGGTACTGGAACCTCGGAGACAGGACCTGATACTTGAACCTCGGGGCATGGACTTGATACTGGAACCTCGTAGCCTGGAGTTGATACCGGAACCTCGGAGACAGGACTTGATACTGGAACCTCGGAGACAGGACTTGATACCGGAACCTCGGAGCCTGGACTTGAAACCGGAACCTCGGGGACAGGACTTGATACTGGAACCTCGGAGCCTGGAGTTGATACTGGAATCTCGGAGCCTGGACTTGGTACTGGAACCTTGGAGACAGGACCTGATACTTGAACCTCGGGGCAAGGACTTGATACTGGAAACTCGGGTCCAGGACATGATACTGGAACCTCGGAGCCTGGAGTTTATACTGGAGCCTCCGAGCTTGGAGTTGATACTGGAACCTCGGGGCCAGGACTTGATACTGGAACCTCGGAGCCTGGAGTTGATACTGGAACCTCGGTGACAGGACTTGATACTGGAACCTCGGAGCCTGGAGTTGATACTGGAGCCTCCGAGCCTGGAGTTGATACTGGAACCTCGGGGCCAGGACTTGATACTGGAACCTCGGGGCCAGGACTTGATACTGGATCCTCTGGGCCAGGACTTGATACTGGAACCTCGGAGACAGGACTTGATACTGGAACCTCGGAGACAGGACTTGATACTGGAACCTCGGGGCCAGGACTTGATACTGGAAACTCTGAGCCTGGAGCTGATACTGGAACCTCGGAGACAGGACTTGATACTGGAACCTCGGAGCCTGGAGCTGATACTGGAACCTCGGAGACAGGACTTGATACCGGAACCTCGGGGCCAGGACATGATACCGGAACCTCGGAGACAGGAGTTGATACTGGCACCTCGGAGCCTGGACTTGCTACTGGAATCTCGGGGCCAGGACTTGATACCGGAACCTCGGGGCAAGGACTTGATACTGGAACCTCGGGGCCAGGAATTGATACTGGAACCTCGGAGCCTGGAGTTGATACTGGAACCTTCTAGACAGGACTTGATACTGGATCCTCGGAGCCTGGAGTTGATACTGGAACCTCGGAGACAGGACTTGATACTGAAACCTCGGAGACAGGACTTGATACTGGAACCTCGGAGTCAGGAGTTGATACTGGAACCTCGGAGCCTGGAGTTGATACTGGAACCTCGTGGCCAGGACTTGATACTGGAACCTCGGATACAGGACTTGATACTGGAGCCTCGGAGACAGGACTTGATACTGGAACCTCAGAGCCTGGACTTGATACCGGAACCTCGGGGCCAGGACATGATACCGGAACCTCGGAGACAGGACTTGATACTGGAACCTCGGAGCCTGGAGTTGATACTGGAACCTCGGAGACAGGACTTGATACTGGAACCTCGGAGCCTGGACTTGATACTGGAACCTCGGATACAGGACTTGATACTGGAACCTCGGAGACAGGACTTGATACTGGAAACTCGGAGACAGGACTTGATACTGGAACTTCGGAGACTGGACTTGGTACTGGAACCTCGGAGACAGGACCTGATACTTGAAACTCGGGGCAAGGACTTGATACTGGAACCTCGGGGCCAGGTCTTGATACTGGAACCTCGGAGCCTGGAGTTGATACTGGAACCTCGGGGCCAAGACTTGATACTGGAACCTCGGAGCATGGAGTTGATACTGGAACCTCGGGGCCAGGACTTGATAAGGGAACCCCGGAGCCTGGAGTTGATACCGGAACCTCGGAGACAGGACTTGATACTGGAACCTCGGAGCCTGGAGTTGATACTGGAACCTCGGAGACAGGACTTTATACTGGAACCTCGGAGACAGGACTTGATACCGGAACCTCGGAGCCTGGACTTGATACCGGAACCTCGGGGCCAGGACTTGATACTGGAACCTCGGAGCCTGGAGTTGATACTGGAACCTCGGAGACTGGACTTGGTACTGGAACCTCGGAGACAGGACCTGATACTTGAACCTCGGGGCATGGACTTGATACTGGAACCTCGTAGCCTGGAGTTGATACCGGAACCTCGGAGACAGGACTTGATACTGGAAACTCGGAGCCTGGAGTTGATACTGGAACCTCGGAGACAGGACTTGATATCGGAACCTCGGAGACAGGACTTGATACTGGAACCTCGGAGCCTGGACTTGATACCGGAACCTCGGGGCCAGGACTTGATACTTGAACCTCGGGGCCAGGACTTGATACTGGAACCTCGGGGCCAGGACTTGATACTGGAACCTCGGAGCCTGGAGTTGATTCTGGAACCTCGGAGCCTGGAGTTGATACTGGAACCTTGAATCAGGACTTGATACTGGAACCTCGGAGCCTGGAGTTGATACTGGAACCTTGGAGACAGGACTTGATAGTGGAAACTCGGAGACAGGAGTTGATACTGGAACCTCGGAGCCTGGAGTTGATACTGGAACCTTGGAGACAGGACTTGATAGTGGAACCTCGGGGCCAGGACTTGATACTGGAACCTCGGAGCCTGGAGTTGATACTGGAACCTTGGAGACAGGACTTGATAGTGGAACCTCGGAGACAGGAGTTGATACTGGAACCTCGGAGCCTGGAGTTGATACTGGAACCTCGGAGCCTCGAGTTGATACTGGAACCACGGGGCCAGGACTTTATACTGGAACCTCGGAGACAGGACTTGATACTGGAACCTCGGGGCCAGGAGTTGAATCTGGAACCTCGGAGCCTGGAGTTGATACTGGAACCTCGGAGACAGGACTTGATACTGGAACCTCGGAGCCTGGACTTGATACTGGAATCTCGGGGCCAGGACTTGATACTGGAACCCCGGAGCCTGGACTTGATACTGGAACCTCGGGGCCAGGACTTGATACTGGAACCTCGGGGCCAGGACTTGATACTGGAACCTCGGAGCCCGGACTTGATACCGGAACCTCGGGGCAAGGAGTTGATACTGGAACTTCGGGGCAAGGACTTGATACTGGAACCTCGGAGCCTGGAGTTGATACTGGAACCTCGGAGCCTGGAGTTGATACTGGATCCTCGGGGCCAGGAGTTGATACTGGAACCTCGGGGCCAGGAATTGATACTGGAACCTCGGAGTCTGGAGTTGATACTGGAACCTCGGGGCAAGGACTTGATACTGGAACCTCGGAGCCTGGACTTGATTCTGGAACCTCGGGGCCAGGACTTGATACTGGAACCTCGGAGCCTGGAGTTTGATAGTGGAACCTCGAGGCCAGGACTTGATACTGCAACCTGGGAGACAGGACTTGATAGTGGAACCTCGGAGACAGGACTTGATAGTGGAACCTCGGGGCCAGGACCTGATACTGGAACCTCGGGGCCAGGACTTGATACTGGAACCTCGGAGCCTGGACTTGATTCTGGAACCTCGGGGCCAGAACTTGATACTGGAACCTCGGAGCCTGGAGTTGATACTGGAGCCTCGGAGCCTGGACTTGATTCTGGAACCTCGGAGACAGGACTTGATACTGGAACCTCGGAGCCTGGAGTTGATACTGGAACCTCGGGTCCAGGACTTGCTACTGGAACCTCGGAGCCTGGAGTTGATACTGGAAAATCGGGGCCAGGACTTGATACTGGATCCTCGGGGCCTGGAGTTGATACTGGAACCTCGGAGACAGGACTTGATACCGGAACCTCGGGACCCGGACTTGATACCGGAACCTCGGAGCCTGGACTTGATACCGGAACCTCGGGGCCAGGACTTGATACTGGAACCTCGGAGCCTGGAGTTGATACTGGAACCTCGGAGACAGGACTTGATACTGGAACCTCGGAGACAGGACTTGATACCGGAACCTCGGAGCCTGGACTAGATACCAGAACCTCGGGGCCAGGACTTGATACTGGTACCTCGGAGCCTGGAGTTGATACTGGAACATCGGAGACTGGACTTGGTACTGGAACCTCGGAGAGAGGACCTGATACTTGAACCTCGGGGCAAGGACTTGAAACTGGAACCTCGGGGCAAGGACTTGATACTGGAACCTCGGAGCCTGGAGTTGATACTGGAATCTCGGAGACAGGACTTGATACTGGAACCTCGGAGACAGGACTTGATACCGGAACCTCGGAGACAGGACTTGATACCGGAACCTGGGGCCCGGACTTGATACTGGAACCTCGGAGCCTGGAGTTGATACTGGAACCTCGGAGACTGGACTTGGTACTGGAACCTCGGAGACAGGACCTGATACTTGAACCTCGGGGCAAGGACTTGATACTGGAACCTCGGAGCCTGGAGTTGATACTGGAACCTTGGAGACAGGACTTGATAGTGGAACCTCGGCGCCAGGACTTGATACTGGAACCTCGGAGCCTGGAGTTGATACTGGAACCTTGGAGACAGGACTTGATAGTGGAACCTCGGAGACAGGAGTTGATACTGGAACCTCGGAGCCTGGAGTTGATACTGGAACCTCGGAGCCTGGAGTTGATACTGGAACCACGGGGCCAGGACTTTATACTGGAACCTCGGAGACAGGACTTGATACTGGAACCTCGGGGCCAAGAGTTGAATCTGGAACCTCGGAGCCTGGAGTTGATACTGGAACCTCGGAGACAGGAGTTGATACTGGAACCTCGGAGCCTGGACTTGATACTGGAATCTCGGGGCCAGGACTTGATACTGGAACCCCGGAGCCTGGACTTGATACTGGAACCTCGGGGCCAGGACTTGATACTGGAACCTCGGGGCCAGGACTTGATACTGGAACCTCGGAGGCCGGACTTGATACCGGAACCTCGGGGCAAGGAGTTGATACTGGAACTTCGGCGCAAGGACTTGATACTGGAACCTCGGAGCCTGGAGTTGATACTGGAACCTCGGAGCCTGGAGTTGATACTGGATCCTCGGGGCCAGGAGTTGATACTGGAACCTCGGGGCCAGGAATTGATACTGGAACCTCGGAGTCTGGAGTTGATACTGGAACCTCGGGGCAAGGACTTGATACTGGAACCTCGGAGCCTGGACTTGATTCTGGAAACTCGGGGCCAGGACTTGATACTGGAACCTCGGAGCCTGGAGATTGATAGTGGAACCTCGAGGCCAGGACTTGATACTGGAACCTGGGAGACAGGACTTGATAGTGGAACCTCGGAGACAGGACTTGATAGTGGAACCTCGGGGCCAGGACCTGATACTGGAACCTCGGGGCCAGGACTTGATACTGGAACCTCGGAGCCTGGACTTGATTCTGGAACCTCGGGGCCAGAACTTGATACTGGAACCTCGGAGCCTGGAGTTGATACTGGAGCCTCGGAGCCTGGACTTGATTCTGGAACCTCGGAGACAGGACTTGATACTGGAACCTCGGAGCCTGGAGTTGATACTGGAACCTCGGGTCCAGGACTTGCTACTGGAACCTCGGAGCCTGGAGTTGATACTGGAAAATCGGGGCCAGGACTTGATACTGGATCCTCGGGGCCTGGAGTTGATACTGGAACCTCGGAGACAGGACTTGATACCGGAACCTCGGGACCCGGACTTGATACCGGAACCTCGGAGCCTGGACTTGATACCGGAACCTCGGGGCCAGGACTTGATACTGGAACCTCGGAGACTGGAGTTGATACTGGAACCTCGGAGACAGGACTTGATACTGGAACCTCGGAGACAGGACTTGATACCGGAACCTCGGAGCCTGGACTAGATACCGGAACCTCGGGGCCAGGACTTGATACTGGTACCTCGGAGCCTGGAGTTGATACTGGAACATCGGAGACTGGACTTGGCACTGGAACCTCGGAGAGAGGACCTGATACTTGAACCTCGGGGCAAGGACTTGAAACTGGAACCTCGGGGCAAGGACTTGATACTGGAACCTCGGAGCCTGGAGTTGATACTGGAATCTCGGAGACAGGACTTGATACTGGAACCTCGGAGACAGGACTTGATACCGGAACCTCGGAGACAGGACTTGATACCGGAACCTGGGGCCCGGACTTGATACTGGAACCTCGGAGCCTGGAGTTGATACTGGAACCTCGGAGACTGGACTTGGTACTGGAACCTCGGAGACAGGACCTGATACTTGAACCTCGGGGCAAGGACTTGATACTGGAACCTCGGAGCCTGGAGTTGATACTGGAACCTCGGAGACAGGACTTGATACTGGAACCTCGGAGCCTGGAGTTGATACTGGAGCCTCCGAGCCTGGAGTTGATACTGGAACCTCGGGGCCAGGACTTGATACTGGAACCTCGGGGCCAGGACATGATACTGGAACCTCTGGGCCAGGACTTGATACTGGAACCTCGGAGACAGGACTTGATACTGGAACCTCGGAGACAGGACTTGATACTGGAACCTCGGGGCCAGGACTTGATACTGGAAACTCTGAGCCTGGACCTGATACTGGAACCTCGGAGACAGGACTTGATACTGGAACCTCGGAGCCTGGAGCTGATACTGGAACCTCGGAGACAGGACTTGATACCGGAACCTCGGGGCCAGGACATGATACCGGAATCTCTGAGACAGGAGTTGATACTGGAACCTCGCGGCCAGGACTTGATACTGGAACCTCGGAGCCTGGAGTTGATACTGGAACCTCGGGGCCAGGACTTGATACTGGAACCTCGGAGCCAGGAGTTGATACTGGAACCTCGGAGACAGGACTTGATACTGGAACCTCGGAGCCTGGAGTTGATACTGGAACCTCGGAGACAGGACTTGATACTGGAACCTCGGAGACAGGACTTGATACCGGAACCTCGGAGCCTGGACTTGATACCGGAACCTCGGGGCCAGGACTTGATACTGGAACCTCGGAGCCTGGAGTTGATACTGGAACCTCGGAGACTGGACTTGGTACTGGAACCTCGGAGCCTGGAGTTGATACTGGAACCTCTGGGCCAGGACTTGATACTGGAACCGGGGAGACAGGACTTGATAGTGGAACCTCGGAGACAGGACTTGATACTGGAACCTCGGGGCCAGGACTTGATACTGGAAACTCAGAGCCTGCAGTTCATACTGGAACCTCGGGGCCAGGACTTGATACTGGAACCTCAGAGCCTGGACTTGATACTGGAACCTCGGGGCCATGACTTGATACTGGAACCTCGGAGCCTGGACTTGATACTGGAACCTCGGGGCCAGGACTTGATACTAGAAACTCGGAGCCTGGAGTTTATACTGGAACCTCGGAGACAGGACTTGATACTGGAACCTCGGAGCCTGGAGTTGATACTGGAACCTCGGAGACAGGACTTGATACCGGAACCTCGGGGCCCGGACTTGATACCGGAACCTCGGAGCCTGGATTTGATACCGGAACCTCGGGGCCAGGACTTGATACTGGAACCTCGGAGCCTGGAGTTGATACTGGAACCTCGGGGCCAGGACTTGATACTGGAACCTCGGAGCCTGGAGTTGATACTGGAACCTCAGAGACAGGACTTGATACTGGAACCTCGGAGCCTGGAGTTGATACTGGAACCATAGAGACAGGACTTGATAGTGGAAACTCGGAGACAGGAGTTGATACTGGAACCTCGGAGCCTGGAGTTGATACTGGAACCTTGGAGACAGGACTTGATAGTGGAACCTCGGGGCCAGGACTTGATACTGGAACCTCGGAGCCTGGAGTTGATACTGGAACCTTGGAGACAGGACTTGATAGTGGAACCTCGGAGACAGGAGTTGATACTGGAACCTCGGAGCCTGGAGTTGATACTGGAACCACGGGGCCAGGACTTTATAGTGGAACCTCGGAGACAGGACTTGATACTGGAACCTCGGGGCCAGGAGTTGAATCTGGAACCTCGGAGCCTGGAGTTGATACTGGAACCTCGGAGACAGGACTTGATACTGGAATCTCGGAGCCTGGACTTGATACTGGAATCTCGGGGCCAGGACTTGATACTGGAACCCCGGAGCCTGGACTTGATACTGGAACCTCGGGGCCAGGACTTGATACTGTTACCTCGGGGCCAGGACTTGATACTGGAACCTCGGAGCCCGGACTTGATACCGGAACCTCGGGGCAAGGAGTTGATACTGGAACTTCGGGGCAAGGACTTGATACTGGAACCTCGGAGACTGGAGTTGATACTGGAACCTCGGAGCCTGGAGTTGATACTGGATCCTCGGGGCCAGGAGTTGATACTGGAACCTCGGGGCCAGGAATTGATACTGGAACCTCGGAGACAGGAGTTGATACTGGAACCTCGGAGCCTGGAGTTGATACTGGAACCTTGGAGACAGGACTTGATAGTGGAACCTCGGGGCCAGGACTTGATACTGGAACCTTGGAGCCTGGAGCTGATACTGGAACCTCGGAGACAGGACTTGATACTGGAACCTCGGAGCCTGGAGTTGATACTGGAACCTCGGAGACAGGACTTGATACTGGAACCTCGGAGACAGGACTTGATACTGGAACCTCGGAGCCTGGACTTGATACCGGAACCTCGGGGCCAGGACTTGATACTGGAACCTCGGAGCCTGGAGTTGATACTGGAACCTCGGAGACAGGACTTGGTACTGGAACCTCGGAGCCTGGTGTTGATACTGGAACCTCTGGGCCAGGACTTGATACTGGAACCTGGGAGACAGGACTTGATAGTGGAACCTCGGAGACAGGACTTGATACCGGAACCTCGGAGCCTGGACTAGATACCGGAACCTCGGGGCCAGGACTTGATACTGGTACCTCGGAGCCTGGAGTTGATACTGGAACATCGGAGACTGGACTTGGCACTGGAACCTCGGAGAGAGGACCTGATACTTGAACCTCGGGGCAAGGACTTGAAACTGGAACCTCGGGGCAAGGACTTGATACTGGAACCTCGGAGCCTGGAGTTGATACTGGAATCTCGGAGACAGGACTTGATACTGGAACCTCGGAGACAGGACTTGATACCGGAACCTCGGAGACAGGACTTGATACCGGAACCTGGGGCCCGGACTTGATACTGGAACCTCGGAGCCTGGAGTTGATACTGGAACCTCGGAGACTGGACTTGGTACTGGAACCTCGGAGACAGGACCTGATACTTGAACCTCGGGGCAAGGACTTGATACTGGAACCTCGGAGCCTGGAGTTGATACTGGAACCTCGGAGACAGGACTTGATACTGGAACCTCGGAGCCTGGAGTTGATACTGGAGCCTCCGAGCCTGGAGTTGATACTGGAACCTCGGGGCCAGGACTTGATACTGGAACCTCGGGGCCAGGACATGATACTGGAACCTCTGGGCCAGGACTTGATACTGGAACCTCGGAGACAGGACTTGATACTGGAACCTCGGAGACAGGACTTGATACTGGAACCTCGGGGCCAGGACTTGATACTGGAAACTCTGAGCCTGGACCTGATACTGGAACCTCGGAGACAGGACTTGATACTGGAACCTCGGAGCCTGGAGCTGATACTGGAACCTCGGAGACAGGACTTGATACCGGAACCTCGGGGCCAGGACATGATACCGGAATCTCTGAGACAGGAGTTGATACTGGAACCTCGCGGCCAGGACTTGATACTGGAACCTCGGAGCCTGGAGTTGATACTGGAACCTCGGGGCCAGGACTTGATACTGGAACCTCGGAGCCAGGAGTTGATACTGGAACCTCGGAGACAGGACTTGATACTGGAACCTCGGAGCCTGGAGTTGATACTGGAACCTCGGAGACAGGACTTGATACTGGAACCTCGGAGACAGGACTTGATACCGGAACCTCGGAGCCTGGACTTGATACCGGAACCTCGGGGCCAGGACTTGATACTGGAACCTCGGAGCCTGGAGTTGATACTGGAACCTCGGAGACTGGACTTGGTACTGGAACCTCGGAGCCTGGAGTTGATACTGGAACCTCTGGGCCAGGACTTGATACTGGAACCGGGGAGACAGGACTTGATAGTGGAACCTCGGAGACAGGACTTGATACTGGAACCTCGGGGCCAGGACTTGATACTGGAAACTCAGAGCCTGCAGTTCATACTGGAACCTCGGGGCCAGGACTTGATACTGGAACCTCAGAGCCTGGACTTGATACTGGAACCTCGGGGCCATGACTTGATACTGGAACCTCGGAGCCTGGACTTGATACTGGAACCTCGGGGCCAGGACTTGATACTAGAAACTCGGAGCCTGGAGTTTATACTGGAACCTCGGAGACAGGACTTGATACTGGAACCTCGGAGCCTGGAGTTGATACTGGAACCTCGGAGACAGGACTTGATACCGGAACCTCGGGGCCCGGACTTGATACCGGAACCTCGGATACTGGATTTGATACCGGAACCTCGGGGCCAGGACTTGATACTGGAACCTCGGAGCCTGGAGTTGATACTGGAACCTCGGGGCCAGGACTTGATACTGGAACCTCGGAGCCTGGAGTTGATACTGGAACCTCAGAGACAGGACTTGATACTGGAACCTCGGAGCCTGGAGTTGATACTGGAACCATAGAGACAGGACTTGATAGTGGAAACTCGGAGACAGGAGTTGATACTGGAACCTCGGAGCCTGGAGTTGATACTGGAACCTTGGAGACAGGACTTGATAGTGGAACCTCGGGGCCAGGACTTGATACTGGAACCTCGGAGCCTGGAGTTGATACTGGAACCTTGGAGACAGGACTTGATAGTGGAACCTCGGAGACAGGAGTTGATACTGGAACCTCGGAGCCTGGAGTTGATACTGGAACCACGGGGCCAGGACTTTATAGTGGAACCTCGGAGACAGGACTTGATACTGGAACCTCGGGGCCAGGAGTTGAATCTGGAACCTCGGAGCCTGGAGTTGATACTGGAACCTCGGAGACAGGACTTGATACTGGAATCTCGGAGCCTGGACTTGATACTGGAATCTCGGGGCCAGGACTTGATACTGGAACCCCGGAGCCTGGACTTGATACTGGAACCTCGGGGCCAGGACTTGATACTGTTACCTCGGGGCCAGGACTTGATACTGGAACCTCGGAGCCCGGACTTGATACCGGAACCTCGGGGCAAGGAGTTGATACTGGAACTTCGGGGCAAGGACTTGATACTGGAACCTCGGAGACTGGAGTTGATACTGGAACCTCGGAGCCTGGAGTTGATACTGGATCCTCGGGGCCAGGAGTTGATACTGGAACCTCGGGGCCAGGAATTGATACTGGAACCTCGGAGACAGGAGTTGATACTGGAACCTCGGAGCCTGGAGTTGATACTGGAACCTTGGAGACAGGACTTGATAGTGGAACCTCGGGGCCAGGACTTGATACTGGAACCTTGGAGCCTGGAGCTGATACTGGAACCTCGGAGACAGGACTTGATACTGGAACCTCGGAGCCTGGAGTTGATACTGGAACCTCGGAGACAGGACTTGATACTGGAACCTCGGAGACAGGACTTGATACTGGAACCTCGGAGCCTGGACTTGATACCGGAACCTCGGGGCCAGGACTTGATACTGGAACCTCGGAGCCTGGAGTTGATACTGGAACCTCGGAGACAGGACTTGGTACTGGAACCTCGGAGCCTGGTGTTGATACTGGAACCTCTGGGCCAGGACTTGATACTGGAACCTGGGAGACAGGACTTGATAGTGGAACCTCGGAGACAGGACTTGGTACTGGAACCTCGGGGCCAGGACTTGATACTGGAACCTCGGAGCCTGCAGTTCATACTGGAACCTCGGGGCCAGGACTTGATACTGGAACCTCAGAGCCTGGACTTGATACTGGAACCTCGGGGCCAGGACTTGATACTGGAACCTCGGAGCCTGGACTTGATACTGGAACCTCGGGGCCAGGACTTGATTCTAGAACCTCGGAGCCTGGAGTTTATACTGGAACCTCGGAGACAGGACTTGATACTGGAACCTCGGAGCCTGGAGTTGATACTGGAACCTCGGAGACAGGACTTGATACCGGAACCTCGGGGCCCGGACTTGATACCGGAACCTCGGAGCCTGGATTTGATACCGGAACCTCGGGGCCAGGACTTGATACTGGAACCTCGGAGCCTGGAGTTGATACTGGAACCTCGGGGCCAGGACGTGATACTGGAACCTCGGAGCCTGGAGTTGATACTGGAACCTCAGAGACAGGACTTGATACTGGAACCTCGGAGCCTGGAGTTGTTACTGGAACCTTGGAGACAGGACTTGATAGTGGAAACTCGGAGACAGGAGTTGATACTGGAACCTCGGAGCCTGGAGTTGATACTGGAACCTTGGAGACAGGACTTGATAGTGGAACCTCGGGGCCAGGACTTGATACTGGAACCTCGGAGCCTGGAGTTGATACTGGAACCTTGGAGACAGGACTTGATAGTGGAACCTCGGAGACAGGAGTTGATACTGGAACCTCGGAGCCTGGAGTTGATACTGGAATCACGGGGCCAGGACTTTATACTGGAACCTCGGAGACAGGACTTGATACTGGAACCTCGGGGCCAGGAGTTGAATCTGGAACCTCGGAGCCTGGAGTTGATACTGGAACCTCGGAGACAGGACTTGATACTGGAATCTCGGAGCCTGGACTTGATACTGGAATCTCGGGGCCAGGACTTGATACTGGAACCCCGGAGCCTGGACTTGATACTGGAACCTCGGGGCCAGGACTTGATACTGGAACCTCGGGGCCAGGACTTGATACTGGAACCTCGGAGCCCGGACTTGATACCGGAACCTCGGGGCAAAGAGTTGATACTGGAACTTCGGGGCAAGGACTTGATACTGGAACCTCGGAGACTGGAGTTGATACTGGAACCTCGGAGCCTGGAGTTGATACTGGATCCTCGGGGCCAGGAGTTGATACTGGAACCTCGGGGCCAGGAATTGATACTGGAACCTCGGAGACAGGAGTTGATACTGGAACCTCGGAGCCTGGAGTTGATACTGGAACCTTGGAGACAGGACTTGATAGTGGAACCTCGGGGCCAGGACATGATACTGGAACCTTGGAGCCTGGAGCTGATACTGGAACCTTGGAGACAGGACTTGATAGTGGAACCTCGGAGACAGGAGTTGATACTGGAACCTCGGAGCCTGGAGTTGATACTGGAACCACGGGGCCAGGACTTTATACTGGAACCTCGGAGACAGGACTTGATACTGGAACCTCGGGGCCAGGAGTGGAATCTGGAACCTCGGAGCCTGGAGTTGATACTGGAACCTCGGAGACAGGACTTGATACTGGAACCTCGGAGCCTGGACTTGATACTGGAATCTCGGGGCCAGGACTTGATACTGGAACCCCGGAGCCTGGACTTGATACTGGAACCTCGGGGCCAGGACTTGATACTGGAACCTCGGGGCCAGGACTTGATACTGGAACCTCGGAGCCCGGACTTGATACCGGAACCTCGGGGCAAGGAGTTGATACTGGAACTTCGGGGCAAGGACTTGATACTGGAACCTCGGAGACTGCAGTTGATACTGGAACCTCGGAGCCTGGAGTTGATACTGGATCCTCGGGGCCAGGAGTTGATACTGGAACCTCGGGGCCAGGAATTGATACTGGAACCTCGGAGCCTGGAGTTGATACTGGAACCTCGGGGCCAGGACTTGATACTGGAACCTCGGAGCCTGGACTTGATTCTGGAACCTCGGGGCCAGGACTTGATACTGGAACCTCGGAGCCTGGAGTTTGATAGTGGAACCTCGGGGCGAGGACTTGATACTGGAACCTGGGAGACAGGACTTGATAGTGGAACCTCGGAGACAGGACTTGATAGTGGAACCTCGGGGCCAGGACCTGATACTGGAACCTCGGGGCCAGGACTTGATACTGGAACCTCGGAGCCTGGAGTTGATACTGGAAAATCGGGGCCAGGACTTGATACTGGAAACTCGGGGCCTGGAGTTGATACTGGAACCTCGGAGACAGGACTTGATACCGGAACCTCGGGACCCGGACTTGATACCGGAACCTCGGAGCCTGGACTTGATACCGGAACCTCGGGGCCAGGACTTGATACTGGAACCTCGGAGCCTGGAGTTGTTACTGGAAACTCGGGGCCAGGACTTGATACTGGAACCTCGGAGCCTGGAGTTGATACTGGAACCTCGGAGCCTGGAGTTGATACTGGAACCTCAGAGACAGGACTTGATACTGGAAACTCGGAACCTGGAGTTGATACTGGAATCTCGGGGCCAGTACTTGATACTGGGACCCCGGAGCCTGGAGTTGATACTGGAACCTCGGGGCTAGGACTTGATACTGGAACCCTGGAGCCTGGAGTTGATACTGGAACCTCGGAGATAGGACTTGATACTGGAACCTCGGGGCCAGGACTTGATACTGGAACCTCGGAGACAGGAATTGATACTGGAACCTCGGGGCCAGGACTTGATACTGGAACCTCGGAGCCGGAAGTTGATACAGGAACCTCGGGGCCAGGACTTGATACTGGAACCTCGGAGACAGGACTTGATAGTGGAACCTCGGAGACAGGAGTTGATACTGGAACCTCGGAGCCTGGAGTTGATACTGGAACCACGGGGCCAGGACTTTATACTGGAACCTCGGAGACAGGACCTGATACTGGAACCTCGGAGCCTGGAGTTGATACTGGAATCTCGGAGACAGGACTTGATACTGGAACCTCGGAGACAGGACTTGATACCGGAACCTCGGAGACAGGACTTGATACCGGAACCTGGGGCCCGGACTTGATACTGGAACCTCGGAGCCTGGAGTTGATACTGGAACCTCGGAGACTGGACTTGGTACTGGAACCTCGGAGACAGGACCTGATACTTGAACCTCGGGGCAAGGACTTGATACTGGAACCTCGGAGCCTGGAGTTGATACTGGAACCTTGGAGACAGGACTTGATAGTGGAACCTCGGGGCCAGGACTTGATACTGGAACCTCGGAGCCTGGAGTTGATACTGGAACCTTGGAGACAGGACTTGATAGTGGAACCTCGGAGACAGGAGTTGATACTGGAACCTCGGAGCCTGGAGTTGATACTGGAACCTCGGAGCCTGGAGTTGATACTGGAACCACGGGGCCAGGACTTTATACTGGAACCTCGGAGACAGGACTTGATACTGGAACCTCGGGGCCAAGAGTTGAATCTGGAACCTCGGAGCCTGGAGTTGATACTGGAACCTCGGAGACAGGAGTTGATACTGGAACCTCGGAGCCTGGACTTGATACTGGAATCTCGGGGCCAGGACTTGATACTGGAACCCCGGAGCCTGGACTTGATACTGGAACCTCGGGGCCAGGACTTGATACTGGAACCTCGGGGCCAGGACTTGATACTGGAACCTCGGAGCCCGGACTTGATACCGGAACCTCGGGGCAAGGAGTTGATACTGGAACTTCGGCGCAAGGATTTGATACTGGAACCTCGGAGCCTGGAGTTGATACTGGAACCTCGGAGCCTGGAGTTGATACTGGATCCTCGGGGCCAGGAGTTGATACTGGAACCTCGGGGCCAGGAATTGATACTGGAACCTCGGAGTCTGGAGTTGATACTGGAACCTCGGGGCAAGGACTTGATACTGGAACCTCGGAGCCTGGACTTGATTCTGGAACCTCGGGGCCAGGACTTGATACTGGAACCTCGGAGCCTGGAGATTGATAGTGGAACCTCGAGGCCAGGACTTGATACTGGAACCTGGGAGACAGGACTTGATAGTGGAACCTCGGAGACAGGACTTGTTAGTGGAACCTCGGGGCCAGGACCTGATACTGGAACCTCGGGGCCAGAACTTGATACTGGAACCTCGGAGCCTGGAGTTGATACCGGAGCCTCGGAGCCTGGACTTGATTCTGGAACCTCGGAGACAGGACTTGATACTGGAACCTCGGAGCCTGGAGTTGATACTGGAACCTCGGGTCCAGGACTTGCTACTGGAACCTCGGAGCCTGGAGTTGATACTGGAAAATCGGGGCCAGGACTTGATACTGGATCCTCGGGGCCTGGAGTTGATACTGGAACCTCGGAGACAGGACTTGATACCGGAACCTCGGGACCCGGACTTGATACCGGAACCTCGGAGCCTGGACTTGATACCGGAACCTCGGGGCCAGGACTTGATACTGGAACCTCGGAGCCTGGAGTTGATACTGGAACCTCGGAGACAGGACTTGATACTGGAACCTCGGAGACAGGACTTGATACCGGAACCTCGGAGCCTGGACTAGATACCGGAACCTCGGGGCCAGGACTTGATACTGGTACCTCGGAGACTGGAGTTGATACTGGAACATCGGAGACTGGACTTGGTACTGGAACCTCGGAGAGAGGACCTGATTCTTGAACCTCGGGGCAAGGACTTGAAACTGGAACCTCGGGGCAAGGACTTGATACTGGAACCTCGGAGCCTGGAGTTGATACTGGAATCTCGGAGACAGGACTTGATACTGGAACCTCGGAGACAGGACTTGATACCGGAACCTCGGAGACAGGACTTGATACCGGAACCTGGGGCCCGGACTTGATACTGGAACCTCGGAGCCTGGAGTTGATACTGGAACCTCGGAGACTGGACTTGGTACTGGAACCTCGGAGACAGGACCTGATACTTGAACCTCGGGGCAAGGACTTGATACTGGAACCTCGGAGCCTGGAGTTGATACTGGAACCTCGGAGACAGGACTTGATACTGGAACCTCGGAGCCTGGAGTTGATACTGGAGCCTCCGAGCCTGGAGTTGATACTGGAACCTCGGGGCCAGGACTTGATACTGGAACCTCGGGGCCAGGACATGATACTGGAACCTCTGGGCCAGGACTTGATACTGGAACCTCGGAGACAGGACTTGATACTGGAACCTCGGAGACAGGACTTGATACTGGAACCTCGGGGCCAGGACTTGATACTGGAAACTCTGAGCCTGGAGCTGATACTGGAACCTCGGAGACAGGACTTGATACTGGAACCTCGGAGCCTGGAGCTGATACTGGAACCTCGGAGACAGGACTTGATACCGGAACCTCGGGGCCAGGACATGATACCGGAATCTCTGAGACAGGAGTTGATACTGGAACCTCGCGGCCAGGACTTGATACTGGAACCTCGGAGCCTGGAGTTGATACTGGAACCTCGGGGCCAGGACTTGATACTGGAACCTCGGAGCCTGGAGTTGATACTGGAACCTCGGAGACAGGACTTGATACTGGAACCTCGGAGCCTGGAGTTGATACTGGAACCTCGGAGACAGGACTTGATACTGGAACCTCGGAGACAGGACTTGATACCGGAACCTCGGAGCCTGGACTTGATACCGGAACCTCGGGGCCAGGACTTGATACTGGAACCTCGGAGCCTGGAGTTGATACTGGAACCTCGGAGACTGGACTTGGTACTGGAACCTCGGAGCCTGGAGTTGATACTGGAACCTCTGGGCCAGGACTTGATACTGGAACCTGGGAGACAGGACTTGATAGTGGAACCTCGGAGACAGGACTTGATACTGGAACCTCGGGGCCAGGACTTGATACTGGAAACTCAGAGCCTGCAGTTCATACTGGAACCTCGGGGCCAGGACTTGATACTGGAACCTCAGAGCCTGGACTTGATACTGGAACCTCGGGGCCATGAGTTGATACTGGAACCTCGGAGCCTGGACTTGATACTGGAACCTCGGGGCCAGGACTTGATACTAGAAACTCGGAGACTGGAGTTTATACTGGAACCTCGGAGACAGGACTTGATACTGGAACCTCGGAGCCTGGAGTTGATACTGGAACCTCGGAGACAGGACTTGATACCGGAACCTCGGGGCCCGGACTTGATACCGGAACCTCGGAGCCTGGATTTGATACTGGAACCTCGGGGCCAGGACTTGATACTGGAACCTCGGAGCCTGGAGTTGATACTGGAACCTCAGAGACAGGACTTGATACTGGAACCTCGGAGCCTGGAGTTGATACTGGAACCATAGAGACAGGACTTGATAGTGGAAACTCGGAGACAGGAGTTGATACTGGAACCTCGGAGCCTGGAGTTGATACTGGAACCTTGGAGACAGGACTTGATAGTGGAACCTCGGGGCCAGGACTTGATACTGGAACCTCGGAGCCTGGAGTTGATACTGGAACCTTGGAGACAGGACTTGATAGTGGAACCTCGGAGACAGGAGTTGATACTGGAACCTCGGAGCCTGGAGTTGATACTGGAACCACGGGGCCAGGACTTTATAGTGGAACCTCGGAGACAGGACTTGATACTGGAACCTCGGGGCCAGGAGTTGAATCTGGAACCTCGGAGCCTGGAGTTGATACTGGAACCTCGGAGACAGGACTTGATACTGGAATCTCGGAGCCTGGACTTGATACTGGAATCTCGGGGCCAGGACTTGATACTGGAACCCCGGAGCCTGGACTTGATACTGGAACCTCGGGGCCAGGACTTGATACTGGAACCACGGGGCCAGGACTTTATACTGGAACCTCGGAGACAGGACTTGATACTGGAACCTCGGGGCCAAGAGTTGAATCTGGAACCTCGGAGCCTGGAGTTGATACTGGAATCTCGGAGACAGGAGTTGATACTGGAACCTCGGAGCCTGGACTTGATACTGGAATCTCGGGGCCAGGACTTGATACTGGAACCTCGGGGCCAGGACTTGATACTGGAACCTCGGAGCCCGGACTTGATACCGGAACCTCGGGGCAAGGAGTTGATACTGGAACTTCGGCGCAAGGATTTGATACTGGAACCTCGGAGCCTGGAGTTGATACTGGAACCTCGGAGCCTGGAGTTGATACTGGATCCTCGGGGCCAGGAGTTGATACTGGAACCTCGGGGCCAGGAATTGATACTGGAACCTCGGAGTCTGGAGTTGATACTGGAACCTCGGGGCAAGGACTTGATACTGGAACCTCGGAGCCTGGACTTGATTCTGGAACCTCGGGGCCAGGACTTGATACTGGAACCTCGGAGCCTGGAGATTGATAGTGGAACCTCGAGGCCAGGACTTGATACTGGAACCTGGGAGACAGGACTTGATAGTGGAACCTCGGAGACAGGACTTGTTAGTGGAACCTCGGGGCCAGGACCTGATACTGGAACCTCGGGGCCAGAACTTGATACTGGAACCTCGGAGCCTGGAGTTGATACCGGAGCCTCGGAGCCTGGACTTGATTCTGGAACCTCGGAGACAGGACTTGATACTGGAACCTCGGAGCCTGGAGTTGATACTGGAACCTCGGGTCCAGGACTTGCTACTGGAACCTCGGAGCCTGGAGTTGATACTGGAAAATCGGGGCCAGGACTTGATACTGGATCCTCGGGGCCTGGAGTTGATACTGGAACCTCGGAGACAGGACTTGATACCGGAACCTCGGGACCCGGACTTGATACCGGAACCTCGGAGCCTGGACTTGATACCGGAACCTCGGGGCCAGGACTTGATACTGGAACCTCGGAGCCTGGAGTTGATACTGGAACCTCGGAGACAGGACTTGATACTGGAACCTCGGAGACAGGACTTGATACCGGAACCTCGGAGCCTGGACTAGATACCGGAACCTCGGGGCCAGGACTTGATACTGGTACCTCGGAGACTGGAGTTGATACTGGAACATCGGAGACTGGACTTGGTACTGGAACCTCGGAGAGAGGACCTGATTCTTGAACCTCGGGGCAAGGACTTGAAACTGGAACCTCGGGGCAAGGACTTGATACTGGAACCTCGGAGCCTGGAGTTGATACTGGAATCTCGGAGACAGGACTTGATACTGGAACCTCGGAGACAGGACTTGATACCGGAACCTCGGAGACAGGACTTGATACCGGAACCTGGGGCCCGGACTTGATACTGGAACCTCGGAGCCTGGAGTTGATACTGGAACCTCGGAGACTGGACTTGGTACTGGAACCTCGGAGACAGGACCTGATACTTGAACCTCGGGGCAAGGACTTGATACTGGAACCTCGGAGCCTGGAGTTGATACTGGAACCTCGGAGACAGGACTTGATACTGGAACCTCGGAGCCTGGAGTTGATACTGGAGCCTCCGAGCCTGGAGTTGATACTGGAACCTCGGGGCCAGGACTTGATACTGGAACCTCGGGGCCAGGACATGATACTGGAACCTCTGGGCCAGGACTTGATACTGGAACCTCGGAGACAGGACTTGATACTGGAACCTCGGAGACAGGACTTGATACTGGAACCTCGGGGCCAGGACTTGATACTGGAAACTCTGAGCCTGGAGCTGATACTGGAACCTCGGAGACAGGACTTGATACTGGAACCTCGGAGCCTGGAGCTGATACTGGAACCTCGGAGACAGGACTTGATACCGGAACCTCGGGGCCAGGACATGATACCGGAATCTCTGAGACAGGAGTTGATACTGGAACCTCGCGGCCAGGACTTGATACTGGAACCTCGGAGCCTGGAGTTGATACTGGAACCTCGGGGCCAGGACTTGATACTGGAACCTCGGAGCCTGGAGTTGATACTGGAACCTCGGAGACAGGACTTGATACTGGAACCTCGGAGCCTGGAGTTGATACTGGAACCTCGGAGACAGGACTTGATACTGGAACCTCGGAGACAGGACTTGATACCGGAACCTCGGAGCCTGGACTTGATACCGGAACCTCGGGGCCAGGACTTGATACTGGAACCTCGGAGCCTGGAGTTGATACTGGAACCTCGGAGACTGGACTTGGTACTGGAACCTCGGAGCCTGGAGTTGATGCTGGAACCTCTGGGCCAGGACTTGATACTGGAACCTGGGAGACAGGACTTGATAGTGGAACCTCGGAGACAGGACTTGATACTGGAACCTCGGGGCCAGGACTTGATACTGGAAACTCAGAGCCTGCAGTTCATACTGGAACCTCGGGGCCAGGACTTGATACTGGAACCTCAGAGCCTGGACTTGATACTGGAACCTCGGGGCCATGAGTTGATACTGGAACCTCGGAGCCTGGACTTGATACTGGAACCTCGGGGCCAGGACTTGATACTAGAAACTCGGAGACTGGAGTTTATACTGGAACCTCGGAGACAGGACTTGATACTGGAACCTCGGAGCCTGGAGTTGATACTGGAACCTCGGAGACAGGACTTGATACCGGAACCTCGGGGCCCGGACTTGATACCGGAACCTCGGAGCCTGGATTTGATACTGGAACCTCGGGGCCAGGACTTGATACTGGAACCTCGGAGCCTGGAGTTGATACTGGAACCTCAGAGACAGGACTTGATACTGGAACCTCGGAGCCTGGAGTTGATACTGGAACCATAGAGACAGGACTTGATAGTGGAAACTCGGAGACAGGAGTTGATACTGGAACCTCGGAGCCTGGAGTTGATACTGGAACCTTGGAGACAGGACTTGATAGTGGAACCTCGGGGCCAGGACTTGATACTGGAACCTCGGAGCCTGGAGTTGATACTGGAACCTTGGAGACAGGACTTGATAGTGGAACCTCGGAGACAGGAGTTGATACTGGAACCTCGGAGCCTGGAGTTGATACTGGAACCACGGGGCCAGGACTTTATAGTGGAACCTCGGAGACAGGACTTGATACTGGAACCTCGGGGCCAGGAGTTGAATCTGGAACCTCGGAGCCTGGAGTTGATACTGGAACCTCGGAGACAGGACTTGATACTGGAATCTCGGAGCCTGGACTTGATACTGGAATCTCGGGGCCAGGACTTGATACTGGAACCCCGGAGCCTGGACTTGATACTGGAACCTCGGGGCCAGGACTTGATACTGTTACCTCGGGGCCAGGACTTGATACTGGAACCTCGGAGCCCGGACTTGATACCGGAACCTCGGGGCAAGGAGTTGATACTGGAACTTCGGGGCAAGGACTTGATACTGGAACCTCGGAGACTGGAGTTGATACTGGAACCTCGGAGCCTGGAGTTGATACTGGATCCTCGGGGCCAGGAGTTGATACTGGAACCTCGGGGCCAGGAATTGATACTGGAACCTCGGAGACAGGAGTTGATACTGGAACCTCGGAGCCTGGAGTTGATACTGGAACCTTGGAGACAGGACTTGATAGTGGAACCTCGGGGCCAGGACATGATACTGGAACCTTGGAGCCTGGAGCTGATACTGGAACCTTGGAGACAGGACTTGATAGTGGAACCTCGGAGACAGGAGTTGATACTGGAACCTCGGAGCCTGGAGTTGATACTGGAACCACGGGGCCAGGACTTTATACTGGAACCTCGGAGACAGGACTTGATACTGGAACCTCGGGGCCAGGAGTTGAATCTGGAACCTCGGAGCCTGGACTTGATACTGGAATCTCGAGGCCAGGACTTGATACTGGAACCCCGGAGCCTGGACTTGATACTGGAACCTCGGGGCCAGGACTTGATACTGGAACCTCGGGGCCAGGACTTGATACTGGAACCTCGGAGCCCGGACTTGATACCGGAACCTCGGGGCAAGGAGTTGATACTGGAACTTCGGGGCAAGGACTTGATACTGGAACCTCGGAGACTGCAGTTGATACTGGAACCTCGGAGCCTGGAGTTGATACTGGATCCTCGGGGCCAGGAGTTGATACTGGAACCTCGGGGCCAGGAATTGATACTGGAACCTCGGAGCCTGGAGTTGATACTGGAACCTCGGGGCCAGGACTTGATACTGGAACCTCGGAGCCTGGACTTGATTCTGGAACCTCGGGGCCAGGACTTGATACTGGAACCTCGGAGCCTGGAGTTTGATAGTGGAACCTCGGGGCGAGGACTTGATACTGGAACCTGGGAGACAGGACTTGATCGTGGAACCTCGGAGACAGGACTTGATAGTGGAACCTCGGGGCCAGGACCTGATACTGGAACCTCGGGGCCAGGACTTGATACTGGAACCTCGGAGCCTGGAGTTGATACTGGAAAATCGGGGACAGGACTTGATACTGGAAACTCGGGGCCTGGAGTTGATACTGGAAACTCGGAGACAGGACTTGATACCGGAACCTCGGGACCCGGACTTGATACCGGAACCTCGGAGCCTGGACTTGATACCGGAACCTCGGGGCCAGGACTTGATACTGGAACCTCGGAGCCTGGAGTTGTTACTGGAACCTCGGGGCCAGGACTTGATACTGGAACCTCGGAGCCTGGAGTTGATACTGGAACCTCGGAGCCTGGAGTTGATACTGGAACCTCAGAGACAGGACTTGATACTGGAAACTCGGAACCTGGAGTTGATACTGGAATCTCGGGGCCAGTACTTGATACTGGGACCACGGAGCCTGGAGTTGATACTGGAACCTCGGGGCTAGGACTTGATACTGGAACCCTGGAGCCTGGAGTTGATACTGGAACCTCGGAGATAGGACTTGATACTGGAACCTCGGGGCCAGGACTTGATACTGGAACCTCGGAGACAGGACTTGATACTGGAACCTCGGAGACAGGAATTGATACTGGAACCTCGGGGCCAGGACTTGATACTGGAACCTCGGAGCCGGAAGTTGATACAGGAACCTCGGGGCCAGGACTTGATACTGGAACCTCGGAGACAGGACTTGATAGTGGAACCTCGGAGACAGGAGTTGATACTGGAACCTCGGAGCCTGGAGTTGATACTGGAACCACGGGGCCAGGACTTTATACTGGAACCTCGGAGACAGGACCTGATACTGGAACCTCGGAGCCTGGAGTTGATACTGGAATCTCGGAGACAGGACTTGATACTGGAACCTCGGAGACAGGACTTGATACCGGAACCTCGGAGACAGGACTTGATACCGGAACCTGGGGCCCGGACTTGATACTGGAACCTCGGAGCCTGGAGTTGATACTGGAACCTCGGAGACTGGACTTGGTACTGGAACCTCGGAGACAGGACCTGATACTTGAACCTCGGGGCAAGGACTTGATACTGGAACCTCGGAGCCTGGAGTTGATACTGGAACCTTGGAGACAGGACTTGATAGTGGAACCTCGGGGCCAGGACTTGATACTGGAACCTCGGAGCCTGGAGTTGATACTGGAACCTTGGAGACAGGACTTGATAGTGGAACCTCGGAGACAGGAGTTGATACTGGAACCTCGGAGCCTGGAGTTGATACTGGAACCTCGGAGCCTGGAGTTGATACTGGAACCACGGGGCCAGGACTTTATACTGGAACCTCGGAGACAGGACTTGATACTGGAACCTCGGGGCCAAGAGTTGAATCTGGAACCTCGGAGCCTGGAGTTGATACTGGAACCTCGGAGACAGGAGTTGATACTGGAACCTCGGGGCCAGGACTTGATACTGGAACCTCGGGGCCAGGACTTGATACTGGAACCTCGGAGCCCGGACTTGATACCGGAACCTCGGGGCAAGGAGTTGATACTGGAACTTCGGCGCAAGGATTTGATACTGGAACCTCGGAGCCTGGAGTTGATACTGGAACCTCGGAGCCTGGAGTTGATACTGGATCCTCGGGGCCAGGAGTTGATACTGGAACCTCGGGGCCAGGAATTGATACTGGAACCTCGGAGTCTGGAGTTGATACTGGAACCTCGGGGCAAGGACTTGATACTGGAACCTCGGAGCCTGGACTTGATTCTGGAACCTCGGGGCCAGGACTTGATACTGGAACCTCGGAGCCTGGAGATTGATAGTGGAACCTCGAGGCCAGGACTTGATACTGGAACCTGGGAGACAGGACTTGATAGTGGAACCTCGGAGACAGGACTTGTTAGTGGAACCTCGGGGCCAGGACCTGATACTGGAACCTCGGGGCCAGAACTTGATACTGGAACCTCGGAGCCTGGAGTTGATACTGGAGCCTCGGAGCCTGGACTTGATTCTGGAACCTCGGAGACAGGACTTGATACTGGAACCTCGGAGCCTGGAGTTGATACTGGAACCTCGGGTCCAGGACTTGCTACTGGAACCTCGGAGCCTGGAGTTGATACTGGAAAATCGGGGCCAGGACTTGATACTGGATCCTCGGGGCCTGGAGTTGATACTGGAACCTCGGAGACAGGACTTGATACCGGAACCTCGGGACCCGGACTTGATACCGGAACCTCGGAGCCTGGACTTGATACCGGAACCACGGGGCCAGGACTTGATACTGGATCCTCGGAGCCTGGAGTTGATACTGGAACCTCGGAGACAGGACTTGATACTGGAACCTCGGAGACAGGACTTGATACCGGAACCTCGGAGCCTGGACTAGATACCGGAACCTCGGGGCCAGGACTTGATACTGGTACCTCGGAGCCTGGAGTTGATACTGGAACATCAGAGACTGGACTTGGTACTGGAACCTCGGAGAGAGGACCTGATACTTGAACCTCGGGGCAAGGACTTGAAACTGGAACCTCGGGGCAAGGACTTGATACTGGAACCTCGGAGCCTGGAGTTGATACTGGAATCTCGGAGACAGGACTTGATACTGGAACCTCGGAGACAGGACTTGATACCGGAACCTCGGAGACAGGACTTGATACCGGAACCTGGGGCCCGGACTTGATACTGGAACCTCGGAGCCTGGAGTTGATACTGGAACCTCGGAGACTGGACTTGGTACTGGAACCTCGGAGACAGGACCTGATACTTGAACCTCGGGGCAAGGACTTGATACTGGAACCTCGGAGCCTGGAGTTGATACTGGAACCTCGGAGACAGGACTTGATACTGGAACCTCGGAGCCTGGAGTTGATACTGGAGCCTCCGAGCCTGGAGTTGATACTGGAACCTCGGGGCCAGGACTTGATACTGGAACCTCGGGGCCAGGACATGATACTGGAACCTCTGGGCCAGGACTTGATACTGGAACCTCGGAGACAGGACTTGATACTGGAACCTCGGAGACAGGACTTGATACTGGAACCTCGGGGCCAGGACTTGATACTGGAAACTCTGAGCCTGGAGCTGATACTGGAACCTCGGAGACAGGACTTGATACTGGAACCTCGGAGCCTGGAGCTGATACTTGAACCTCGGAGACAGGACTTGATACCGGAACCTCGGGGCCAGGACATGATACCGGAATCTCTGAGACAGGAGTTGATACTGGAACCTCGCGGCCAGGACTTGATACTGGAACCTCGGAGCCTGGAGTTGATACTGGAACCTCGGGGCCAGGACTTGATACTGGAACCTCGGAGCCTGGAGTTGATACTGGAACCTCGGAGACAGGACTTGATACTGGAACCTCGGGGCCAGGACTTGATACTGGAACCTCGGAGCCTGGAGTTGATACTGGAACCTCGGAGACTGGACTTGGTACTGGAACCTCGGAGCCTGGAGTTGATACTGGAACCTCTGGGCCAGGACTTGATACTGGAACCTGGGAGACAGGACTTGATAGTGGAACCTCGGAGACAGGACTTGATACTGGAACCTCGGGGCCAGGACTTGATACTGGAAACTCAGAGCCTGCAGTTCATACTGGAACCTCGGGGCCAGGACTTGATACTGGAACCTCAGAGCCTGGACTTGATACTGGAACCTCGGGGCCATGACTTGATACTGGAACCTCGGAGCCTGGACTTGATACTGGAACCTCGGGGCCAGGACTTGATACTAGAAACTCGGAGCCTGGAGTTTATACTGGAACCTCGGAGACAGGACTTGATACTGGAACCTCGGAGCCTGGAGTTGATACTGGAACCTCGGAGACAGGACTTGATACCGGAACCTCGGGGCCCGGACTTGATACCGGAACCTCGGAGCCTGGATTTGATACCGGAACCTCGGGGCCAGGACTTGATACTGGAACCTCGGAGCCTGGAGTTGATACTGGAACCTCGGGGCCAGGACTTGATACTGGAACCTCGGAGCCTGGAGTTGATACTGGAACCTCAGAGACAGGACTTGATACTGGAACCTCGGAGCCTGGAGTTGATACTGGAACCATAGAGACAGGACTTGATAGTGGAAACTCGGAGACATGAGTTGATACTGGAACCTCGGAGCCTGGAGTTGATACTGGAACCTTGGAGACAGGACTTGATAGTGGAACCTCGGGGCCAGGACTTGATACTGGAACCTCGGAGCCTGGAGTTGATACTGGAACCTTGGAGACAGGACTTGATAGTGGAACCTCGGAGACAGGAGTTGATACTGGAACCTCGGAGCCTGGAGTTGATACTGGAACCACGGGGCCAGGACTTTATAGTGGAACCTCGGAGACAGGACTTGACACTGGAACCTCGGGGCCAGGAGTTGAATCTGGAACCTCGGAGCCTGGAGTTGATACTGGAACCTCGGAGACAGGACTTGATACTGGAATCTCGGAGCCTGGACTTGATACTGGAATCTCGGGGCCAGGACTTGATACTGGAACCTCGGGGCAAGGACTTGATACTGGAACCTCGGAGCCTGGAGTTGATACTGGAACCTTGGAGACAGGACTTGATAGTGGAACCTCGGGGCCAGGACTTGATACTGGAACCTCGGAGCCTGGAGTTGATACTGGAACCTTGGAGACAGGACTTGATAGTGGAACCTCGGAGACAGGAGTTGATACTGGAACCTCGGAGCCTGGAGTTGATACTGGAACCACGGGGCCAGGAGTTTATACTGGAACCTCGGAGACAGGACTTGATACTGGAACCTCGGGGCCAAGAGTTGAATCTGGAACCTCGGAGCCTGGAGTTGATACTGGAACCTCGGAGACAGGAGTTGATACTGGAACCTCGGGGCCAGGACTTGATACTGGAACCTCGGGGCCAGGACTTGATACTGGAACCTCGGAGCCCGGACTTGATACCGGAACCTCGGGGCAAGGAGTTGATACTGGAACTTCGGCGCAAGGATTTGATACTGGAACCTCGGAGCCTGGAGTTGATACTGGAACCTCGGAGCCTGGAGTTGATACTGGATCCTCGGGGCCAGGAGTTGATACTGGAACCTCGGGGCCAGGAATTGATACTGGAACCTCGGAGTCTGGAGTTGATACTGGAACCTCGGGGCAAGGACTTGATACTGGAACCTCGGAGCCTGGACTTGATTCTGGAACCTCGGGGCCAGGACTTGATACTGGAACCTCGGAGCCTGGAGATTGATAGTGGAACCTCGAGGCCAGGACTTGATACTGGAACCTGGGAGACAGGACTTGATAGTGGAACCTCGGAGACAGGACTTGTTAGTGGAACCTCGGGGCCAGGACCTGATACTGGAACCTCGGGGCCAGAACTTGATACTGGAACCTCGGAGCCTGGAGTTGATACTGGAACCTCGGAGCCTGGAGTTGATACTGGAACCTCGGGTCCAGGACTTGCTACTGGAACCTCGGAGCCTGGAGTTGATACTGGAAAATCGGGGCCAGGACTTGATACTGGATCCTCGGGGCCTGGAGTTGATACTGGAACCTCGGAGACAGGACTTGATACCGGAACCTCGGGACCCGGACTTGATACCGGAACCTCGGAGCCTGGACTTGATACCGGAACCACGGGGCCAGGACTTGATACTGGATCCTCGGAGCCTGGAGTTGATACTGGAACCTCGGAGACAGGACTTGATACTGGAACCTCGGAGACAGGACTTGATACCGGAACCTCGGAGCCTGGACTAGATACCGGAACCTCGGGGCCAGGACTTGATACTGGTACCTCGGAGCCTGGAGTTGATACTGGAACATCAGAGACTGGACTTGGTACTGGAACCTCGGAGAGAGGACCTTATACTTGAACCTCGGGGCAAGGACTTGAAACTGGAACCTCGGGGCAAGGACTTGATACTGGAACCTCGGAGCCTGGAGTTGATACTGGAATCTCGGAGACAGGACTTGATACTGGAACCTCGGAGATAGGACTTGATACCGGAACCTCGGAGATAGGACTTGATACCGGAACCTGGGGCCCGGACTTGATACTGGAACCTCGGAGCCTGGAGTTGATACTGGAACCTCGGAGACTGGACTTGGTACTGGAACCTCGGAGACAGGACCTGATACTTGAACCTCGGGGCAAGGACTTGATACTGGAACCTCGGAGCCTGGAGTTGATACTGGAACCTCGGAGACAGGACTTGATACTGGAACCTCGGAGCCTGGAGTTGATACTGGAGCCTCCGAGCCTGGAGTTGATACTGGAACCTCGGGGCCAGGACTTGATACTGGAACCTCGGGGCCAGGACATGATACTGGAACCTCTGGGCCAGGACTTGATACTGGAACCTCGGAGACAGGACTTGATACTGGAACCTCGGAGACAGGACTTGATACTGGAACCTCGGGGCCAGGACTTGATACTGGAAACTCTGAGCCTGGAGCTGATACTGGAACCTCGGAGACAGGACTTGATACTGGAACCTCGGAGCCTGGAGCTGATACTGGAACCTCGGAGACAGGACTTGATACCGGAACCTCGGGGCCAGGACATGATACCGGAATCTCTGAGACAGGAGTTGATACTGGAACCTCGCGGCCAGGACTTGATACTGGAACCTCGGAGCCTGGAGTTGATACTGGAACCTCGGGGCCAGGACTTGATACTGGAACCTCGGAGCCTGGAGTTGATACTGGAACCTCGGAGACAGGACTTGATACTGGAACCTCGGAGCCTGGAGTTGATACTGGAACCTCGGAGACAGGACTTGATACTGGAACCTCGGAGACAGGACTTGATACCGGAACCTCGGAGCCTGGACTTGATACCGGAACCTCGGGGCCAGGACTTGATACTGGAACCTCGGAGCCTGGAGTTGATACTGGAACCTCGGAGACTGGACTTGGTACTGGAACCTCGGAGCCTGGAGTTGATACTGGAACCTCTGGGCCAGGACTTGATACTGGAACCTGGGAGACAGGACTTGATAGTGGAACCTCGGAGACAGGACTTGATACTGGAACCTCGGGGCCAGGACTTGATACTGGAAACTCAGAGCCTGCAGTTCATACTGGAACCTCGGGGCCAGGACTTGATACTGGAACATCAGAGCCTGGACTTGATACTGGAACCTCGGGGCCATGACTTGATACTGGAACCTCGGAGCCTGGACTTGATACTGGAACCTCGGGGCCAGGACTTGATACTAGAAACTCGGAGCCTGGAGTTTATACTGGAACCTCGGAGACAGGACTTGATACTGGAACCTCGGAGCCTGGAGTTGATACTGGAACCTCGGAGACAGGACTTGATACCGGAACCTCGGGGCCCGGACTTGATACCGGAAACTCGGAGCCTGGATTTGATACCGGAACCTCGGGGCCAGGACTTGATACTGGAACCTCGGAGCCTGGAGTTGATACTGGAACCTCGGGGCCAGGACTTGATACTGGAACCTCGGAGCCTGGAGTTGATACTGGAACCTCAGAGACAGGACTTGATACTGGAACCTCGGAGCCTGGAGTTGATACTGGAACCATAGAGACAGGAGTTGATACTGGAACCTCGGAGCCTGGAGTTGATACTGGAACCTTGGAGACAGGACTTGATAGTGGAACCTCGGGGCCAGGACTTGATACTGGAACCTCGGAGCCTGGAGTTGATACTGGAACCTTGGAGACAGGACTTGATAGTGGAACCTCGGAGACAGGAGTTGATACTGGAACCTCGGAGCCTGGAGTTGATACTGGAACCACGGGGCCAGGACTTTATAGTGGAACCTCGGAGACAGGACTTGATACTGGAACCTCGGGGCCAGGAGTTGAATCTGGAACCTCGGAGCCTGGAGTTGATACTGGAACCTCGGAGACAGGACTTGATACTGGAATCTCGGAGCCTGGACTTGATACTGGAATCTCGGGGCCAGGACTTGATACTGGAACCCCGGAGCCTGGACTTGATACTGGAACCTCGGGGCCAGGACTTGATACTGTTACCTCGGGGCCAGGACTTGATACTGGAACCTCGGAGCCCGGACTTGATACCGGAACCTCGGGGCAAGGAGTTGATACTGGAACTTCGGGGCAAGGACTTGATACTGGAACCTCGGAGACTGGAGTTGATACTGGAACCTCGGAGCCTGGAGTTGATACTGGATCCTCGGGGCCAGGAGTTGATACTGGAACCTCGGGGCCAGGAATTGATACTGGAACCTCGGAGACAGGAGTTGATACTGGAACCTCGGAGCCTGGAGTTGATACTGGAACCTTGGAGACAGGACTTGATAGTGGAACCTCGGGGCCAGGACTTGATACTGGAACCTTGGAGCCTGGAGCTGATACTGGAACCTCGGAGACAGGACTTGATACTGGAACCTCGGAGCCTGGAGTTGATACTGGAACCTCGGAGACAGGACTTGATACTGGAACCTCGGAGACAGGACTTGATACCGGAACCTCGGAGCCTGGACTTGATACCGGAACCTCGGGGCCAGGACTTGATACTGGAACCTCGGAGCCTGGAGTTGATACTGGAACCTCGGAGACAGGACTTGGTACTGGAACCTCGGAGCCTGGTGTTGATACTGGAACCTCTGGGCCAGGACTTGATACTGGAACCTGGGAGACAGGACTTGATAGTGGAACCTCGGAGACAGGACTTGATACTGGAACCTCGGGGCCAGGACTTGATACTGGAACCTCGGAGCCTGCAGTTCATACTGGAACCTCGGGGCCAGGACTTGATACTGGAACCTCAGAGCCTGGACTTGATACTGGAAACTCGGGGCCAGGACTTGATACTGGAACCTCGGAGCCTGGACTTGATACTGGAACCTCGGGGCCAGGACTTGATACTAGAACCTCGGAGCCTGGAGTTTATACTGGAACCTCGGAGACAGGACTTGATACTGGAACCTCGGAGCCTGGAGTCGATACTGGAACCTCGGAGACAGGACTTGATACCGGAACCTCGGGGCCCGGACTTGATACCGGAACCTCGGAGCCTGGATTTGATACCGGAACCTCGGGGCCAGGACTTGATACTGGAACCTCGGAGCCTGGAGTTGATACTGGAACCTCGGGGCCAGGACGTGATACTGGAACCTCGGAGCCTGGAGTTGATACTGGAACCTCAGAGACAGGACTTGATACTGGAACCTCGGAGCGTGGAGTTGATACTGGAACCTTGGAGACAGGACTTGATAGTGGAAACTCGGAGACAGGAGTTGATAGTGGAACCTCGGAGCCTGGAGTTGATACTGGAACCTTGGAGACAGGACTTGATAGTGGAACCTCGGGGCCAGGACTTGATACTGGAACCTCGGAGCCTGGAGTTGATACTGGAACCTTGGAGACAGGACTTGATAGTGGAACCTCGGAGACAGGAGTTGATACTGGAACCTCGGAGCCTGGAGTTGATACTGGAACCACGGGGCCAGGACTTTATACTGGAACCTCGGAGACAGGACTTGATACTGGAACCTCGGGGCCAGGAGTTGAATCTGGAACCTCGGAGCCTGGAGTTGATACTGGAACCTCGGAGACAGGACTTGATACTGGAATCTCGGAGCCTGGACTTGATACTGGAATCTCGGGGCCAGGACTTGATACTGGAACCCCGGAGCCCGGACTTGATACTGGAACCTCGGGGCCAGGACTTGATACTGGAACCTCGGGGCCAGGACTTGATACTGGAACCTCGGAGCCCGGACTTGATACCGGAACCTCGGGGCAAAGAGTTGATACTGGAACTTCGGGGCAAGGACTTGATACTGGAACCTCGGAGACTGGAGTTGATACTGGAACCTCGGAGCCTGGAGTTGATACTGGATCCTCGGGGCCAGGAGTTGATACTGGAACCTCGGGGCCAGGAATTGATACTGGAACCTCGGAGACAGGAGTTGATACTGGAACCTCGGAGCCTGGAGTTGATACTGGAACCTTGGAGACAGGACTTGATAGTGGAACCTCGGGGCCAGGACATGATACTGGAACCTTGGAGCCTGGAGCTGATACTGGAACCTTGGAGACAGGACTTGATAGTGGAACCTCGGAGACAGGAGTTGATACTGGAACCTCGGAGCCTGGAGTTGATACTGGAACCACGGGGCCAGGACTTTATACTGGAACCTCGGAGACAGGACTTGATACTGGAACCTTGGGGCCAGGAGTTGAATCTGGAACCTCGGAGCCTGGAGTTGATACTGGAACCTCGGAGACAGGACTTGATACTGGAACCTCGGAGCCTGGACTTGATACTGGAATCTCGGGGCCAGGACTTGATACTGGAACCCCGGAGCCTGGACTTGATACTGGAACCTCGGGGCCAGGACTTGATACTGGAACCTCGGGGCCAGGACTTGATACTGGAACCTCGGAGCCCGGACTTGATACCGGAACCTCGGGGCAAGGAGTTGATACTGGAACTTCGGGGCAAGGACTTGATACTGGAACCTCGGAGACTGCAGTTGATACTGGAACCTCGGAGCCTGGAGTTGATACTGGATCCTCGGGGCCAGGAGTTGATACTGGAACCTCGGGGCCAGGAATTGATACTGGAACCTCGGAGCCTGGAGTTGATACTGGAACCTCGGGGCCAGGACTTGATACTGGAACCTCGGAGCCTGGACTTGATTCTGGAACCTCGGGGCCAGGACTTGATACTGGAACCTCGGAGCCTGGAGTTTGATAGTGGAACCTCGGGGCGAGGACTTGATACTGGAACCTGGGAGACAGGACTTGATAGTGGAACCTCGGAGACAGGACTTGATAGTGGAACCTCGGGGCCAGGACCTGATACTGGAACCTCGGGGCCAGGACTTGATACTGGAACCTCGGAGCCTGGAGTTGATACTGGAAAATCGGGGCCAGGACTTGATACTGGAAACTCGGGGCCTGGAGTTGATACTGGAACCTCGGAGACAGGACTTGATACCGGAACCTCGGGACCCGGACTTGATACCGGAACCTCGGAGCCTGGACTTGATACCGGAACCTCGGGGCCAGGACTTGATACTGGAACCTCGGAGCCTGGAGTTGTTACTGGAACCTCGGGGCCAGGACTTGATACTGGAACCTCGGAGCCTGGAGTTGATACTGGAACCTCGGAGCCTGGAGTTGATACTGGAACCTCAGAGACAGGACTTGATACTGGAAACTCGGAACCTGGAGTTGATACTGGAATCTCGGGGCCAGTACTTGATACTGGGACCCCGGAGCCTGGAGTTGATACTGGAACCTCGGGGCTAGGACTTGATACTGGAACCCTGGAGCCTGGAGTTGATACTGGAACCTCGGAGATAGGACTTGATACTGGAACCTCGGGGCCAGGACTTGATACTGGAACCTCGGAGACAGGACTTGATACTGGAACCTCGGAGACAGGAATTGATACTGGAACCTCGGGGCCAGGACTTGATACTGGAACCTCGGAGCCGGAAGTTGATACAGGAACCTCGGGGCCAGGACTTGATACTGGAACCTCGGAGACAGGACTTGATAGTGGAACCTCGGAGACAGGAGTTGATACTGGAACCTCGGAGCCTGGAGTTGATACTGGAACCACGGGGCCAGGACTTTATACTGGAACCTCGGAGACAGGACCTGATACTGGAACCTCGGAGCCTGGAGTTGATACTGGAACCACGGGGCCAGGACTTTATACTGGAACCTCGGAGACAGGACTTGATACTGGAACCTCGGGGCCAGGACTTGATACTGGAACCTCGGAGCCGGAAGTTGATACAGGAACCTCGGGGCCAGGACTTGATACTGGAACCTCGGAGACAGGACTTGATAGTGGAACCTCGGAGACAGGAGTTGATACTGGAACCTCGGAGCCTGGAGTTGATACTGGAACCACGGGGCCAGGACTTTATACTGGAACCTCGGAGACAGGACTTGATACCGGAACCTCGGGGCTAGGACTTGATACTGGAACCTCGGGGCTAGGACTTGATACTGGAACCCCGGAGCCTGGAGTTGATACTGGAACCTCGGAGCCTGGAGTTGATACTGGAACCTCGGAGCCTGGACTTGATACAGGAACCTCGGGGCCAGGACTTAATACTTGAACCTCGGGGCCAGGACTTGATACTGGAACGTCGGAGCCTGGAGTTGATACTGGAATCTCGGAGCCTGGAGTTGATACTGGAACCTCGGAGACAGGACTTGATAATGGAACCTCGGAGACAGGACTTGATACTGGAACCTCGGAGACAGGACTTGATACTGGAACTTCGGAGCCTGGACTTGATACTGGAACCTCGGAGACAGGACTTGATACTGGAACCTCGGAGCCTGGAGTTTATACTGTAACCTCGGAGACAGGACTTGATACTGGAACCTCGGAGCCTGGAGTTAATACTGGAACCTTCGAGACAGGACTTGATACCGGAACCTCGGGGCCCGGACTTGATACCGGAACCTCGGAGCCTGGACTTGATACTGGGACCCCGGAGCCTGGAGTTGATACTGGAACCTCGGAGCCTGGAGTTGATACTGGAACCTCGGAGCCTGGAGTTGATACTGGAACCTCAGAGACAGGACTTGATACTGGAACCTCGGAGCCTGGACTTGATACTGGAATCTCGGGGCCAGGACTTGATACTGGGACCCCGGAGCCCGGAGTTGATACTGGAACGTCGGGGCTAGGACTTGATACTGGAACCTCGGGGCTAGGACTTGATACTGGAACCCCGGAGCCTGGAGTTGATACTGGAACCTCGGAGATAGGAGTTGATACTGGAACCTCGGGGCCAGGACTTGATACTGGAACCTTGGAGCCTGGACTTGATACTGGAACCTCGGGGCCAGGACTTGATACTGGAACCTTGGAGACAGGACTTGATAGTGGAACCTCGGAGACAGGAGTTGATACTGGAACCTCGGAGCCTGGAGTTGATACTGGAACCTCGGAGCCTGGAGTTGATACTGGAACCTCGGAGCCTGGAGTTGATACTGGAACCACGGGGCCAGGACTTTGTACTGGAACCTCGGAGACAGGACTTGATACTGGAACCTCGGGGCCAGGAGTTGATTCTGGAACCTCGGAGCCTGGAGTTGATACTGGAACCTCGGAGACAGGACTTGATAGTGGAACCTCGGAGACAGGAGTTGATACTGGAACCTCGGAGCCTGGAGTTGATACTGGAACCTCGGAGCCTGGAGTTGATACTGGAACCACGGGGCCAGGACTTTGTACTGGAACCTCGGAGACAGGACTTGATACTGGAACCTCGGGGCCAGGAGTTGATTCTGGAACCTCGGAGCCTGGAGTTGATACTGGAACCTCGGAGACAGGACTTGATACTGGAACCTCGGAGCCTGGACTTGATACTGGAATCTCGGGGCCAGGACTTGATACTGGAACCCCGGAGCCTGGACTTGATACTGGAACCTCGGGGCCAGGACTTGATACTGGAACCTCGGGGCCAGGACTTGATACTGGAACCTCGGAGCCCGGACTTGATACCGGAACCTCGGGGCAAGGACTTGATACTGGAACCTCGGGGCAAGGACTTGATACTGGAACCTCGGAGCCTGGAGTTGATACTGGAACCTCGGAGCCTGGAGTTGATACTGGATCCTCGGGGCCAGGAGTTGATACTGGAACCTCGGGGCCAGGAATTGATACTGGAACCTCGGAGCCTGGAGTTGATACTGGAACCTCGGGGACAGGACTTGATACTGGAACATCGGAGCCTGGAGTTTGATAGTCTAACCTCGTGGCCAGGACTTGATACTGGAACCTCGGAGCCTGGAGTTTGATAGTGGAACCTCGGGGCCAGTACTTGATACTGGAACCTGGGAGACAGGACTTGATTCTGGAACCTCGGGGCCAGGACTTGATACTGGAACCTCGGAGCCTGGAGTTGATTCTGGAACCTCAGAGCCTGGACTTGATTCTGGAACCTCGGAGACAGGACTTGATACTGGAACCTCGGAGCCTGGAGTTGATACTGGAACCTCGGGTCCAGGACTTGCTACTGGAACCTCGGAGCCTGGAGTTGATACTGGAACCTCGGGGCCAGGACTTGATACTGGAACCTCGGGGCCAGGACTTGATACTAGAACCTCGGAGCTTGGAGTTGATACTGGAACCTCGGAGCCTGGAGTTGATACTGGAACCCCGGAGACAGGACTTGATACCGGAACCTCGGAGACAGGACTTGATACTGGAACCTCGGAGCCTGGAGTTGATACTGGAACCTCGGGGCCAGGACTTGATACTGGAAACTCGGGGCCAGGACTTGATACTGGAACCTCGGAGCTTGGAGTTGATACTGGAACCTCGGAGCCTGGAGTTGATACTGGAACCCCGGAGACAGAACTTGATACTGGAACCTCGGAGCCTGGAGTTGATACTGGAACCTCGGAGACAGGACTTGCTACTGGAACCTCGGGGCCAGGACTTGTTACCGGAACCTCGGAGACAGGACTTGATACTGGAACCTCGGAGACAGGACTTGATACTGGAACCTCGGAGCCTGGAGTTGATACTGGAACCTCGGGGCCAGGACTTGATATTGCAACCCCGGGGCCAGGACTTGTTACCGGAACCTCGGAGACAGGACTTGATACTGGAACCTTGGAGCCTGGCTTTGATATTGGAACCCCGGGGCCAGGACTTGATACCGGAACCTCGGAGACAGGACTTGATACTGGAACCTCGGAGACAGGACTTGATACTGGAACCTCGGAGCCTGGAGTTGATACTGGAACCTCGGAGCCTGGAGTTGATACTGGAACCTCGGTGCCTGGAGTTGATACTGGAACCTCGGAGCCTGGAGTTGATACTGGAACCTCGAGGACAGGACTTGATACTGGAACCTCGGAGCCTGTACTTGATTCTGGAACCTCGGGGCCAGGACTTGATACTGGAACCTCGGGGCCAGGACTTGATACTGGAACCTCGGGTCCAGGACTTGATACAGGCACCTCGGAGCCTGGACTTGCTACTGGAACCTCGGGGCCAGGACTTGATACTGGAACCTCGCGGCCAGGACTTGATACTGGAACCTCGGGGCGAGGACTTGATACTGGAACCTCGGAGCCTGGATTTGATACAGAAACGTCGGGGCCAGGACTTGATACTGGAACCTCGGAGCCTGGAGTTGATACCGGAACCTCGGAGAGAGGACTTGATACTGGAACCACGGAGCCTGGAGTTGATACTGGAAACTCGGAGACAGGAATTGATACTGGAACCTCGGAGGCAGGACTTGATACCGGAACCTCGGAGCCTGGACTTGATACCGGAAACTCGGGGCCAGGATTTGATACTGGAACCTTGAAGCCTGGAGTTGATACTGGAACCTCGGAGACTGGACTTGGTACTGGAACCTCGGAGACAGGACCTGATACTTGAACCTCGGGGCAAGGACTTGATACTGGAACCTCGGGGCAAGGACTTGATACTGGAACCTCGGAGCCTGGAGTTGATACTGGAGCCTCCGAGCCTGGAGTTGATACTGGAACCTCGGGGCCAGGACTTGATACTGGAACCTCTGGACCAGGACTTGATACTGGAACCTCGGAGACAGGACTTGATACTGGAACCTCGGGGCCAGGACTTGATACTGGAAACTCGGAGCCTGGAGCTGATACTGGAACCTCGGAGACAGGACTTGATACTGGAACCTCGGAGCCTGGACTTGATACCGGAACCTCGGGGCCAGGACATGATACCGGAACCTCGGAGAGAGGACTTGATACTGGAACCTCGGAGACAGGAGTTGATACTGGAACCTCGGGGCCAGGACTTGATATTGGAACCCAGGGGCCAGGACTTGATACCAGAACCTCGGAGACAGGACTTGATACTGGAACCTCGGAGCCTGGAGTTGATACTGGAACCTTCAAGACAGGACTTGATACTGGACCCTCGGAGCCTGGAGTTGATACTGGAACCTCGGAGACAGGACTTGATACTGAAACCTCGGAGACAGGACTTGATACTGGAACCTCGGGGCCTGGACTTGATACTGGAACCTCGGAGCCTGGAGTTGATACTGGAACCTCTGGGCCAGGACTTGATACTGGAACCTGGGAGACAGGACTTGATAGTGGAACCTCGGAGACAGGACTTGATACTGGAACCTCGGAGCCTGGAGTTGATACTGTAACCTCGGGGCCAGGACTTGATATTGGAACCCCGGGGCCAGGACTTGATACCGGAACCTCGGAGACAGGACTTGATACTGGAACCTCGGAGCCTGGAGTTGATACTGTAACCTCGGAGACAGGACTTGATACTGGAACTTCAGAGCCTGGAGTTGATACTGGAACCTCGGAGACAGGACTTGATACTGGAACCTCGGAGCCTGGAGTGGATACTGTAACCTCGGAGACAGGACTTGATACTGGAACCTCGGAGACAGGACTTGATACTGGAACCTCGGAGCCTGGACTTGATACCGGAACCTCGGGGCCAGGACTTGATACTTGAACCACGGGGCCAGGAGTTGATACTGGAACCTCGGGTCCAGGACTTGATACTGGAACCTCGGAGCCTGAACTTGCTACTGGAACCTCGGGGCCAGGATTTGATACTGGAACCTCGGGGCCAGGACTTGATACTGGAACCTCGGAGCCTGGACTTGATTCTGGAACCTCGGGGCCAGGACTTGATACTGGAACCTCGGAGCATGGAGTTGATACTGGAACCTCGGGGTCAGGACTTGATACTGGAACCTCGGAGCCTGGAGTTGATACCGGAACCTCGGAGACAGGACTTGATACTGGAACCTCGGAGCCTGGAGTTGATACTGGAACCTCGGAGACAGGACTTGATACTGGAACCTCGGAGACAGGACTTGATACCGGAACCTCGGAGCCTGGACTTGATACCGGAACCTCGGGGCCAGGACTTGATACTGGAACCTCGGAGCCTGGAGTTAGTACTGGAACCTCGGAGACTGGACTTGGTACTGGAACCTCGGAGACAGGACCTGATACTTGAACCTCGGGGCAAGGACTTGATACTGTAACCTCGGGGCCAGGACTTGATACTGGAACCTCGGAGCCTGGAGTTGATACTGGAGCCTCCGAGCCTGGAGTTGATACTGGAACCTCGGGGCCAGGACTTGATACTGGAACCTCGGGGCCAGGACTTGATACTGGAACCTCTGGGCCAGGACTTGATACTGGAACCTCGGAGACAGAACTTGATACTGGAACCTCGGAGACAGGACTTGATACTGGAACCTCGGGGCCAGTACTTGATACTGGAAACTCGGAGCCTGGAGCTGATACTGGAACCTCGGAGACAGGACTTGATACTGGAACCTCGGAGCCTGGACTTGATACCGGAACCTTGGGGCCAGGACATGATACCGGAACCTCGGAGACAGGACTTGATACAGGAACCTCGGAGACAGGAGTTGATACTGGAACCTCGGAGACAGGAGTTGATACTGGAACCTCGGGGCCAGGACTTGATATTGGAACCACGGGGCCAGGACTTGATACTGGAACCTCGGAGCCTGGAGTTGATACTGGAACCTCGGAGACAGGACTTGATACTGGAACCTCGGAGCCTGGAGTTGATACTGGAACCTCGGAGACAGGACTTGATACTGGAACCTCGGAGCCTGGACTTGATACCGGAACCTCGGGGCCAGGACTTGATACTTGAACCTCGGGGCCAGGACTTGATACTGGAACCTTGGGGCCAGGAGTTGATACTGGAACCTCGGAGACAGGAGTTGATACTGGAACCTCGGAGCCTGGACTTGATACTGGAACTTGCGAGACAGGACTTGATAGTGGAACCTCGGAGACAGGACTTGATAGTGGAACCTCGCGGCCCGGCCTTGATACTGGAACCTCGGAGCCTGGAGTTGATACTGGAACCTCGGGGCCTGGACTTGATTCTGGAACCTCGGGGCCAGGACTTGATACTGGAACCTCGGAGCCTGGAGTTGATAGTGGAACCTAGGGGCCAGGACTTGATACTGGAACCTCGGAGCCTGGACTTGATTCTGGAACCTCGGGGCCAGGACTTGATACTGGAACCTCGGAGCCTGGAGTTGATACTGGAACCTCGGAGCCTGGACTTGATTCTGGAACCTCGGAGACAGGACTTGATACTGGAACCTCGGAGCCTGGAGTTGATACTGGAACCTCGGGTCCAGGACTTGCTACTGGAACCTCGGAGCCTGGAGTTGATACTGGAACCTCGGGGCCAGGACTTGATACTGGAACCTCGGGGCCAGGACTTGATACTGGAACCTCGGAGCTTGGAGTTGATACTGGAACCTCGGAGCCTGGAGTTGATACTGGAACCCCGGAGACAGGACTTGATACCGGAACCTCGGAGACAGGACTTGATACTGGAACCTCGGAGCCTGGAGTTGATACTGGAACCTCGGAGACAGGACTTGATACTGGAACCTCGGAGCCTGGAGTTGATACTGGAATCTCGGGGCCAGGACTTGATACTGGAACCCCGGAGCCTGGACTTGATACTGGAACCTCGGGGCCAGGACTTGATACTGGAACCTCGGAGCCCGGACTTGATACCGGAACCTCGGGGCAAGGACTTGATACTGGAACCTCGGGGCAAGGACTTGATACTGGAACCTCGGAGCCTGGAGTTGATACTGGAACCTCGGAGCCTGGAGTTGATACTGGATCCTCGGGGCCAGGAGATGATACTGGAACCTCGGGGCCAGGAATTGATACTGGAACCTCGGAGCCTGGAGTTGATACTGGAACCTTCAAGACAGGACTTGATACTGGATCCTCGGAGCCTGGAGTTGATACTGGAACCTCGGAGACAGGACTTGATACTGAAACCTCGGAGACAGGACTTGATACTGGAACCTCGGGGCCTGGACTTGATACTGGAACCTCGGAGCCTGGAGTTGATACTGGAACCTCTGGGCCAGGACTTGATACTGGAACCTGGGAGACAGGACTTGATAGTGGAACCTCGGAGACAGGACTTGATACTGGAACCTCGGAGCCTGGAGTTGATACTGGAATCTCGGGGCCAGGACTTGATACTGGAACCTCAGGGCCAGGAGTTGATACTGGAACCTCGGGTCCAGGACTTGATACTGGAACCTCGGAGCCTGAACTTGCTACTGGAACCTCGGGGCCAGGATTTGATACTGGAACCTCGGGGCCAGGACTTGATACTGGAACCTCGGAGCCTGGACTTGATTCTGGAACCTCGGGGCCAGGACTTGATACTGGAACCTCGGAGCATGGAGTTGATACTGGAACCTCGGGGTCAGGACTTGATACTGGAACCTCGGAGCCTGGAGTTGATACCGGAACCTCGGAGACAGGACTTGATACTGGAACCTCGGAGCCTGGAGTTGATACTGGAACCTCGGAGACAGGACTTGATACTGGAACCTCGGAGACAGGACTTGATACCGGAACCTCGGAGCCTGGACTTGATACCGGAACCTCGGGGCCAGGACTTGATACTGGAACCTCGGAGCCTGGAGTTGATACTGGAACCTTGGAGACTGGACTTGGTACTGGAACCTCGGAGACAGGACCTGATACTTGAACCTCGGGGCAAGGACTTGATACTGGAACCTCGGGGCCAGGACTTGATACTGGAACCTCGGAGCCTGGAGTTGATACTGGAGCCTCCGAGCCTGGAGTTGATACTGGAACCTCGGGGCCAGGACTTGATACTGGAACCTCGGGGCCAGGACTTGATACTGGAACCTCTGGGCCAGGACTTGATACTGGAACCTCGGAGACAGGACTTGATACTGGAACCTCGGAGACAGGACTTGATACTGGAACCTCGGGGCCAGTACTTGATACTGGAAACTCGGAGCCTGGAGCTGATACTGGAACCTCGGAGACAGGACTTGATACTGGAACCTCGGAGCCTGGACTTGATACCGGAACCTTGGGGTCAGGACATGATACCGGAACCTCGGAGACAGGACTTGATACAGGAACCTCGGAGACAGGAGTTGATACTGGAACCTCGGAGACAGGAGTTGATACTGGAACCTCGGGGCCAGGACTTGATATTGGAACCACGGGGCCAGGACTTGATACTGGAACCTCGGAGCCTGGAGTTGATACTGGAACCTCGGAGACAGGACTTGATACTGGAACCTCGGAGCCTGGAGTTGATACTGGAACCTCGGGGCCAGGACTTGATACTTGAACCTCGGGGCCAGGACTTGATACTGGAACCTTGGGGCCAGGACTTGATACTGGAACCTCGGAGACAGGAGTTGATACTGGAACCTCGGAGCCTGGACTTGATACTGGAACTTGCGAGACAGGACTTGATAGTGGAACCTCGGAGACAGGACTTGATAGTGGAACCTCGCGGCCCGGCCTTGATACTGGAACCTCGGAGCCTGGAGTTGATACTGGAACCTCGGGGCCTGGACTTGATTCTGGAACCTCGGGGCCAGGACTTGATACTGGAACCTCGGAGCCTGGAGTTGATAGTGGAACCTCGGGGCCAGGACTTGATACTGGAACCTCGGAGCCTGGACTTGATTCTGGAACCTCGGGGCCAGGACTTGATACTGGAACCTCGGAGCCTGGAGTTGATACTGGAACCTCGGAGCCTGGACTTGATTCTGGAACCTCGGAGACAGGACTTGATACTGGAACCTCGGAGCCTGGAGTTGATACTGGAACCTCGGGTCCAGGACTTGCTACTGGAACCTCGGAGCCTGGAGTTGATACTGGAACCTCGGGGCCAGGACTTGATACTGGAACCTCGGGGCCAGGACTTGATACTGGAACCTCGGAGCTTGGAGTTGATACTGGAACCTCGGAGCCTGGAGTTGATACTGGAACCCCGGAGACAGGACTTGATACCGGAACCTCGGAGACAGGACTTGATACTGGAACCTCGGAGCCTGGAGTTGATACTGGAACCTCGGAGACAGGACTTGATACTGGAACCTCGGAGCCTGGAGTTGATACTGGAATCTCGGGGCCAGGACTTGATACTGGAACCCCGGAGCCTGGACTTGATACTGGAACCTCGGGGCCAGGACTTGATACTGGAACCTCGGAGCCCGGACTTGATACCGGAACCTCGGGGCAAGGACTTGATACTGGAACCTCGGGGCAAGGACTTGATACTGGAACCTCGGAGCCTGGAGTTGATACTGGAACCTCGGAGCCTGGAGTTGATACTGGATCCTCGGGGCCAGGAGTTGATACTGGAACCTCGGGGCCAGGAATTGATACTGGAACCTCGGAGCCTGGAGTTGATACTGGAACCTTCAAGACAGGACTTGATACTGGATCCTCGGAGCCTGGAGTTGATACTGGAACCTCGGAGACAGGACTTGATACTGAAACCTCGGAGACAGGACTTGATACTGGAACCTCGGGGCCTGGACTTGATACTGGAACCTCGGAGCCTGGAGTTGATACTGGAACCTCTGGGCCAGGACTTGATACTGGAACCTGGGAGACAGGACTTGATAGTGGAACCTCGGAGACAGGACTTGATACTGGAACCTCGGAGCCTGGAGTTGATACTGGAATCTCGGGGCCAGGACTTGATACTGGAACCTCAGGGCCAGGACTTGATACTGGATCCCCGGAGCCTGGAGTTGATACTGGAACCTCGAAGATAGGACTTGATACTGGAACCTCGGGGCCAGGACTTGATACTGGAACCTCGGAGACAGGACTTGATACTGGAACCTCGGAGACTGGAATTGATACTGGAACCTCGGGGCCAGGACGTGATACTGGAACCTCGGAGCCTGGAGTTGATACTGGAACCTCGGAGCCTGGAGTTGATACTGGAACCTCGGAGCCTGGAGTTGATAGTGGAACCTCGGAGACAGGAGTTGATACTGGAACCTCGGAGACAGGACTTGATACTGGAACCTCGGAGCCTGGAGTTGATACTGGAACCTCGGGGCCAGGACTTGATACTGGAACCTCGGAGCCCGGAGTTGATACTGGAACCTCGGAGCCTGGAGTTGATACTGGAACCTCGGAGCCTGGAGTTGATACTGGAATCTCGGGGCCAGGACTTTATACTGGAACCTCGGAGACAGGACTTGATACTGGAACCTCGGGTCCAGGAGTTGATACTGGAACCTCGGAGCCTGGAGTTGATACTGGAACCTCGGACCCTGGAGTTGATACTGGAACCTCGGAGACAGGACTTGATACTGGAACCTCGGGGCCAGGACTCGATACTGGAACCTCGGGGCCAGGACTCGATACTGGAACCTCTGGGCCAGGACTCGATGCTGGAACCTCGGGGCCAGGACTTGATACTGGAACCTTGGGGCCAGGACTTGATACTGGAACCTTGGAGACAGGACTTGATACTGGAACCTCGGAGACAGGACTTGATACTGGAACCTCGGAGACAGGACTTGATACTGGAACCTCGGGGCCAGGACTTGATACTGGAACCTCGGACCCAGGGCTTGATACTGGAACCTTGGGGCCAGGACTTAATACTCAAACACAGGACATAGAACACTGAGCTGGGACTCCTCCTTAGACAGGATGGAGCCGGGACTCTTCTTATTCACGGGACAGACTCAGACACAGGACATAAAACACTGAGCCAGGAATCCTCCCTAGACAGGATGGAGACGGGACTCTTCTTGACACAGTGTTAGGACCCTTCTAGGATACCGGGCCGGGATCCCTTTTAAACACAGGCCTTGGATACGGAGACCACACAACGATAGACGGTACTATAACTGGGCACAAGTTTTCTCCAAGCAGCTGGGAGCTCCTGACTCACCCTGGCGGGTTAACCTTGCTGGACCCACTCTGGCAAGGGAAGGCGGCTTGCTCCGACAAGAAGCTTAGTTGGCTCCGGCTAGATGACTTTGGCTCACACTAGCTTCAGTGACTTCTTTAACACTCCATAACGCTCTTGTCCTGAACGGCTGAAGACGGAGACTTATAAACTGCCAGTTCAGTCAAGAGTAAATTGCCTTTAATCACCAAGCCTGAGGGACACGGGAAAACAGGGAATTAAAGGGAAACAAGGAGTCAACGGTCCAGATCGTAACACAAACAAGTTAAATTTAAAGGGAACCCAATCCAGACCATGACACACAGACTCAATTTGCAAATTAACCTTCAGGGAACCCTGCACAAGGACTCCCATGCCCCCTTGCACCTCAGATTTGTTTGTATTTTCTCTCCATTTGGAAAATATTCAACCCTTTTATTTCTTCTATGCAAGTCCGTGACCATAAATTTCCCAACACTGTATTCCATCTGCATTTTGTCTGAATGTGCAATGTGTAAATTATAGTAATTTGTAATAAGTAGTATGTACAACAGAATAGTCAAGATAGCATAGAAATACAATTATGTCAGTGTGAATTTATCAGTCTGGTGGCCTGGTGGAAGAAGCTGTACTAGAGCCTGTTGGTCCTGGCTTTAATGTTGTGGTGCTGTTTCCCAGATGGCAGCAACTAGAACAGTTTGTGGGGGATTGGGGTGACTCGGGTCCCCAATGATCACCTCAGGCCCTTTTTACACACCTGTCACTGTGAGCTGTCTGCACCACTTTTTGCAGAGTCCTTCAATTGAGGGAAGTACTGTTCCCATACCAGGCAGTGATGTAGCCCATCAGGATGCTCTCAATTGTGCCTCTGCAGAAAGTCAATAGGATTTTGAAACTCATGCCAAACTTCTTAACCGTCTGAGGTAAAAGAGGCGCTGATGTGCTTTTATCATCACACAGCAGGTATGTACAGACCACATGAGGTCCTACAGATATGTATGCTAAGGAACTTGAAGTTGTTCACCCTCTTAACCCCAGATCCATTGATGTCAATAGGGATGAGCCTGTCTCTATTCCTCCTGTAGTCCACAACCAGCTCCTTTGAGGGAGAGAAATAAAAACACAAAATGCTGGCAGAACTCAGCAGGCCAGACAGCATCTATGGGAGGAGGTAGTGATGACGTTTCAGGCCGAAACCCCTGATGAATAAATAATCTTTCCTGTAATACCATGGGCTCATAGCTTGTTAAGCAGCCTCATGTGTGGTACCTTGTCAAAGACCTTCTGAAAATCCAAGTACACTACATCAACTGATCCTCCTTTGTCTATCCTGCTTGTTACTTCTTCAAAGAATTCCAACAGATTTGTCAGGCAAGGTTTTCCTTCAAGGAACCATGCTGATTAGAGCCTATTTTATCATGTGCCTCCAAGTAGCCTGAGACCTCATCCTCATCAACTCTAACATCTTCCTAACCACTGAGGTCAGACTAACTGGCCTATAGTTTCCTTTCTTCTGCCTCTCTCCTTCTTGAAGAGTGGAGTGACAAGTTTCCGGTCTTCCAGAACCATTTCAGAAACCAGTGATTCTTGGAAGATCATTACTAATGCCTCCACGATCTCTTCAGCCACCTCTTCAGAACCCTGAGGTGTACATCATCTGGTCCAGGTGACTTATCTACCTTCAGACTTTTCTCTCTAGTAATGGTAACTTCACACATTCCATGCCCCCTGACACCTAGAACTTCCACCATACTGCTAGTGTCTTCCACAGTGAAGACTGATGCAAAATACTTATTCAGTTTGTCCACCATTTCCTTGTCCTCCATTACTAACTCTCCAGCATCATTTTCCAGTGGTCTGATATCCACTCTCGTCTCTCTTTTACACCCTATGTATCTGAAGAAACTTTTGGTATCCTCTTCAATATTATTGGCAAGCTTACTCTTGTATTTCATCTTTACCTTCATTAGACTTTTTAGTTGCCTTCTGTTGGTTTTAAAAAGCTTTCCAATCCTATAAATTTCCACTTTTTTTTTGCTCTAGTATAAGCCCTCTCTTTAGCTTTTATGTTGGCTTTGATTTCTCTTGTTAGCTACAGTTTCCTTCAGAATACTTCTCTCTCTTTGGGATGTATATATCCCGTGCCTTCCAAATTGCTCTCAGAAATCCCAGCCAATGCTGCTCTGCTGTCATCCATGCCAGTGTTCTTTTCTAATCAATTCTGACCAACTCCTCTCTCATGCCTCTGTAATTCCCGTTACTCCACTGTATTACCCTGATACATCTGACTTTATCTTCTCCTTCTCAAATTTCAGGGTGAATTTGATCATATTATGATTACTTTCCCCAAAGGGTTCTTTTACCTTAAGCTCTCTAATAAATTCTGGTTCATTGCACAACACCCAGTCCAGAATAGCTGATCGTCTATTGGGCTCAACCATAAGCTGCTCTAAAAAGCCATTTCGTAGGCACTTGAGAAATTCCCCCTCCTGTAATCCAGCACCAAACTGATTTTCCCAATCTACCTGCATACTGAAGTCCCTCATGACTATTGTAACATTGAAATGCTGTTGTAATTTGTAGACCATATCCTTACTACTGTTTGGGGGTCTGTATACAACTCCCATCAGTGTCTTCTTACACTTGCAGTTCCTTAATTCTGTCCACAATAATTCATCACCTTCCAAACCTATGTCACTTCATTCTAATGATTTGATTTCATTTTTACCAACAGAGGAACGGCGCACCCTCTGCCTTCCTGCCTATCCATGTGATACAGTGTGTATCCTTGGACATTAAGCTCCCAGCTATAATCTTTCAGCCATGATTCAGTGATGCCTACAACATCATACCTGCCATTCTTCAACTGTGATGCAAGTTCATCTACCTTATTCCATATACTGCATACATTTAGATGCAATAACTACAGTCCTGTATTCACCCTTTTCTCAGCCTTTTACATTGTAACTCATCCTGTTGAAAGCAATTTTGCCCTATCAACAAGCTCTCCTCACTACACATTGCTTCTGTTTGTAAAAAGCTACCTCATCTTCAGTACTATTATCTACCTTTCCTACAATACTTCTTGTATTGAAGTATAGGCAGCTCAGGACACTAGTTACACCATGATCAACCTTTTGATTCCTGACTTTGTCTGAGGTCTTACCAACATCTGCCTCCGCAACCTCTCCACTACCTGTTCTGGCACTCTGGTTCCCACCCCCCTGCAACTCTAGTTCAAACCCCACCATGCAATGTTAACAAACCTTCCCACAAGGACAATAGTCCCTCTGCAGTTCAGGTACACACTGTCCCACGTCTCACCTTCCCTGAAAGGGAGCCCAAAGATGTAGCCCTCCCTCCTACACCAACTCCTTAGCCACACATTAAACTGTATAATCTTCCTAGTTCTGGCCTCACTAGCATGTGGCATATGTAGCAATCCTGAGATCACAACTCTGGAGGTCCTGCCCTTTAACTTAGCACCTAACTCCCTGAACTCCCTATGCAGAGCCTCATCACTCATCCTACCCATGTCATTGGTACCTACATGGACCACAACCTCTGGCTGTTCACCCTCCCACTTAAGAATGCTGAGGAATTGATCTGGGATATCCTGGACCCTGGCACTCAGGAAGCTACATACCATCCTGGAATCTCATTTTCACCCGCAGAGCCTCCTGTCCCTAGCTAACAAATCCCCGATCAGCAAAGCATGCCTCTTCTCCCTTCCCTTCTGAGTCACAGAGTCAGACTCAGTGGCAGAGACCCAATCACTGTGAGTTCCGTCTGTTAGATCACCTCTCCCCCCCGCCCCGACAGTATCCGTATACTGATACCTGTTGTAGAGGGGGATGGCCACAGGGGTACTCTGCACACCTTTGCCCTTCCTGATTGTCACCCAGTTTCTTGTGTCCTGCATCTTGGATGTAACTACCTCTCTCTACTTCCTCTCTATCATCACCTCAACTCCCAAATGATCTGGAGTTCATCCAGTTCCAGGTCCAACTCCCGAACATGTATTATTAGAAGCTGCAGCTGGATGCACTTCTCACAGTTGTAGTCGTCAGGAACACTGGAGATTTCCCTCCCTTCCCACATCTGACAGAGGAGTATTTCACTATCCTGCTGTCATCCCTATTCTCCTTGCTGAGTGGATATAAAGAAGAGAAGGAGAAAACTTGAGCTTTGCTTTCTCTGAGTAAAGCCTCTCTTCACTGAATCCCATGGTTTCTAAAACACTCCCAATCCTTGCATTGACAACACTGTAGAATGTTGAATGGAAGAAATTCTGCAGAAAACCTTGTTTCTCAATTGTTTGTACCTCAATGTTTCAAAAACAAAGGAGCTGGTTGTGGACTACAGGAGGAACGGAGACAGGCTAACTCCTATTGACATCAATGTACCTGGAGTTGAGAGGGTGAACAGCTTTAAGTTCTTCAGCATACACATCACCAAGGATCTCACGTAGTCTGTACGTACTGGCTGTGTGGTGAGAAAAGCACAATAGTGCCTCTTTCACTTCAGACAGTTGAAGAAGTTTGGCATGAGTCCCTAAATCCTAAGGATTTTCTACAGGGGCACAATTGAGAGCATCCTGACTGGCTGCATCACTGCCTGGTATGGGAACTGTACTTCCCTCAGTTGCAGGACAGTACACATCTGTAGAAGTGAACTTCCCGCTGTTCAGGATGTTTACAGAGACAGGTGCATAAAAAGGGCCCAAAGAATCATTGGGGACCAGAGTCACCTCAACCACAAACTGCTCCAGCTGCTACCATTTGGAAATGGTACCACAGCATTAAAGCCAAGACCAGCAGGCTCCAGGACAGCTTCCTCCAACAGGCCATCAGACTGATTAATTCATGCCGATTCAATTGTATTTCTATGCTATATTGACTGTCCTGTTGTACATACTATTTATAACAAATGACAATAAATTTCACATTGCACATTCAGATGGAGATGTAACATAAGGATTTTTACTCCTCATGAATTTGACAGATGTAAAAATAAAGTTAATTCAATTAAATTTAATAAAAAGTAATTTTTAATGTTTGCCATTTTTCCTGCTGTCATAAACTTCAATCTAATTTTCAACCCACTTTTTTGAAAAATATTCATTTATTTAATTTTGTGTTGTTTATAAAATTCTATTTCTATGCTCATTCTTTTCCATAAAAGCTTTTACTAGAAGGCAACCAATTAATCTCAGCCCATTACATATAAAAAAATTGAAAATAGCCTGATATCTCGATGGGCTCTTGGAAACGGCCTCAAATTCATTGCATTAAGTTGTACTCCATTACATTTGCCAATTTTGATTGGCAAATTTCAGTGACAAGTCAGTCGTAATTACAGCATTACAATCTGCCACAGTACTGCTCTTCTGCTCTGAATACTGCTCTCACCAATGAATGTTTTTCTGTGTTATTTCTTATCTCTACCCAGCTGATCCTGCTTCTTCATCCCCTGAGCCAGGATAATTGTTCACACCATTCTCTGCTCTCTGAACTATCTTGCCCTTCTTCAGTATGCCTATATTTCTGAAATCTCAGATGCCCATAATTTTCAGTTCTCAACCTTGCGACCATATCTCTATAATGGATTCACATCATTATAATTACTGCTTCTTGTGACATTGATTTTCTTATCACTATTTAGTCTTGTGCTCTCCTACCATTGTTTGCTCTGTGCCTTTCTACCATGGTCTTGATTATCATTAGTTATTCCCTTCTCATGCATTACTTACTTTAAAGCCCTGATGAAGGATTGAAGTGAAGCACCTCAGACCAGAACAATGCCCTCTTTCCAGTTTTGCATGTACTGAACCTTTCTTCATTGCCTGATTTGTTTCACCCTGTGTCAGTATGTATGTGGTAGAGGCAGTATTCCTAACATTATTGTCCTTGTTGTTCTGCTTTGTATCAGACAGCCTATTTGTCTGACCTATCTTGCTGCTTCCTATATGGACTGTGACAACTGAATCTGTTCCTCCAGGTTCCTCTTCAGCACTGAGGAGATGTCCTTAATCCCAGTTCCAAGCAGGCATTACAGCCTTTCAAACTACACTTGTGACTGCAGAGAAAAATATTCTTGTAACTATAGTCCTCTACCACTGCTACATTCCTTTATACTCCCCAACTACACTCCCTGTATTCAGGTAATAGGTCAGTGGCTCATCTTCTCAGCACTGCTTCTGTCATTCCAGGTATGACACTTGGGAAGCTCACGCCAAAAGGATTGAAACTGTTCAACACTATCTTTCTGGTCGAAGTAGCCACTCCCTTTTTCTCTGACTACTGACCAAACTAATCATTCTTTCTGCTAGGGTATATAACCTTCCAAAACAAAGTCCAGTTAACTGTTTCCTCCCCAAAGACCCATCAACTCTGCCTAAGTTCTCTGAGCTGTGTATCTTCTGCAAGTAAAATAATATCGATGTGCGACGGTGTAAATGAAGATCACTTGCAAGTCTATTTTTGGATGCTGTAAAATCTGTGGTTGAGATACAAATATGGCAAGTACTGTAGGTAGATCAATGAGCTGGCAGAATGAATTCAATAAGTTCAGAAGTGGGTAATTATCACATAGTAAAAATCAACACTGAGGGATATAATAGTATATCATTGAATCAGGAATATGACAGTATATTATTGAATCCGAATCAGGAATAGGTTTATTATCACTTCTCATATGTCTTATATTGTGTAACTACACTGAGGAATATGATTGTTTATTACTGAACCAGGATTAGAAATCAGGTTTATTACCATTTATCTTATATTATATAACTATTGAATGTTAATCAAATAAATCAGCCATATGGGTGTACATTAATATCATTGGGATATATTGAAATATATTGAGAGTGATAATTGACTCATTAATTTGAATGCCTGGGCAAAGTGGAAAAGCAAAAGCAAAAGAAGTGTTGGTTCATATCCCAGAATAGATGTAAACAGCAATAATGAGCTGATTGGATCATACTCAGAATAAAACCTTCAATCTTTTCAAAACATGCACCCACGCTGGAGCTGTTCTCGGGGTGAACAGCACAACCAATCCCAAGACGTATGGAATTAGAGGTAAAGAAAATGGACAATATAGAAATTACAGTTTTAATTTATAGTTATAGTTTTAATCACCAATCATTTCAGGTGTATATATCTCATGAAATGTTATGAAACTAAATTCAATAATAGCAAAGATTGTGGTTGTTATTAAAAATGATTTGTTCTTAAAAGTTCTTTGCCAACATCTACTCAACTCTCTGAAAACAAGACAATCAATGGTAGGGCACAAGGGAATATCCAGGAACAGAGGAACCTTGGTGTACGTTCAAGGATTCCTAAAGATAGAAAGGGTGGTAAGGAAGGCCAGTGGGAAGCTGATCTTCATTAACTGGGGCAAAGAATATATTAGCAGTAAGGTAATGGTAAAACTTTGTAAATCATTGGTCAGACCCAGCTGGAATATTGTGTGTAGTTTTTGTCCACGCTGAACACAGGGCAAGATTTAACTGGAGAGTGTGGTGGAGATTCACCAGGATGTTTCCTGGAAGTGAATGTTTCATTTCTGTTTTCGTTTTGTGCTACCTTGATGTACTTATGTATGGAGTGATTTGTCTGGATGGCAGGCAAACAAAAGCTTGTCACTGTACCTTGGTACAGGTGACAATAACAAGCCAATTACAATCATGAGGAAAGACTGGATAGGCGTGCTTTATTTGCCTTGGGGTCTTGAGGATATGGAGGGGGAACTTGCAGAGGTACACAAAATTCTCCCTATAGCCGAGGTGTCTAAAACTAAGAGGCATACATTTAGAGTAATGGGCAAGAGGGGATCTGAGGAAGAACACATTCACCCAGACTGGAATCTGGAACACATTGCCTGAATGGATGGTGGAGGTAGAGACTACCACAACATGTATCTGCATGAACACTTGAATCACCAAGGCTTAGAAATCAATGGACTAAGTGCTGATAAATAAGATCAGTATAGATTTAACAGTTATTTATATCATTATTTAATAGTTATTATGGGTATGATGGGCTGAACAACCTATTCCTGTGCTGAATGACTCTGTGATATTATGACAATCAACATAAGGCAACTGATTCAGATCAAAATCAGAGTCTGGTTCAATATCACTGGATTTTGCCATGTTGTCGTTCACCAGTTGTACGTTGCAATAGAAAAATTGTGAATTACGGTAAATGTGCATCTAGATTAAATAGTTAAGTTAAATAAATAGTGCAAGAATAGACAATTTTAATAAGGAGTGATGTAGTGCTCATGAGTTCAATGTCCTTTCAGAAATCGTTTGGCCAAGGGGAAGAAGCTGTTCCTGAATCAGGCTTCTGTACCTCCTCCCGGATTTAGGTAGCTTGTGTAAGGTGGTTTCCAGTGGATGGATTCATGGTGATTCCTAGTCTTTTCTAAGGTATACACAGGTATGAAATATAACACCTTTTCATCCAGAAATGCTTGATGCTCTAACCGTGATGTCAGAGGCAGGTGGCAGTCAATGAATGAGTAACACATGCAAAATTCTGGAGGAACTCAGCAGTTAGGAAAAGAGTACAGTCAACGTTCTGGGCTGAAACCCTTCAGCAGGACTGGAGAAAAAAAGCTAAGAAGTAGATTTAAAAGTTGGGGCGACAGGAGAGAGAAAAACACCAGGTGATAGTTGAAACCTGATGGGCGAGAGGGGTGAAGTAAAGAGCTGGGAAGCTAATTGATGAAGAAGACAGAGGGCCATGGAAGAAAGAAAAGGAGGGAGGAGCACCATAGGAAGGCAATGGGCAGGCAAGGAGATAAGGTGAGAGAGGGAAAAGGGAATGGGAAATGGTGAAGGAGAGGGGGGTAGGGGGCATTACCAGAAGTCTGAAAAATTGATGTTCATGCCTTCAGGTTGGAGGCTACCAAGATGGAATATAAAGTGTTGCTCCTCCAACCTAAGTGTGGCCTCATCATGACAGTGGAGGAGGTCATAGATGGACACATCAGAATGGGAATGGGAAGTGGAATTAAAATGGGTGGACACTGGGGTATCCTGCTTGTTTTGGCAGTTGGAGTGTAGATGCTCAGTGAAGCGGTCTCCCAATCTACTCTGGGTCTCACCAATGTACAGGAGGCCACACTGGGAGCACCAAACACAGTAAATGACTCCAACAGACTCAAAGGTGAAGTGTCACCTCACCTGGAAGGACTGTTTAGGGCCCTGAATGGTAGTGAGGGGGAGGTGTAGGGGCAGGTGTAGCACTTGTTCCACTTGCAAGCATAAATGCCAGGAGAGAGATCAGTGGGGAGGGATGAATGGACAAGGGAAAGTGGAAATTTGGGGGGCTGCTGGGAGAAGATGTGCTTAGTGGTGGGATCCCATTGGAGATGGCAGAAGTTTTGGAGAATTATCTGCTGGACACAGAGGCTGGTGGGGTGGTAGGTGAGGACAAGAGGAACCCCATCCCTAGTAGGGTGTCGGGAGGATGGGGTAAGAACAGACATGCGTGAAATGGAAGAGGTGCAATAGAGGGCAGCATTGATGGTGGAGGAAGGGAAGCCTCTTTCTTTGAAAAAGGAAGACATCTCCTTTGTTCTAGAATGAAAAGCCTCATCATGAGAGCAGATGTCGTGAAGATGAAGGAATTGAGAGAAGGGGATGGTGTTTATACAAGTAACAGGGTGGGATGAGGTATAGTCCAGGTAGCTGTGAATGAGAAATTTGACCCAGTCACTAAGTGAGCATGTTATAAACACTGGTCTATAACCTTCCTGCATCAATCAGCACCAAGGAGCAGACATGTCCCTGTTCAAAAACAGGCTTACCGATAAACTGGGAACATAGACCGGTTCATTTAACTTCAGTGGAAACAATAATCAGGGAGATTAAGAATCACTTAGACAAATGTGGAATGATTAGAAAACTCCAACATGAATTTATTATTCTCAAATTATGCCTTACTAACAGAGTAAAGGATTAACTGAGAATTGGTGAAGAAAATGTGGTTGATATGGTAAGGGTGGGTATGTGCATACGCGCTGGATGGTAGACCAGATATCGAGACTGAAGGCCAGGTGGTAGTGTGGAAAGAAAACTGGCTCAGTGACAGGAAACAAAGATTGACAGAGAAAGATTATTTCTGAACCGGAGGATGAATTTCTTGTGAGGTCTGTATATGTAACACTAGCCCTCCTTGGAAAAGGGATTGCTGTTATTGTCATGTGTCGGCAGGTAGTGGAAATCTTCTTATCCATACAGATTAAATTAGAACAGGCCAAGCAATAACAGAAAGCAGAATTAAAGTGTAACAGCTACAGAAACAGTGCAGAACTGCAAAACAGTAAGCTGCCAAATCATAACAACGCAGACTGGGAGGTGGAGACACCATCTTTGTACTAGGGAAACAATCAGCTGTCTTATGATAGTGGGGTAGAAGCTGTGCTTCAGAACGTGACTTCAAGCTTTTGTGACAACCTGATGCAGGAGGAGAGAAGAGAAAATGTCTGGGTGAGTGAGGTTTCTGATTGTTCTGGCTGGTAGCTATACTGAGGCAGCAAGACATATAGAAAGCTATACAGAATATAGAATATATATTCTTAGTATAAATCATAAAGTCAGAGAGTTATACACCACAGAAACAGCCCATTCTGCCTAATGCATGCCAACCAAAATGCCTGACCAAGTGAGTCCTATTTCCCTGTATTTCGCCCATTGCCTTCTAAAGCCTTTCCACAAGTATACAGGACACAACTGGATATCTTCCAAATTTTTCACTGACAGAAAACTTGCACGTGACATAATCTGAGAGTGGACAGTGAGGAATTGGGCAATAGAAGGTCTGTGGGTATAGACGGTGAGGGGGTTGATGGAATTAAATGCTGGGAAATGTAACATGCTAAATTTTGTTCTGAAGAATGGTACGTGCAATTCTGTAAGGGTGAATGGTCAGAGATGTGAATATAGCAGGGTAGTTCGCAAATAGGACTCTGGGTTCAGAGTCAAGATAAATTTGGCTACAGTTGGTGTGTCCAGCTGTGGGGAGGGATAGATTGGAGGGCGAGGAGGAACATCAGGAGGGATGTGAAGGCTTTGGAACACACCATTACCAACAGGGTGAAGGTAACCTGTTGTATGATGTTGCAAACCCAAAACAGTAAACCTGTCTCACAATGCTACCAAGATAGTAAAAACAACCTGTAGCATCTGGATAACAACAAGCAGCATGTAGCTCAGTGCCACCATCATGATGCAGGCTACCTACTGCATATTGTTTTCAACAGAGTCAGTGAAGCCAGGCTGACAACAGGGACCGGGTTCCACCAGGGAACCAGCTACCCGCAACATAATGCAAACAACTGAACAATCATCAGAAACAGGCAACAATGCAATAACTGGGAATGGATTACCTGCATTACACAGGGGCCACCCATTTTAATTCCACTTCCCATTCCTATTCTGATATGTCCATCCATGGCCTCCTCCACTGTCGGGATAAGGCCACACTTTGGTTGAAGGAACAACTCCTTATATTTCATCTGGGTAGCCTCCAACCTGATGGCATGAAGATCGATTTCTCAAACTTCCAGTAATGTCGCCACCCCCTCCCTCCGTTCACCATTTCCCATCCCCATGACCCTCCCTCATGTTCTCCCCTCGCCTCCCTCTGGTGCTCCTTCCCCCCCTTCTTCTTTCTTCCATGGGCTTCTGTCTCTTTCACCATCAACTTCTCAGCTCTTTGCTTCATCCCTCCCCCTCCAAGTTTCACCTGACACCTGGTGTTTCTCTCTCCCCTCCCCCCACCCCACCTTTCAAATCTACTCCTCATCTTTTTTTCTCCAGTCCTGCTGAAGGGTTTCAGTTCGAAACATCGACTGTACTTTTTTCCATAGATGTTGCCTGGCCTGCAATGTTGCTCTAGCATTTTGTGCGTGTTGCTTGGATTTCCAGTATCTGCAGGCTTTTTTCTTGTTTGTCACCTGTTACAGTGCTACAGTCAGTTTGTGGACAACCTGTAGCACAGTAGTTTCATAAAGCAATAGTCACAGCAGTGTAGTACAAATAACTGAGGCTACCAGCCTGTAGCACAATGCTACAAACAGGGAGCAGAGAACCTTTAGCACTTTGCTCTGATCCCTGAACAAACATCACATAGAACTGTTTGTCCGTCTTTGTCGTGTGTGCGTTTACACTGATTTTATCATGTTTCTTTCTATTTACTATGAGTGCAGGCAAGAAAATGAATCTCAGGGCTGTCTACAGTGTCATATATGTACTTAGATAATAAATTTACTTTAACTTTGAACTTTGAAGTTTCAGGGTCAGCAAACCATTTGGAAGGCTGTTATTAATGGGATTTGAAATGGTGATTAGTTCATATCGTTGTAAAGTTAATGCTTTTCTTCTATCATTTCTCATCTAAAATTTATTCTAAATGAACTCTTGAAATCACATCAGCACTGAATGAATTCTGCAGATGGGAAGAGTTTAGGAGGGGAAACACAACCAAATGCAGCAGGTATTGTTGTTTTACCTTCATCTTTCATTTATTATGGGTAGAGCTGAGCTTTTCCTTCAGTAAGTTTAGTTAGAGCTTCAGAGACTGCTTCAACAACTAAGGGGAACTGAGGTTTCAGTGTGTGGACTGATATTGCTCAATGAACGTTCCATGCTGTCTCATTAGTTGCATCAGTGGATTTAAGTTCAAGTATAGTTTATTGGCATTCAACATGTATACTACCAACCAAAACAATGGTTTTCCAGACCACAGTGCATACAAAGCACACAGGTAACACATAAAGTAATATAACCTCAAATAAATTAACAATGACAATTGATATGATATGATACAAGTTAAAAAGTAAACAGTATAACACTAATCACAAAATGCTGGAGAAACTCAGCAGGCCAGGCAACATCTATGGAAAAAAGTACAGTCAATGTTTTGGGCTGAAACCCCTTGGCAGGACTGGAGAAAAAAAAGCTGAGGAGTTGATTTAAAAGATGTGGGGGATGGGTAGAGAGAGCCACCAGGTGATAAGTGAAACCTGGAGGGGGAAGGATGAAATAAAGAGCTGGGAAGTTGATTGGTGGAAGAGACAGAAAGCCATGGAAGAAAGAAAAAGGGGGGAGGAGCACCAGAGGGAGGTGATGAACGGGTAAGGAGATAGGTGAGAAGGACAGGGGATGGGAAATGGTGAAGGGGAGCATAACCGGAAGTTTGAGAAGTCGATGATCATGCCAACCATCCTCCAGCATTTTGTGTGTGTTGCTTGGATATCCAGCATTTGCAGATTTTCTCTTTGTGAGTATAACACTACTGCTTTATATGTGATGAGACCTGGGTGGTGGCAGGAAGTTCAATAGTCTTACAGCTTGAGGGAAGAAACTGTTTCCCATCCTAATGGCTCTTGTGCTTATACTGTGGTATGTCCACACTGATGGTAGGACGTCAAAGAAGTTGTTGGGCAGGTAGGATGGATCATTGACAATGCAAAGGGCCCTGTGGGCACAGCGCTCCTGAGAAGTATCTCTAATGAGTGTTAGGGAGACTCCGATGATCCTCTCAGCAGTCCTAGCAACGCTTTGTAGGGACTCATGGCCAAATGCCTTGCCATTCTCATACCAGGTAGTGATGCAGCTGTCCAGCATAGTCTCGATGGTGCTCAGCACAGAAAGCTTGTTGTCTGTCAGATGATTCAGGGTCTTTCTGAAGGCAATAACCATGCACAAGGATTTGTTGGAATGCCATGTGTGGATGAACTGAGTTCTGGAGATGAAGGTACCATCTGATGTCTAGATAATTGGCTGCAAAAATGGCAGGAAGTTGAAGCAATTGGATGGATTACCCACTTTTACTCACTGCATTACCCACTTCCCACCATGAGGTCATCTTTGCAGTCTCTGTGCAAATGCTTACTGCAGGTGATGAAGGTCTAGTGTTTAGCTATCTACCAATCTCATCTCATCCATATCATTGAAGTTGTGGCTCAGACTTACAGTAGTTGCTTTTTAAGATTCATAGATATGGTTTGGGGACAGCACGGGAAGTTAGGGGTCAGGTTAGCATTAAGGGACAGGGATGAGGGAGAGTTAGAGGTCAGAGGGAGTAAATAAAGAGTCAGGGGCAGGGGATAGTGTTCAGATTCGATCACAGTGTGCTCTACAGTTGAATGTCAGCAATCCCAGAAGTTGAGTTGGCAGACACTGTAGAGACATGTGGTGTCAAGTGCTAAGTTGGAAGTCCATACGGGGGTGGGGGGGGGGGGGAGTCAAGAGAGCTGATGACCTCCCAGTCATCAGGGTCGGAATCCTATGTGAGTCTGGAAGTCAAGGTCCAAAGGTCAAACCCATGATTTGCAAGTCCTGAGGCTGAGGCCCAAAGGTCAAATGCATGATCAGTGAATCCTGGGTTCAAGGCAAAGGTCAAACCCATGATTAGCAAGCCCAAGGGTTGATACCCAGTAGTCGATACCCAGTAGTCAATGAAGTCTATAAGACAAAAGCAATGTTCATAGAGCAAAGTTGGTGAGTCTGGAGGTAGAGGCCCAAAGGTCAAAGGTTTTGGGTCGGTTTATCTGGAAGGCAGAGGCCCGAGTCTACAAGTCCAGACCAGGGACTGGAAGTTGAGGCCTAACTTCTGCAAGTCTGAGGGTTCAGGTCCAGGGATGGCCTGTCCTGGGGTTGGAGGCCTATGTATTAGTGAGTGTGTGGGAGGATGGGAAAGCAGTCTTTCTAATGCTGTACATGATACTTGTGTTGTTCAGCTCAACATTGTGGGTACTCTATGTTGCTGCCAGAATGTGTAACACCACATCTTTGGGTGTGTGGGTTGTTAGTGCAACCGATGCATTTCACTATATGTTTTGATGTAAATGTGATAAGTTAATCTGAATCTGCATCATACCTTGCACTAGGCTTGATCACTGTTTGCACTATCTAGTTTGTATAGAAGTACCACAGTGTTCACTACAGCACTGGTCTGAATACAACTATCATTGTGTTCATTGCAGTACTAGTTTGTATTGAACTTCTATTGTGTTTAATACAATGCTAGTTTGTATAGATCTGCTGTGTTCAATACAGTACTAGTCAGTATAGATCTACTGTTGTGCTTTATACAGTACTAGTTTGTATAGAAATTCCATTGTGTCCAAGACATTACTAGTTTGTATAGAAATTTCATTGTGTACAGTGCAGTGCTCATTTGTATAGATCTACTGTTGTGTTCGATACAGTACTCACCAAACTCCATAGAGAGCGGGTCCTGGAGCTGCAATATGCAGACAACTGTGGTCTTGTGGCCCATACTCCGGAGGATCTTCAGACTGTCCTTGCTGTGGTGGTGAGAGTGTACAGCAGGATGGGGCTGACCGTCAAAGCCACCAAGACAGAAGTGGTTTGCCAATGGAGTACCAATGTCCCACCCACCCTACCTGCCTTCACTGTTGGTGATGAAAAGCTGTCAGTAGTGCCATCTTTCAAATATCTGGGGAGCATTCTCTCTGAGGATAGCGGCATTGACAACGACATCGAGAGCCACATTAAACAGGCATCAGCTGCCTTTGGGAGACTTCAGCGTAGAGTCTTTCAGATCAGGAGCCTTTGACCCTCCACAAAGGTCGCTGTATACCAAGCGGTCTGGCTCACCACCCTCCTTTATAGCTGTGAAGCTTGGGTAACCTACAGCCGTCACATCAAGTCCTTGGAGCGCTTCCACATAAGCTGCCTTAGGTGCATCCTGGGAATTACCTGGCGTGAGCGGGTGCCTCACACTGAAATACTTGTAAAGACCAACTGCAGAAGTATTGAGGCCATGGTCACCCAGCGTCAACTGCAGTGGCTGGGGCACGTGATAAGGATGCCCCCATGTCGGCTACCCCGCAGAGTGTTATACAGCTAGCTACATCATGGTCGATGCTCAGCTGGAGGGCCGAAGAAGACTATAAGGATAAGATAAAGATTGCTTTAAGAAAGTGCAAGATCAGACTCGAGGACCTGGAGGATGTTATTGCTGACAGTAACACTTGGCGACAGCTGTGTAGGGACGGGGTTCATATTCTGGAGATGGAGAGAACAACCAGAAGACAGCAGAAGAGGGCCAGGAGAAATGCAGCCCTGGTTGCCACCACTACCACATATACATGTCTCACTTGCAATAGAGCTTGTGTGTCCAGGATAGGACGAATATCAAAGATCTCACCGTTAAAGGAGTGCACGTCGTCATTGGATTTCCATGGACAACCGAAGAGAAGAAAGAGACTCATTTTATAGAACAACCGTTGTGTTCAATACAGACTAGTCAGTACGTATCGATCTACTGTTGTGCTCTATACAGTACTAGTTTGTATAGAATTTCCAATGCATTCAATACAGAACTCACTGTATGGATCTACTGTTGTGTTTAATACAGTACTAGTTTGTATGGAACTACCACTGTGTTCAATACAGTACTCGTTTCTACAGATCTACTGTTGCGTTCAATACTGCACTAGTTTGTATAGATCTACTGTTGCATTCAATGCAGTACTAGTTTGCTAGGGTCAATGCTTTATATCTCAATCCCTCTAACAGCAGATCTGCATCCCATACGTGAGGCTGCTGAACCTGTCATTGCCTGCACTGAGAGTATGCAATCTCAAAAAGATACTGCAATACGGTATTCTCTGTAAGAATCCAAAAGGAAAGCAAGATCAAAATCAACTAATGGTCCCAAATCTTGGCAATGCTTTAAATAAGGAATCACTGGCCTCAGTGGTGTACCCTATGGGCTGTTGGACAGCCTGGCAGTGTTACTGGGTTGGCTGTGATTCCAGGAATGAGGCTCACTCCCCATTAAAAGTTGGATACCTGGTACCACTGGATTAGAGAGACTTGGCCCTGGGCTCCATCATTCAATGGCAGCCAGTGTGCACTCATACCTCAGGCACACCTGCCTGTCCTTCAGCCCCAGGTAAGGCTGCACATGAGCGGTGGGGCAGAAGAGAAGTAATTGAATCTTTAAGCAGAGATGCAGCATTCTTTGTGGCCTCCAGAGTGGATTAGCTGGTTCAATTTGCAGCAACTGCCAGCTGCAGTGAGCAAGCTGTGTTGGACACACTGTTCTCCCCCAACAGCAGATTGTCTTTCCAAACGAAGAAACAGCAGCCACTTCCTGCTGTCAAACATTATCACACAACTGACAACATCAGTCCATGCCTGTCCCAAGGGTAGTGTCTGGGGTACACAGGAATCTCAGAAAGAACATGATTTCTGATTGCACTAAGGAAACATCCAAGCTGAATTTTTCAGTGCTAAATATCAGCAACATATAATCCAGTTTCTAAGCAACAATACCCCAAATCACAAACTTATATGCTTTTATTTGCATCGTTATGGTCATCGGTGGCTTGTTTCATGCTGAAAATATTAACATAATTCATTGATTTTTCAATAATAGTAACCATGATTCAGTCGCAACATCAAATGTGCAACCCAAATTAATGGAATCAAAGTCCCACCTCAGCATCACCTTCTCTTATGTGTGTTGCATAGCAACCCATAGGCTGCAGATACACCATGCCTAATTGCTTCAAAGATGAAGTGCGTATCTGGAAAATCAGAGTTATACTGATAGCTGTATTGTTTGGGATGTTGATTTTGGAAAAATGTTGAAAAATGATGCACTGAAGTCAGGCAGGGAGTAATATGGAAATATATTATTGTAATAACATTTATTGAAATTCTCCACAGTTTTTGATGAAGAGAATTATTGAAAGGCATTGGAAAGTAATAGGGAATTAGAATTCTTGTTGATAACAGCAATGCAGCCAGGGGGTTGAAGACGAGCTTCAAATACAGCACATAAACCAGGTCAGGGTCAGTCAAGTAGGCAGAGCTGCCAAGGGCTTGTAAAGGTGTAAGGAAAGTTTAAATTGCATCTGTTTTAAAGAAGAGTCTGACTGACCAGGGAGATGAACTGAAGAGCACTGATCGGCAAATGGGAAAATTATATTGCTGTAATCACAGAGGTATGTTTGAAAGAGGGGCAGGACTGGCACCTCAACATTGCAGGAGACACAAGCTTCAGGGGTGAAAGGGGGAAGTGTAAAAGATCAGAGGACATTGCATTGTTGATCATTGTTGATCACCACTGCAGTCATGATGGAGTGTGTCCTTCAAAGGCTATCTGGATAAAAATTTGAAATAAAAGTTGGGCAATCTCTTTGTCAGAGTGATATAAGAGAGAAATATAGGACAGATATAGGAGCAACAGCTGGAGGGGATTTAAACAATATTAACTGGGAACACTTGAGGGTGAAAAAAAGCATTTGAATGCATCAAGAAGAGCTTTTCATTCTAGTATGTAGATAGTTTTCGTAAGGATGGGACAATGCTTGACCTAATCCTTGTAAATGAAGAACGGCAAGTGGATGAAGTGTTCAGCTTGTGACTGTAAATCAGTTAGTATAAAAGGGGATACGGAAGGCCCAGAAGTAAATTGTTTGAATTAGGGGAAAGCTGATTTCAGGATCATTAGACAGCACCTGGCAAATGGGGACTAGAAGCAGCTTCTTGTGGGTAAATTTACATTTGGGAAGTGGCAGTCTTTTAAAATTCAAACAGTGAGAGTTCAGTGCTACTGTGTCCCTGTAAGGGTGAAGGGTGAAGATAGAAAAGCAGTGAACTCTGGTGGTCAAAGAGTATTGGAAGTTAGATTAAATAAAGCAACCATATTATAAAGGCCTTTCGGGGCTATGGAGAGTGAGAGTAACAAAGAAATTAGGAGGATAAACAGGTGTCACAAGATATCACTGCAGAGTAAAGAAATCAAAATACATTTTATAAATATATTCAGAACAAAAGATTGTCCAGTAACAAGGGTAAGAGTGGAACTCATTAGGAAACAAAGTGGTGATAGAGACAGAGTGCATGAGTACTCTTCAGCAAGAGAAGGAATTGTAGTTGGAAATGTCATTTGGGATGGATGGGATATTCTAGAACACATTACAATTAAAAAGGATGAGGTATTAGATGTATGTGGGCATGAAGATGGATAAATCTCCTGGGCTCAGTGAGGACTTTTGTACGTTTGTAGAAGGTAAGGGAAAATTGTGAGCTATCAGTTGACTGGAAGACAGAAGATGTGTTCTCAAGTAGGGCAGCAGGTATAAGACTGGTAATTACAGGCCAGTGTCTGTTTAATATCAGTGGCAGGGGATTTATTGGAAAAATTCTGAGGGACAGGATTAATCTACACATTGAAAGGGAGGGGTTAGTGAGAATAGTTAGTGCAGCTTTGAGGGTGGGAGATCCTGTCTAACTAATTAGATTGAGTTTTAGAAGATGTGACAAAAATATGGATAAGGTCACTGTAGTTGATGTAGCTTGCATGGGTCTTTGACAAAGACCCAAATGGAATGTTGGTTCAAAAGGTGATTTGAGGCAAGTGGCAAATTGAATCCAAAGTTGGCTTGGTGTCAAGAGCAGAGGGTGATGCTGGAGGGTTGTTTTTGTGGCTAGAAATCTGTGACCAGTAGTGTTCCATAGAAATCACTGCTGGGGTTCTTGTAGAATGTTCTTCACACTAATAAAACCCGTATGTTTTTGTATAATTAACTCCTATTGCTAGAAGACAATATGGGTGTTAGTAAGTCTGTGGATTGCATGGTTTCTAGTGTTGTTGAGGAGGATAATCTTAGGCTACAGGATAATTATAATCAGCTGGTTTTATGTGCACGACAATGACAGCTTGAATTTAATCCCAATAAGTGTGAAATAATGCATTTTGATCTGGTAAATAAGAGTAGGACATATTCCATGAATAGTAGAACCCCAGGAATGTTGAGAAAGAAGCAGATGTTGGTGTATAAATCTAAGGATTCCTGAAGGTGGCAGAAGTAGATGGTGTCATGAAGGAGACATACAGGATACCTGCCTTTATTAACCAGTGCATTGAACCTAAGAGCAGGGAGTTCTTGGAACAATGTTATAAAACATTAATAAACCACAGTTGGACTATTGGGTGCTGTTCTAAAGGAGGGATGTGATTGCACTAGAGAGAGTACAGAGGATATACACCAGGATGGAATATTTCAGGTATAAGACCATAAGATATTGGAGCAGAACAAGGCCATTTGACCTATCGTGTCTGCTCCACCATTTCACCGTGGGTGATTCATTATCTCCCTAAACCCCGTTCTCCTTTGTCAATGAAGGCTCTCAATCATCTAGGTCATTGTATATCAAGCAGTAGTAAATCAAGGCAACTGAACTTGCTGTGTTGTCCAGAGGTCATTTTGCCACTCATCTCAGAGGCATCTTCAGTTCTGATTCATGGAGGGTAGTTTTCCGGCTTATAAACTCTGTGAGTTGTTTAGTGGTGTACCAATCACATGAGGGTCATTTAGGGATAATGGGAGGGTCATTAGTTGGCCCAACATAAGAGGGCTCAGCTAAAGCATGGTGGACACTCGTTTGATGATAACAATATGCACATTTTAGACAGGGAGAACAGGGGGTTTGAAGAAGAGGTTGAAGAGGTCATCTTTGTCAAATTGGAAAACCCAGCCCTGAGCAGAGGGGGTGGGGTACAACAACACCTATTACCTACTTACAGTGCAGTCCTACCATACTTACCCCAGCTTCTCCACAACAGTTCACACCTCCATTCATGCAAAGATAAAACTAACTATCCTCTTATTATCTCTATGACTCTTAATGACCCTCATGTGATTGCAATACCTTTAAACCGAGGGATAATTCCTTGAAAGCAATGTCACAGGTAGATTGGGTCAAAAAGAAAATCTTTGAGCACATTGGTCTTCATAAATCAATGACTGAATGCAAGAGTTGGGATGTTATGTTAAAATTGTATAAGACTTTGATAAGGCCAAATTTGGAATATTGTGTCCAGTTTTGGTCACCTACCTACAGGAAAGATCTAAATAAGATTAAAAGAGTACAGAAGAAATTTACATGGATATTGCTGGGACTTGAAGACCTGAGTTATAGGAAAAGGTTGAATAGATTGGAACTTTATTTCCAAGAACATAGAAGAATGAGTGGAGATTTGATAAAGGTATACAAAATTATGGGGGGTATAGACAGGGTAAATGAAAGTAGACCTTTTCTATTGAAGTTGGGTGAGGCTACAACTAAAGGTCATGGGTTAAGGGTGAAAGGTGAAATGTTTATGGGGAACGTAAGAGGAAACTTCTTCACTCAGAGCGTGGTGAGTGTGGAATGAGCTGCCAGTAGAAGTGGTGGATGTGGGTTCAATTTCAAAATTTTAAGAGAAATTTAGATAGGTACATGGATGGGAGGGATATGAAGGTCTATGGTCTGGGTGCAGGACGACAGAACTAGGCAGACTAATGTTCAGCATAGATTAGGTGGGCTAAATGGCCTGTTTCGGTCCTGTAGTGATCTACCTGGAGGTGTAAGAGTAATCATAAACAACCCATTCTGTGCCAAAAGTGTCAGTATTTTTATTTCTATTTCAATTATAACTTTCTTGTCTGGGTAGCATGAAATTAGGTTGCAGGTCCAAAATGATCCAGTGTACTTGACAAGAATGTTTACCCTGTTGTTTTCAAGATTCCTGTTTGAAAAATGTCATGTTGTGTAAGAACTCACCACTGAGCACACCTGTGAGTTAGAATTCACCTCATGCTCCATTTTGCTCAAATGACAGAGCAATTTCCTGAGGTAAGAAATTATTTGTTGGTATTATTCCCATCACCTGTGCACTGCATAACAGTGGCAGTTACAGATCCAGCTGCCAACTCCTCACTCACCGAGGCAGAGCCATGCTGTGGAGAAAGAGCAAAGATAAATACGCCTTCTGTTTTTCTCTCTCTCTCTGTGACAAGAAGGTAAGTGTAGCCACAGATGCAGCACAACTCAGCTGGATGAGCCGAAGAAATGAAAGATGCCATATCTCACTGCCAGCAGAGTTCTACATCTGGATGAAGGAAAAGTAGCAGAAAGATCTAAAGAGTTAAACGGGAGCAGCTGAATCTGTAAGAGACAGATAACCCCATAGGAAAATGGTTTGAGTGTGTGATAAAAACAAAAAAGGCAGAAATAGCAATGCAACTGCATCATTAGGTTCACTGAATATGCCACATTTTTACAGAAGTGGTTTGCAGAAACATTAACATTCACCTGAAACAACGTTCCATGATCTGAAATATTTTGTTATTGGGATATTAAAATAATCCAGTAAAAAGATGGAATTCCTATTGATGAGTCACAAAACAAATAGTTATTTCAATCTTAAATGACAGGCAGTGTTGTGAAATATTGCTCGGTAGCGTTCCTCTGTGTTGATTGAGTTTGTATAGTTAAATGTGAAAGGAAACATTAATTTGCATTAACAAGATATACATAGCTTTACTGATTTAGAAATAAGCCTACATCATTAAAAAAAACATATTGCTAGAACTTCCTCTAAAGGTCTGATTGAGCAATATGAATCAGATGAAAATGGGAATACTCCACAGGTCAGGCAGCTGTGGAGCCATTTCAATGATGAAACTGAGAGCTTTGAGTTAAACATATTTTAAAACAGAGGAAAGAGGACAAAAGATATACAGAAGGATATTAGGGTTCAAGTGTGTAGCTCTCTAAAAGTGGCAAGATAGGGTAGGAAAGAAGGTGTACAGCATGTTTACTTTTATCAGTTGGAATATGGAGTATAAACATCAAGGAGTCATGTCACAGCTGTATTTGCTAGGCTTTATTTGGAGTATTATGTGCAGTTCCAGTTGCCCCGTTATAGAAGGGATTTGGAGGTGTTGGAAAGTACATGGATTAGAGGGAATGAGCTATATTGAGTACTGATATAGCAATAGTAGTCACTATCAAATATGACAAGATGGTTACTATTAGTTCTTAATTTGATGTCTTTCCCACAGTGTTTAATGGAGGGTTGGAGAAGAGCGGGAAAAAATGGCACTAGCTGAAAGCCTCTGCACATTTGGGAGCTTCTTTTACATGCCTTACATGTGGTAGGAACGTTCATGATGTCTTGTTCCAGACAAGGCTGCAGAAATGGGCATCCTCAGTGAGAAAATGTATCCATGGTAACAACACCATGGTCCTCCTCATAACACAGAAAACAGCACTGATATTTTGAGTATTATTGCTCCTAAATGTCGCATTCTCAGTAATGCAAAAATATTTATCTCACAAGTAACAGCTAAATAATAATGAAAGAGAATATTTGAATTTCTTTTACTTATTTATCTGGTGGGTGGAATTGGAAAGGCCCTTATTGTCCTTCAGGGAGAGGTGGTGAGCTGCCTTCTTGAAACTCTACAGTTCTCCTGGTGAGGATTCTTCAATTGTGTCTTTGGGGAAGGACCTCCAGGGCTTAAACCCAGCAATGATGAAGTACTAGATAAACTTCTAGGTGGTATGTGACTTGGAGGGGAACCTGCAGCTGCTGGATATTCCCCCATAGACCCCTTTCTTGGAGGGAGAGCTTCTATCAGAGGAACTCATGTGAGTGACTGTGGTGTATTTTGTAAACATACTGCAGTCATCAATAGTGGAGTGAAGGGATTTTCAAGATGTGGATGGTGTTGTGTATTTAATATTCTAATAATATTTAGGTAATCTTGTATATATATTGTTTGATTAAGCAATCTTGTTTGTTTAAGTAATTCATTATGGGTTATGTGTATAAAGACATTAATTGCATATGTCATCACACTAACATGTGATACCATGGTTTGAGAATCCTTCAGGCAAGACTGCAGAGTCCAGAGTCAGTGGGGGAGAGGGGTTGAAGCCCACACTCCATGAAACAGTGAATGCAGTAATCTATTTCCCTCCAATACAGCAATCTTACCCTTAGGTCCTCTATCTGCTTTCCAGTGATGGTATTTTGGCCAGGGGACCCTGGTCAGTGTTGATCATGTTCCCTGGCACTTCAGTCTGTCCTGATAACCTCACTTTCTAAGATGATCATCCACTCAATACCAGCATCCCTGAGAGTCAAGTTAGCTGAATCCTTCAGGCTCAGCAGGAGATTGTAAGATCACTGTAGATTTAGAATGATCATTCAAAAGTGTGTTTCTTAAAGAGAAATTACAGATAGCAGACCTCAGCCATAACAGTCCAGAAGATGCATATCTTTTGTGAGCTGCCCACAAAACATTATCATCTATCACCTGTGCTGTCTTGAAACTTAAAATACACCCAATGACTTGGCCTCAGCAGGTTCCACAGATTCATCACCTTCTGGCTGAAGAAATTTCTCTTCATCTTAACAGACATTTCTTTATTCTGAAGCAATGCCTTCAGATTCTAGACTCTTTTACAAATGGAAACATCCTCTCCACCTCCACTCTATCCAGGCTTTGAGGATCTGGTGGGTTACAACAGGATCCCCTTTCTTCCTGCTGAACACCATTAAGTACAAGTGCAGAGACTTATCATTCCTATGATCATCCTTGCTAATCTTCTCCAGGGCCAGCACATCATTTTCAGATATGGGGTTCAAACTTTCTCACAATGTTCCAAAAGCAGCCTGACCAACATGTTACAATCCTTCCCAGTACATCCTTGTTTGTCTTGTCTAGTCCTTTTGAAATGACTTCTTTTGCTACCAACAAAATCTGTTATCCTTGAGGGAAGCTTGAACTAAGACTTCAAAGTCACTTTGCACTTCAGATTTCTAAATTTTCTCCTCATTTGAAAATAGTCTATACCTTTATTCTCCCTATCAAAGAGCATAACCCGACACTTTCCTGCAATATATTCCATCTGTCATTTCTTTGCCCACTCACCGAATCTGTCCATATATTTCTGCATACTCCCTGTCTGCAACACTACTTGCTCCTCCAGCTATCTTGGTATCACCTACAAGCTTGTTATCATTTCCTTCTACCATATCATAAACCATAAAGTGAAATGTTCCAGCCCAAACGCTGCCCCCCTGCAGAACTCCACTGGTCACTCAGTCACCCTGAGTAGGGCCCTTTTGTCCCCACGTAATGACTTCTGCCAGTCATCCAATCTTCTATCATAGCTGGTACCATGCACTCTTACCTTGTTTAGCAGCCTTGTGTGCATCACCTTGTCAAACACAAATGGTGCTTGCAAACTTGATTTCAACATTTAAGAGAAGTTTGGATAAATATATGGATGGTATTGTATGGAGGGCTATGGCCCAGTGCAAGCTGATGGAAATAGGCAGTTTAAATGGTTTGGCATGGACTAGATGGGCTGAAGGGCCTGTTTCTATACTGTACTTTTCTATAGCTCTTTGACTCTAAACACTCGGAAATTTCATCCTTAATGATGGACTCTAAAATCTTACCAGCCACCAGGGTGATGCTAACTAACCAAGTGGGATTGGTACAGATGGTATTTAATGGTCAGCGTGGACTGGTCTGGTTCTGGGCTGGACAACCCTATTCTGAAAAAATTAGAGAGTGAAATAGTTCCAATACTAGCCTCAATTTATCACCTAGTTCTCATCTTTAAAAGAATATTGTGAGGTATTGTGAAGCATATTTGATGAAAATAACATCAGGACTGAACATAAACAGAGGTGAGTCCCAATTAGTGTGGTGGAGTCTCGATATAATATTTAATGAGACCTGCTGAGCCTGGAAAATAGCAGTGAGACACCTTTAAAGATTTGATAACAAACAAGAGAAAATCTGTGGATGCTGGAAGTCCAAAGCAACACACAGAAAATGCCAGAGGAACTCAGCAGGCCAGGCAACCTCTATGGAAAGAGTACAGTTGACGTTTCAGTAGGTCCTGCTGAAGGGTCCTGGCCCAAAATGTTAACTGTTTACTCTTTTCCATCGATGCTGCCTGGCCTGCTGAGTTCCTCCAGCATTTTATTCAAGGACCTGAAGGGTGTGTTGAAGAATCACTTTACTCCTAAACCAAGAGGGATATTTAAGTTTGATTCAGATAAACTAATTAAGATCTCATCGCTACCATTAACAGATTCACAGAAGAGTACATTATGTATGACATCACTTCCATCAACTGAATCAATCTGTAATAGAAAACATCATCAAAAGAGGATGAATGTGCCCTCCCACTCTTTTCCCAGTATCCATTGGGAGTAAGTATTGGGAGCCATTGAGAGTTATTAGACTCATTACTGCCAAATGCATGTCAATTCTGTAATCACAGATACAACCATCATGCGAAATAACAGTTGTTACAGCAAGTCCAAGAATGTTGCAGCACATCTGACACTGAAGGTGCCCAGACATTTGTACGACAAAACTGGCACATCACTCACAGATGTGAGTCAGCATCAGTGGATCTACTTCAGTTCTGCACCTTTGGAGAAGGGTTTAAATACAACTGCTCTACCCATGATTTCAAGAAGCTGTCGAGTTTAGACACAGCTCAGCAGATCACTGAACCCACCTCCACTTCATGGGCTCTGTCCACACTCTCCATGCCTGAGTAAATCAGCCAATGTAATCAACCCCGGGTATTCTCTCTTCTTCCTCCTTGGATCAGGCATAAGATACAAAAGCCTGAAAACAGCTACAACAAAGTTCAAGGACAGGTTCTACTGCACTGTAGAATTGTTCCCTAGTGTAATAAAATGGACTTTGACCTCACAGTCTACTCTGTTACGATCTGGCACCTTAATGTCTGCCTGCACTGCACTTTCTCTGTAATCGTTAACACTTTATTCTACATTGTTATTGTACAATCCCAGGGCAGTGTTGTATTGAACTGACCTACAAGACAAAATTTTTCATCTTCCTCAGTACATCTGAATACAATAAACCAACTTGCCAATTTACAAATTTACTTAGCCTTCCTCAGAGTTAGGTTATCTTCCCTAGCCTGATGTAACATTTGAATTAAGGAAGTAGCCAAACGTTGTGACAGTCACATTTGACCTGCATCCCATTGGCTGGTTCTGGCAGCTGTCCTAAACCTAGTCAGAGATTCTCATCAAAGTTGAGGTTGGCATGCCCATGTTGTGCTGAGGGAGTGTTCATTCTTTCCTCTCTTTCAAGTTGGCACCATTTAGAATGTGGCATTTTCCTCTGTATTTTGGCAACATTTATTCTTCAACAAAAATCTCAATAGCTGACTATCTGATTGTCTTCACACCGCTGTTTGTGGGAATTTGTTGCGTGGGAATTGTTTCCTGTTAAGTTAAATTGAGGAGGAGCACTCCACAATCAACATCACAGCCTCTAAAGTGTTGCTTATATGAGACCATAAGACAATTAGGCCATTCAACCCATTCTTCTCTGAGTCTTTCCATTATTCCATCAGGGCTGTTTCATCTTCCCTCTCAACCCCATTCTCCTGCCTTCTCCCTGTAACCTTTTATGCCCTTATGAACACAATAAGAAATATTAAAACTGTTATTGAACTTTCCTTTTACACAATATCAAGTCATTTACAACATGACAATCAACTGCGTTCATTAAACAGCTTCATATTAGACCATAAGACATAGGAGCAGAATTAGGCCATTTGGCCCATTGAGTCTGCTCAACCATTCAATCATTGCTGAACCTCCCCCCCACTTGTCCCACTCCAGAACCTTCTTCCCATAACCGTTGATGTCGTGTCCAATCAAGAACTTATCAAGCTCTGACTTAAATACACCCAATAACCTGGCCTCCACAGCTCTCTGTGGTAATAAATTCCACAAATTCACCAAACTCTGGCTAAAGAAATATCTCCGCATCTCTGTTTTAAATGGACACCCCTCTATCCTGAGGCTGTGTCTTCTTAACCTAGACTGTCCCACCATGGGAAACATCATTTCCACATCTACTCTGTCTAGGCCTTTCAACATTCGAAAGGTTTCAGTGAGATCCTCTCTCATCCTCTAAATTCTAGTGAGTACAGACCCAAAGCTATCAAACATCCCTCAAATGATAACCCTTTCATTCCTGGAATCATCCTTATGAACCTCCACTGAAGCCTCTCCCATGCCAGCATGTATTTTCTTAGATGAGGAGCCCAAAACTGTTCACAATACTCAAGGTGAGAACTCACCAGTGCCTTATAAAGCCTCAGCATCACATCCTTGCTCATATTCTAAACCTCTTGAAATGAATGCTAACATTGCATTTGCCTTCCTCACCACTGACTCTACCTGCAAGTTAACCTTTAGGGTGTTCTGTAAAAGGACTCCCAAGTCCCTCTGCATCTCAGATTTTTGGATTTTCTCCTTGTTTAGAAAATAGTGTACACAATTATTTCTACTGCCAAAGTGCATGACCATGCATTTTGTAACATCGTATTTCATGTCAGTTTCTTGCCCGTTCTCCTAATCTGTCCAAGTCCTTCTTCAGCCTACCTGTTTCCTCAACACCAGCTACCCCTCCACCAATCTTCATATCATCTGCAAACTTGGCAACAAAGCCATCTATTCCATCATCTAAATCATTGATATACAGCATAAAAAGAAGCGGTCCCAACACTGACCCCTGCGGAACACCTCAAAATTATGGATCTTTTAAAACTACCCCAAGTATTTGCCATGTACCAATTTTGAAATTGCAGTACAGGTTCCCCCCACCCCCCAACCTTTACAAAGGTAGTACATTCCTATGAAAACTTTTCTTAAGCCGAAAAGGCGTAAAGTGAAGAACCATTGATTTATATGGGAAAAATTTTTGAAAAAGTGAAAACTCTCTTTGTAATGTGAAAACAGGTTACTAATGTAGGTCTTTTGTAAAAGTGAAGTGGCACAAAGCGAACATTCGTAAAGCGGGAGACCCCTGTAATATCCTTCATTATCTGAACTGTTTTTATTTGTCTTCCAGCAATTTCTGCTCAGATGTTTTCCAAAATTGAATATATCAGAGAAAAAAATATCCAGCAGAATCATCAAAATTTGAACCGAAATGTTTTTTATTTTAAGTGGGAAGACTCTGTGTGTAGGTGTGTACATAGAAGTGCACAGCGGTACAGGTAACAGATTGACTGCCTTTCAGCTCCTGATCTCGGGTGCTGTGTGTGTGGAATTTGCACCTTTTCCCTGTGAAAGTGGGTCAGTGTTTCAGCGCTTCAGATTCCTCCCAAATCCCAAAACAAGTGAATGGCAAAGTCATAAAATGGAAGTCAATGGAAGGAGGTGAGTTGCAGGGCTCCAGGCAAATACTGAGAGTGGAATGTAACTGATGGCAGCTGTTGTGGAACCAATGGGCCAATTGGCCATCTGAGTTGTAGTCAATCATGGAGATAGGTTGGCATGGATGCGCTGGGCCAAATTGTTCTTCAGTTCTCTAGAAATCTATAACCTCTTTGTGCCTTTTTAGCAT